>NW_012101343.1:3019179-3069645 GCF_000951045.1 Mandrillus leucophaeus
AACTTGAGAGAGATAATTTAGGGTATCTGGCAGAATAAATTTCTAAGCAGCAAAGCATTCAAGATGTGACCTGGCTGTTTCTGGATGCGTACAGTCATATGTGTTCACAAAGATATGATTTGGAAATGGAACCTACGTTTAAAAGGGAAGCAGAACATAAAAGTTTGGAAAATTCAAAGCCCGACTATGTGATAGAAAATAAAAACCCATTTCCTGGGGAGAAATTGAAGCTGGCTGCTTAAATATGCACAAAGTAATGAGGAACCAGTTGTTATTAGCCAAGACATTGGGAAAATGTCTCCAGAGCATTTCAGCAATCTTAATGGAAGCCCCTCCCATCATAAGCCCAGAGGCCTAAGAGGGAAAAATGGTTTTGTGGGCTGGGATCAGGGCCCTCACTGTTCTGTGAAACTTTGGGATATAGAACCCTGTGTCCCCAGTGCTCCAGTTCTACCCGTGGCTAAAATGGTACAAGGTACAGCTCAGGCTGTGGCTTCAGAGGGTGCAAATCTCAAGACTTGGAAACTTCCACGTTATTGGGCATGTGGATGCACAGATGGCAAAAACTGAGGTTTGGAAACCTGTGTCTACATATCAGAGGATGTATGGAAACAACTGAATGTTCAGGCACAAGTCAGTTGCAGTAGCAGTGCCCTCATGGAGAACCTCTGCTAGGGCAGTGCAGGAGGGAAATGTGGGACTGGAGCTCCCACACAGAGTCCCAACTGGGGCACTGCCTAGTAAAGCTGTGAGAAGAGGGTCAGCATCCTCCAGACCCCAGAATGGTAGATCCATTGACAGCTTGCACTGTGTGCCTGGGAAAGCTCCAGGCATTCAACAGCAGCCTGTGAAAGCAGTTTCAGGGACTGTACCCTGCAGAGATACAGCAGCAGAGCTGCCCAAGAGCTTGGGAGCCCACCTATTGCATCAGCATGACCTGGATGTGAGACATGGAGTCAAAGGAGATTATTTCAGAGACTTAAGTTTTAAGGTCTGCCCTGCTGGGTTTCTGACATGCATGGGGCCTGTTGCCCCTTTGTTTTGGTCAATTTCTTCCTTTTGCAATGGTAACATTTACCCATTGTCTGTACCCCCATTGTGTCTTGCAAATAACTTATTTTTAATTTTAGACTTATAAGTGCAAGGGACTTCCCTTGTCTCAGATGAGACTTTGGAGTTAGACTTTTCAGTTAATGCTGGAATGAGTTAGGATTGGAGGGACTGTTTGGAAGGCATGATTGATTTTGAAATGTGAAAAGGATATGAGGTTTTGGAGGGGTCAAGGGTGAAATGATATGGTTTGGCTCATCTCCCCATCCACATTTCATCTCAAATTGTAATCCCCACCTTTGAGGGTAGGACCTGTTGGGAGGTGATTGGATTATGGAGGTAGATTTTCTTTCTTGTTGTTCTAGTGAGTTCTTATGAGATCTGATGGCTTACAAGTTTGTCTCTCTTCTCTCTCTCTCTCTCTGCCTCTCCCTTTTAGTCCAATCTGGCAGTGCTTCTGCTGGTATAACACTCCCCAATTCCCCCAGACCTTTATAGTTTCCTCATATATGCCACTGGGATTTCTCATTAAATAAGAGATTTCTTCACAGATTTTTTATTTTTTTGATAATCCAATCTATATTCCCAGATTAGGCTGAGGAGGTTGAGGAAAACCCTGAGTCAGTCTCTTGCTTTTGTTGTCACTACTCTCACTCCCTTCATGTCTCTCTAACATGACATGTTGTGATTATATTAGAGTCACCCAGATAATCCAAAATAATTACCTCATACTGCCTAATCACATCTACAACATTCCTTTGTCGTATTAGATAACATAATTACAGGTTTCAGTGATTAAACATGGATTTTTGAAGATGTCTCAAATAATTATTACACATTTTATTTTCTGGAGAAACTCAGCAATTAGCATTGATATATTGTCTCTCCTCCACTTGACTTTAGCCAAAAGGCCAGGAAGCAGTTGCCTCTCCTCTGTTCTATGCATGCATTCAGAATTCAGCCAAAGAATAAAAAGGAAACAAGTTTCCAGAAAAAACAATGAAAATTACCAATCCTATTTGGAAAAAAAATTAAAACTGAATGGCTATATAACTCTTTTAAAACTAATTTGCAGTGCAGTTATCTAGCCAAAAATATCCCCAGGCCAATAATATATTTTTATTCAGGGATCTAAAATATTTAAGATGGTCCATTTTTTTTCGGACTTATACAGGATGTACCAGAACACGACCCATCAGAAAAGAAAAACTCTCCTTTATGACTCTCCTTTATGAGGTGATTATAACTTTAATATCAAAATTAGGTAACGGCAGTATAAAAAGGAAAATTGTAGATCTACTTCATTTATAAAATATAAGCAAAATTCTAAATAAATATTAAAAAGCTATCTAGTAAGGGTTATAAAAGTAATGCATCATGATTATGCTGTGTTTAAATAAGAAAATTTGGCCAGGCGCGGTGGCTTGCACCTGTAACTCCAGCACTTTAGGAGGCTGAGGCGGGTGGATCACCAGGTCAGAAGCTCAAGACCAGCCTGGCCAAGATGGTGAAACCCTGTTCCTACTAAAAATAGAAAAAATTAGCCGGGCGTGGTGGTGGGCACCCGTAATCCCAGCTACTCAGAAGGCTGAGGCAGGGAACTGCTTAAAGCCCGGAGGTGGAGGTTGCAGTGAGCCAAGATCGCACCACTGCACTGGGTGACAGAGTGAGACTCTGCCAAAAAAAAAAAAAGTATTAGAGTTTTTCATCAAAATGGGAGAACAATGAGGAATAAATAATTATTTTATTAAAGTATTTGATCACATTGAATATGTAACAAATTTTAAAATCTTAACCATATTATAGAAAACAGAAATATTTTTATTCTAATAAAAATTATTTTCAAAATCTACATAATATATTAAATATAGTTATGAATGTTAAAAACTTTCCACTTAAAATCTAGAACAAATCAAAGATGCACACCATTTCAGTTTCTATGTAAAAATTCCCTGGATACCTAGTCATTATAATAATGAAAATAAAATAAGTAGAAGGTAAGTTACAAAGTTAAAGAAATTATTATTTTTCATAGATGATATAACTGTCAAAGTGAAAAACTCCAGACAGTATGCAATATATTTAAATTATTAAGACAATTTAACATGTTTGCCAAATGTACAATAAACATTAGTATATCAAATGCATTCCTCTGCACTAGCAGCAAATATTTTAAAAATACGGTTTTAAAATGTGACACATTTTGTTGTTATAATAACAGAAAATATAAAGTGTCAATTATTAATAAATATAAAAAATCATAAAGCCTGTAATATTATTGATTTTAATTAAAATATAGATATTAATAAAATAATTGGGAAAATGAATAAAATAATTAGGAAAGGAATAAAATAATTAGGAAAATTCCTTCAATAGAAGGAATTTGCTACACTTATAAGATTAAAACAATTAGAAAAGCCTTTATTCTCCTTGACTTCATCTGCCAATGAAGTCAGTTTATCAGATCTTTCTACTACTGATCTGCATGGGCAAAGGACTGAATATAACAAAGGCAATTTTTAAGATGCACAGGATGGAGGAACTTGTTCCACAACATGATAAAACTTACTATAAAATCATATTAATTACCAGCCTGTCAAAATCCTGGAGGGGTATAGAAATTTCCCAATTAAACAGAACTGAAATCCAAGAAAGAAATATCCAAGTTTCTATGGAAACTTCATACATGACAGAAATACACTTGCAGATCAGAATGGAAGGAAAAGAGACATTAATACTGATGGAAAATTTGATTATCTCTTTTGAGAATGTACTGGGTCTATAACTCTCAATAGCAAACACCAATTTCATGTAGTTTAATAAACAGAGAGAGCAAAACTAGGATAATATTTTGTCACATCAGTATAGGCAACTTGTTCTAAAGAAACACAAGTAAAGTAAACATTAAAAAAGAATAGAATTTCTAAGGCATGGAGTATGGAGAGGTAAAATGTTGACTTTAAAGTAGAGATGCCTAACAAACTCTACTTTCACTAAATGATCAACGTTTCTAAGTCATAAATATCACATACCCCTGGTTTGATGCAATGAGTAGGACAGTTTTCTCAAAATGCATATACTCAGTCTCACTGTGCGAAAACTTCAGACAAACCCAAATTGAAAAATATTCTACAAAATCTTAATAATTACTCTTCAAAAGTGTTAAGGTTACAAATAATATGAATAGGATGAGAAAATGTCACAGATTGAAGAAGACTATGACAAGATAACTTAATGCAACATGGTATCCTGGCAAAGAAAAATAGAATTGGTAAAAAAATTGGTGGAATCAAGTCTGTAGGTTAGTTAACGGCATTTGACCAATATTAATTTCTTAGTTTTGAAAAATGTACCCTAGTTAGTTAAGATATTTACAGTATAGAAAGCTGAGTGAAGATCTATAGGAACTCTACAATGTCTTTACAATTCTTGTGAAAATCTAAAATTACTTCACAATAAAACTTTTAAAAAGATTCCTGATTTGAATACATTCAAACAGTATCAAGAAAAAGAACTTTGTCATAAGACTTCATAATTTAGCTTTAGAGATGAATTTAGAAGAAAATATTGCAATGCCTATAACTGAACATAGATTAGTATTCAGAACAGATCGAAAGTGCTACAAAACATAAAACATCATATAAGTAAAAGAGAAACAAACTTTTTAGCAAACATCACCTGAAATGAAAAATAAAAAAATCCAGTATGCTCATCCATTGACTGAAGCTAAGTAAATTGGCTTAAATTCACTGGGGAGAAATACAGGCAGAGCAATATCTAATCAACTTGTATATTCAAATAATCTTCAATTCCGCCATTTCACTTTGTTTATTCACTAACTTTCCACATATGTGAACAAGGAGACATGCAAAAGAATGACATTTACATTATTATAAAACTAGAAAAAGTTTAAATGTTTATTTAAGAGAACAACTTAACAATACAGGAATGTTTTTGCAGTCATATACTATACAAAAATTAAAGTAAGTCAATTCAATGTAAATGCTTAAATTCATTGCTGAAAATTGCTCAAAAGTTGTTGCTGAAAAGAACAATGAGTTAATTTTTATATATATGAATATATATGTATAAAATAATGCCATTAAAATATTATCAAAACATTCAAAACAATGGATATGTAGAACAATTATAAAGATATGTTGGTAATGATAAAAACAGTTTCAAGATTGTGAATTTCTCTGAAAGGTGTGAAGAGAAAATGCTGAGGAAGGAGGACATGCACAGTGAGGCTTCAACTGTTTTAGAGAAGTTATACAGATGCATATTGCACAAATTATTTTTTAAATTCATAGGTGTCCCCTAGATAAAAAGGAGCAGGATTGAATGAAAGACAATTTTATAGGTTTATGTCACATTGAAGAAAAAATCCAAGGCTCTAACTGGAGTGGAGCATACTAAAAAATACTGGCGACCTCATTACGTTAAATCTCCCCCAGATTCAAGGATCATAGTGCCAGAGAAATGGCTGAGCTTCTGTCAGGCTGCTCTTTACAAACTGCTCTGTAAGTAGTTGTGAAAATTATTAGTATGCTTCTCTCATTCTATTGGAATTGATCCTTTATTTCTGGCATTTTGTAAGATGCATATTTACGTGTTGCACTTACACTCTAGGGGCTAATTTTTGAGTTTCGGAACAAAATTAAATATGTTGAAAGATTACGTAAACTAAAATGTTATATTTAAATGATTGAGAGGTACTAAGGCAAAATGTCAGCAGACTTCAAAATAGTTTACTAGGAAACTAGTTCCACATGATGGAAAATGTAGCCCCCGACCCATATCTCATTAAAATGTAAATAGACATCCCAATATGTTTCTTCCAAACTTGTTTATAAAAATTGAGCTGTATTTTATGCATGAGGCTGTAGCTAAAATTGTTTTGTTGCACATCTGCATTGGGATTACTGGAGGTGTTAGTATTTGATGCCAGAAGACATGAAACTCATACCCAGAAATCCATCTAGAGAAAAGCGAGGTCAAGTTACTATTCCTCATATTGGGTGTGCATTGTGGATTACTGGATCAGATCCAGAAAGTTCACATTAGTTTGAACCAACTTGGAAAACCTATAAAAAGATAGGAGTAGATTACTGTAAGATTCTTTAGAGTAGGCAGCTCTCACATATTCTAGTTTCTTTATAACTGAAAGATCACTATATTAACGCATCTATGTACTTAGAAACATTTTTTTTCTCTAGTCAATTATGCCTATACTTTCCAAGAGTAGGAGAATGTGGTGTTTCAGAACAGCAGCTTGGGAGAAATATAGATGAATATAAAATCTGTACCCACTCATCCACATGTTACATTAATGACCAAGAGGTAAGTTTCCTAATCTTTCAGAGTTACTTTTCATAATCTGAAGTGGGAGTTATAGGAAATACCTACCTCATAATGGTTTTGTACAGTTTGAATTACATAAAGTATCTAGGATGATACTGTAGACATACAAGGGACTGAAAAGTGATAATTATTTTTATTTATGGCATTATTATTACAAAGTGGACTTAAAATGTAAAGAAATGAATTTTATCAAATCTTAGATCTTAATTCTATGTATGTATTTGCTATTATTGATGTTTGCAGGAAATAACGTCTTTTTAAAGGAATATTTATAGGGTGATCATTTCCTATTCCATTGAAACTATCTCACTGCTTGCTCTCCTTAATTCTCTGAAGAAATTGTCTTTCCTATTTCAGAGAAATGCTACCAAGGGTACTTGAATGATCATCACATTTCCCCAAGTGATCCTTTCCCATCTCTGAATCCTCATATTTTTGACTCTTTAAACATTTAATACTTTCTTCTTTATGTCATAATTATCTGCATTCATTTAGTTTGCACCACAGCTACAGCTTTCAAACTTTTTGACTAGCACTTTCAGTAAGGAATACACTTTATAAGGTGATACAGAGTTTGCATTCTTATTCTCACCTTTACCATTCAGGCTACTCTAGTCTACTGTTCTCTAGTCTTACAACAGTATACTTGTTATTACAGAGCACCATAAACATTGTGACATTTTAGAATTAAGAAACTGCATGGAATGCGAGTAAGTTCTATTAAAATGTCAGCAAAATAACTGGCTATTGCAAAATACACATATCCCATGGGTCTTCTCTCCTTTCCTCCCTTCTCCTATCCTCTCCTCATCTTTTCTCTTCCCGTCTCTTCTCACTATCTTGTCCTATCCAAATCTCTTTTTATCCATCTGTCTTATCTCATAATCTGATATCCTAACATATCCTATTTTACTCTAGTTAATATTTTAAAATTCTAGACAAACTCTAAATCGATTACATAACCAATAAAGCGTGATCACTGTCTTTAAACCATTTCCCTCATCTTCTTTATGTTAGTATGCATGTTAGATTCTTCTTGTGCCTTTAATAGTGTAGAATGGGCCAGGCTCGGTGGCTCAGCCTGTAATCCCAACACTTTGGGAGGCCCACGTGAGTGGATCACCTGAGGTCAGGAGTTCGAGAATAGTCTGGCCAACATGGCAATACCCCTTCTCTATTAAAAGTACAAAAATTCCTGTAATCCTAGCACTTTGGGAGGCCAAGGCAGGCAGATCACGAGGTCAGAAGATCGAGACCATCCTGGTTAACACGGTGAAACCCCGTCCCTATTAAAAAACACAAAAAATTAGCCAGGCATGGTGGCGGGCACCTATAGTCCCAGCTACTCGGGAGCTGAGGCAGCAGAATAGCGTGAACCCTGAAGGTGGAGCTTGCAGTGAGCCGAGATGGCGCCACTGCACTCCAGCCTGGGTGACAGAATGAGACTCCATCTCAAAAAAAAAAATAAAATAAAATAAAAAAAAAGTACAAAAATTAGCCAGGCATGGTAGTGGGTGCCTGTAATCCTAGCTACTCAGGAGACTGAGGCAGGAGAATTGCTTGAACCCAGGAGGCGGAGGTTGCAGTGAGCCGAGATTGTGCCACTGCACTCCAGCCTGGGCTACAATAGCGAGACTCTGTCTCAAACAAAAGAAAACAAAACAAAACAGAACAGTGTAGAATGGTGCTTTCCATAGTATAAATGTGTGCAAATATTTATAAATGGACGAATTAATGAAGGGTCTGTTTCAATTCAAAATGACTCAAATTTTGAAGCTCACAGAATTTTTGCTGTTGTTAATAACACTGGTCTATACAGAAAGAGGACTGTCAAATCCAAACTTATTAGATACAGAAGCATGAGGTTTAAAAATCATGAAAAAATGGTACAGACTTGAAATATAATTCTTAATTGTTTGAAACTTTAATCTTTTTCATTTGTGCCAATGATTTATGTTGATGGATTCTGAGTCACCAACATTTTTTTCAACTCTTTTTTTCCTCATAAGTTATTAAACAATAGATTTTTTTCAGATGTCATTTTAATATATTTACACATGGATTAGGTAACAGATTATCATAATATTTAGTTACCTAAAACAACATTCTTTTATTATCTATCACAGAATGCATGGTTGACAATGGAGATTACAGTGATTACAAAATATTTTGGTATCATATGAAAATATTTTTCTTTACAGTGCTAGAAAACCCTTGCTCTAGAACTATGGAGAATACAAACTTTGAAATCAAACTTAAAAAAAAAAAAAAAAAAAGCATATTCTCCATGAAATTTTAGAATTAAGAAACTGTATGGAATGAAATTTTTATGTCAACAAGGGCAATTGCCTGTATCAAATATACACATCTCCCATGTGTAGGTCTCCCACTACCCAGTGCATTATGGGACAGAACACAGGGCTAGACGTTAGACACCATGAGAGACTTGCCCTTTGTTGTGTGTGACTGGGGAAGAGACATTCCCTCCTTCGATGTGGGCAGTGACTGGAATCCATAATCAGAAGGGTTGAGCATAATACTGGTCTTGAGCCCTATTCCATCAACTTATTGTTCAATGTTTATGAGAGTGTAGGTTCCAGACTTGGTGTAATCAGCTGGGATGCAAGCACTGTAGTTGTTTCCAGTATTGATATTCCATATCAGAACTCTATAGGATTAATTACTTTAAAAACTATTCTATAGTGGGTTTCCCTGATGTTTTGTAAGAGGCTATCTCTTTCAGAATCCAGCCTCTGGGGAATGGCTTTGGATAAACTGAACCCCACCTCAGAGTGATAGTTTTGAGCAAGTGTAATTCCTCACTGGAAGTTGCCATGGTTTGAATGTCTCCCCAAAGTTCTGAAACTGACCCAATAGTCGCATAGTTTTTTGAATAAACATTGAAATTGACCCTTCTTGTCTTAAAGCTTGAACCTTACATTTGTTTCATCTGAGTTCCTTCCTCAGGAAACCACCTTAGGGCCTCTCACAAAAAGAATCAAAGAACTGAAACTCACCAGATCACTGTATTCAGACAATGAGATGCAGAAACCCTCATTTATCATGACTGCCTTTTCCTCCTCCCTAGTTCCTCTTTTACAAAACATTGTTACATTTCTTCCCTGCTATATAAACCCTTGCTTTTAGTTGGTCGGGGAGATGGATTTGAGACTGATCTCTCATCTCTTCAGCTGTAGCACCTGATTAAAACCTTCTTCCTTGGCTATACTTGTCTCTGTGATTTGCTTTTTGTGCAGCGAGCAGCAGGACCTAGACAAAATGCCAGCTGTTTCCATAACAAATTTATGTACTGGAAACTTGATTCCCAATGTAATGGCATTAGGGGATGGGAACTGATGGGAGACATTTGGGTCATGGGGGCACCACCTGCATGAATACAATAATGCCATTATTATGGGAATGGTTTTCTTATTTTAAAAAATGGGTTTGGCCACCTCTTGCTCTTTGTCTCATTCTTTTTTCCCCTCCCCCTTCTGCCAGGGGATGAGGCAGCAGGACAGCCCTTGTGAGATGCCAGCTTCTTGATCTCGGTCTCCCCACCCTCCAAAACTTTGACAAAATAAAATTATGTTCTTTATAAATCACTCGGTCTGTGGTATTCTGTAATAGCAGCACAAGATGAGCCAAGACAGAAGTTTTATTAAGCTGCTTTGTAAATTTTTTCATCATTAAAAATCTTTCTTAAATGTGTAGGAGTTGTAATGGAGAAAATAATTTGAAAGGAAAAATTAACAGAACCCATTTTCATTCATAATATATTTGTATATCATCTAATTTAAATTTAGTAAAGGAACTTACTTTTCTAATTAGTAAATGCAGTGTATTTCCTTTTATTAGCCAATATTTTGAATACTTCTACTTTATTCAAATTTGGGGGGAAATGGTGGAAATTAGGAAGCATAGCATATAATGAAGATATATGAGAAAGGGCAATTTATTCATAATAGACTCCAAAATTGTATCAACAAAATTGACCTTTTTAAAAAACTTCTGGTACTAGTATTTGAAACAGTACTCACATCACATTTACTTCTTTTTATTTGAAAAAGGAAAATATGCATATATTATCCAAAGAGGTTGTATATGTGGATTCAGTAGTCAAATTTCAGCAGAATGTCATGCAACAATATTCCAGAATTCCAATTACATTTTAGAATTGGACTGTCCACAAAGATGGTTTTAGGAGGGAACACACATACGTGCACACAGACACACACACAGGCAAACTAAAATTGTCCTGCGTTTATTTCTCTAGGACTTATTTAAAAGGTAAATGAAAGGTACGATATATCCAATAGAATAATTTTCTAGAAGCCAGTTAAGTATTGTTTGTTTGAATTTGTTTAAAAAAATCATTAAGTAAAAACCACTTCGAACATAATGGAGTCTATTTGCAAAAACTTCTAAATTTCTGTTACATGACAACCAAGAAATCTAAAAGAATGTACCATGAATCATGTAATTGTTAATATTACAATGAAAGTGTTTAGGATTTGAGTCCGAAAAGAAGGGAAAAAAGAAAGAAAAATAACCTTTGAATAAGCTCTTTTATATACTTCAATTATTTGTAAAAGTTTTCTATGACTGAGTTCATATTTGTTGAAGGTAAGAGGTTGTTTTCTTAGCTTCCATACATCTGGTCAAAGCTGTGGCTATGAGAGAGGATATTCAATGAAATATGAGCTTTGATACTAATTTGGGTCTCACCAATGCCAAGGTCAGCTCCTCTGGGTTATAGTAACAGACTATTCATCATGCTTTGTCTCCATGTGTGGCCTTGTTCTGAACTGATGAGAATCTGCAGTTCACTGGGCATTGCTTGTGACTGAAGGGCTAAAATTAAATCAAATGACAGGGATCAGCTGGATTCATCTCTATAGATAAAAGATATTTTCTTAGGATAAAGAAGAGTCAAGAAGTAAAGAAACTCTTAGAAAATCTTCCTTAATTCTAGTAAGTTCCAGACATGACATGCTATTTATTCACAAAATTTATTCTCAGCAAGGGGAACTTGAGTAGATAAGTAAAAAATTTGTTTTCAAAGACTTCTTTTTGAATCATTAATCCATTATCTTCTGCGTTTCTAAACTAGCTTTCTTCTAGAAAAAAATTTGTTCATTATGGTGCTTTGGAAAGAAAGTTTTTGATCGCTCTGAAAAAAAGTACACTAAAATGTGAAAGTAGTGCTAACAAATTATGCCCTGACTACAAAATGAAGAAAATTAAAACATATCTCTGAACATATACTTTTTAAGAAAAATTTTCCATCTTAAGAAGATAGGAAGAATCAAACTTAAAATTTTAGTTGAATTTTTACAAAGGTTTTTGCATTTCTCACATTCAATATTTTACAGTACAAACTAGAATGAGCTAACATTTTGTTTCAATGTTCATAAATACAATGCCAAGAGGCAGCTATATTAAATTTGGAATAAAATGATTTTGTTTCAAAGCTAAAATTGATTATCTTGCTGTTGTTTAACTTTGAATAAGTCATTTAAATATTTGAGACCTTAGTGTCTAATCTCTTTATATAAACTCTAAAATGAATATAATGCTGTTAAACCCACAAAGTGATTGTCATTCTCAGTTTTTTTCCAATTCTGCCTTACCCACCATCCATAACAGATGCCTACTTCAGTTAATACTCTCCAGTCAATCAAGCAATGGGTCTAAGGCTGGTGATTGTACATCCAGTGACAATTTTCCACTAGCTGATTGGGTCTGGAAATTGTCTGGGAAAGAGTTTTCTTACATCAGATATCACAGAAACAAGAACTTTTTAATATAATAATGTTTGAGTAATTCTCACCCAAAAATCTTTCATAAAATCCATTCAAATTATTTAATATAAATTGATTGTACATATTGGAATATATATCCTTTGGGAATATCTATATTCTAAGTCAAGGAAGCTGGACTCCTACTATATAATTCCACGTATAGTTTCAAATGAATATATTGTTATAATAGATAAATAGGATGGAATTTAATTTCAAATACTAATAATCAAAAATGTATGATAAACGGATTTACTCTGAATCTATGAAAATTTTGACCTTATATTCTTTTCCATGAATGGTGTATTTACATATTCTAGGAATTATAATAATAACATATGGAATACATATTTATTGATAAGCCCTCCACATATGATAATTTATAAAATACTATCATTAACTTTTACCTCAGTACAGATTAATCTATCTAATTCCAGCTTTTAGTTTCTCCAATATAATTGTAGCATTATGGAATTGTAACAAATTTACTGTCAAGAATTAGAGGTGAAGATTTTACTATCCTCCTAAATTTTCTCATTAAATTTTTGGCAACACTATCCTGTATTTTTAACTGGTTTATGTATAACAATAACTAATAATTTAAACTTAAAATCTTCTTCCAAATTATAGTTTACATGAAGATTGAGTTCCATGGCTAAATAGCTTTCGAATTCTTATCTATGTGTTCTACTAACTTTTAACAATAGCCCCTAGATTTCATATTTACAAATATGTGTATAAATGATGGATGAACCCCTAACTGTGCAACATAGTTCCAGTAGTCTCATAGTATCTTTCGATTTTCTTATGGCCTGCTCTATGATTTATTAAATTTAGCACCTATGAAATATATTGAAATGTTAAGCCTGTGCAAACCTTTCTACCTAGGTTAAATATTTAGATTTCTGAATCATAAAAAGGTACTTTCCAGGCCTTTCCTGTCTACCATACTTCTAATCTCTTTTGACAAATGTAGAGTGACTTTCTCAGCAGTATCACTGCAAATGTTGGTGACCTCTTTATGCTAGAAATTCCTTCCAGAAAAATAACTGCCCAGCAGGACTACTGTGAATATTAAATGAGATAATACGTATGATAGAAATGCAGTGATTGGTACTGTGTACTATCAGTATTAGTTTGCTGCTTTTCCTGGTTAAAAGGAAACAAAAAGAACACCTCATCACTAAGCAGCAGCCGAGAGACATTGATTAAATTTAGGCCATATTTCAAAGAGGTTATTCCATTACAATGCTTTAACTACGACACTAATTAGAAAATGGCAGAGATAGTGCTTAATTTTGGTTGCTGTTATAATTTCTGGCATAGAATAACTATGCTTATTTCACTCAGAGACTGTAGAATTACACTGAATCCACTTTAAAACATGCCTCCACTTATAAGTTGATTCCATCTGAAAAGAGGAATGTTTGATTAATTGTATTTGTGTTGTTTTATTTTATTTAAAGATAAATGCAAAAACTTATAGATGCTTATTTAAAATAAGTGTGATTTTTGAAGTACTTTGTGCCATTACCATAGACAAGGAAATACTTGAAGTAAAATTGATAGATTGCATATAATAAGCATGCATTGACTAAATATAGGAAAAGGGTTTTCAGAGAGAATAATTTACATAAGAAAAAATATTTTTAGGCAGAGTAGAGCCAAGCTCTTTTACATATCTCCAAAACAATATTAGGCTGTTTTTCAGGGCTCTATTTCTTGTTGAATACTGAATGTGAATATTTACACCCCTCCAACCCTCAGCTCAGTGAGTTTGTCTAAAGACATGCTTACCTTCTTATTCTTTCAGTCAAAATTGGCAGACACCTCTAGGGAACACGTCTTTCAATGCTGGGCTTTTGTCTCTGAAGTTTCACCATTTTAATACATTACCTCCACAAGTCCTATTGCCTTGTTAAAACTCTTACATGTTAAGTTTGATTTTTTTTTTTTCTTTTTAAAAGAATTTAAAGTTATTCTCAGTGGCAGCATTACTCCAAAATATATCATGTGTCATTTTTGGTATGGAACTACTTGGTACTCTTCTTAAATTTAATTATTAGGAAGAGGTAAAAGGTAAAATTAAAAAAAAAAATCAGTTTCATATACTCTAGTATTGTGCTGCTGGTCGTAGAAGAGGCTAAAAATTTGGCATTAAGCTTTCGCTAAAAAAGTAGAACCCTGGCCGGGCGCGGTGGCTCACACCTGTAATCCTAGCACTTTGGGAGGCCGAGGTGGGCGGATAACGAAGTCAGGAGATCGAGACCATCCTGGCTAACAAGGTGAAACCCTGTCTCTACTAAAAAATACAAAAAATTAGCCGGGCCTGATGGTGGGCGCCTGTAGTCCCAGCTACTCGGGCGGCTGAGGCAGTAGAAAGACCAGAACCCAAGAGGCGGAGCTTGCAGTGAGCCGAGATCGCGCCACTGCGCTCCAGCCTGGGCGACAGAGTGACACTTGGTCTCAAAAACAAAACAAAACAAAACAAAAAGTAGAGCCCTGAAAAATAACCCAAGCATTAGTTTGGCACCCTGAACTGTTATTATACTAAGTAAAAATTTAATATACCGAGTAAAAAACAGCTAGTCACAGAATACCACATGTTTTTTTATTACATTTATAAGAAATGTCCAGAATAGGCAAATTTATAAAGCCTGGAAGGACAGTAGAATTTTTCTAGTGTCAGCCATCTTGGAGGAAATGGGGAGTGACTCCTCTTGAGTATGAGATTTCTTTTTGGGGTAATGAAAATAATCTAATATTTATTGTGATAATAGTTGTACACCTCTGTGAATATATACAGTTTGAATTTTATATCTTTAACTGGTGCATCACATGTCATGTGAATCATATCTCAACCTATAATTTTAAAAATGAAAGCAAAATAAAGACATTTCCAGAGAGAGAAAAACAACCCATCTTCAGACCTAATTGAAATAAGTCAAAGATATTTCTATGGCTAAATAGAAGACAAAATAAAATAAACAGATGAAAGCTTGGATATTTAGAACAAAAAGATGGAAACATATGTACAGAAAAACACTAAATAAATTTTAAATCTATAAATTAATGATAATTTATATATATTTAAAATTTATAAAATAAAATGCATGAAAAAATAAAATAAAAGAAGAATACTAATAAGTGTTAAATTGTTCTAAGCTTTTTTACTTGGAAGTACAAACGTAGTAATTTTCCGGCACTATTTGTTGAAAAGACTACTCTTTTCTCCATTATATTGTCTTTAAATCCTTTTCAAAAATCATTTGAGCATAAATGTGAAAGTTTATTTCTAGACTTCCAATTTTATTCCATGGATCTATGTGTCTGTCCTAATGCCACTACCACACAGACTTGATTACTGTAGTTTTGCAGTTAGGAAATCAGAAGTGTGAGTCATCTATTTTTGTACATTTTCAAAATTGTCTTGACTATTCATGGTCTCTTGAGATTTAATAATCAGCTTGTCAGTTTCTCCAAAGAAGCCCTTTAGGATTATGAGCGGGATAGTGTCTAACTTGAAGACTGATTTTAAAATGATTGCTATTTTTATATTAATAACTTCTAATTTATGAACATAAGATGTTGGTCCATTTATTTAGATCCTTTTTAAATTCTTTCAGAAATGTGTAGTTTTCAGTGTATATATCTTGCATTTTTTTTTGCTAAGTTGATCTGTATTTTATTCTTTCTGAAACTATTATAAATGACAGTAATTTACAATAAACTTAGTCAAAAACATATATGTTATATTTATATTTTTAAAACAAGATAAAAAATCGGAATATAACCACAGCCCTACCTGAGATGTGAATCATCCCTTTGTCGAGTGTATCCACACTGTCTACGCTACCTGCCTGCCTGTTAATGACTCAATAATCATCTCCCTTATCAGATCAAGTATTAAATATCACAGTGCTTATGTATCACTAACCCTATTTGAGGTAGTAATGGTCCCAAAGTGCAAGAGTAGTGATACTGGCAAGTTAGATATTCCAAAGAGAAGTTGTAAAATGCTTTAAGTGAAAATGTAAACATTTTTGACTTAATGAAAAACAAAAAGAAGTCGTATGTTGAGGTTGCTAAGATCTATAGTAAGAAATGCATCTTCTATCTGTGAAACTGTGAAGAAGGTAAAAGAAATTTGTGCTAGTATTGCTGTCACACCTCAAACTGCAAAAGTTATGGCGACAGTGCATAAGTGCTTAGTTAAGATGGAAAAGGCATTAAATTTGTGGATGGAAGACATAAACAGAAAAGTGTTTCAATTGACAATGATGTGTTATGTCAGAATGCATTGAGCCTATATGACAACCTCAGCAGGAAGTCCCTGAAACAAGAAACACAACGCCGTTTACTTCATTTCATTTTTTATTTTATTTTATTTTTATTATTATACTTTAAGTTCTAGGGTACATGTGCACTGGAGGGATAGCATTAGGAGATATACCTAATGTAAATGACGAGTTAATGAGTAAAGCCGTTTACTTCAAATTAGAGACAGTACACAGATTCAGGAATGGGTTTGAACTAAAAAATATAAAAATTACTGGGTAGTTTGCATCTGCTGATTAAACTTAACAAGAGGTATGTATATTTATGGAAAAAAAAATGGTATATATAGGCTTTCATGCTATCTGTGGTTTTAGGCAACTACTGAGCGTCTTAGAATATATCCCCCCAAATAAGAGGGAATTACTGGACTTTTGTTTGAAGAAAAGCAGAGAGAAAACTTTAATAGCTGGAGCTAGAGGTATATGAAAAAAAAATGTTTCTGTTAGGATAACATGATTATATACTAATCAGAATGGTAATAGAGAAAGTAGGTTGAACTAATGAACTGAGGTCCTTAATACAGTGAAAGGTGAGTTTATCCACAACAAAAGGGGAAATGGCCTTTTCTTGGAAATAATTAGGAAAGGTTGAATGGAGGAAGAACAAGAAGTTTGAGTGGCTCTTGAAGGGGGGAAGCAATATGAAAATGAGTTTAAAATATTATAAGTTGAATTATTCCTAATGAGACCTTTTGTGGCAGGATAACCTAATGGGTACTTAGGTTACAAGATTCAGTGTATTGTCATATTTCAAGGATTGGATGTGGTAGGAATTAATTTAAATAGAAGAAAGAGAAGGACAGGAAGAATTTGAGATCTCTAGAAAACCCTGAAGAGGGAGAAAAGAGGTAGGGTATAAGATATGTGAGAAATGAGATGAAGACATCCATAAAAGGAGAGACACTAAGGAAATGGTGTCAAGAGAAACATATGAAATTGCATTTATAAATTATTTTATTATGGATGTCACTTAACAAACACATTTTCTCAGTCTTCCCTGTGAATTTTTAAATTATATACACATTACTCACTAACGTTCATATTTACTCAGGGGTAGAAGAATGATTTAAAAAGCATTGATTTCATGTCTGAGAAGTCCTATGGAGTACACAAATAGCATTTGTGCACACAGCAGTGCCCAGAAAGGGACACTTTGAATTCTGGAGGTCATTGGCTGTAACTGTTTCTGATAGGATTCTTGCCTGTCCTCACGGAGCCATCCTATCATCAACCTGGGCATGTATTTGACTTTAAATTCTGCCTCTTGAGCACTTGAAAACTTATGTCTTCCCTGTTTCTAATAATCAATGATGTACTGTGTAGCTGATGTCACTACAACATCTATTTGGAGATGCTCTGTGTGGTAGACCAAAAAAGCCTGATGTTACTTATTGCCACCACAAACATATGAGATTGTGTTCAGACCCCTAATGTGCCCTGACCATACTTTCAAATTCCAAGAGCTGAATGAATCAATAACTCAGGTTGGGAAGCCCTTAAGAAAATATACGGAGGTTTTAGAAAGGTGGTGTGATAAGAGCTGCGGTGGCTGAATCCATAAGGCATTTCAGAAATAGTATTAAATAATGTTGGTATTCAATTTTTAATGTAACACTTCAGAAAAATTCAAGCAAAGATTCAATTCAAGATGGCTAGGATTCTTATTTCCAACAGTTGACTGTAAAGTTACTTCATCATCTGAGACCAGAAGGCAGAAGGAGAAGCAAACTTTTGGAGTGGAAGACAATGAGTTAGTTTTTGACAAATAGGTTTTAGAGTGATTACAGCACAGACATTATAAATAAAATTCAAGCAGGAAGTTGGTTATAAAATATAGATCAGTTATTTCTCTAACGTTCACCACTTTTTTGAGATTGCACAATCTTGAAGATAAGGAATTAATTTATTTTTTAAAATATTAGGAAAGATAAAAAACACTGCTAAAAACAAAATGGCTATTAGTGTACTTAGATGCAGTTTCTCATTAAAGTGATGTGAGACAGACCTGGCTGCAGGATTGATGCCATTTTGGAACATAAACACACAAAATAATGATCAGCTTATGATTAAATATTTGATAAATGTATTAACCAAAGTGAGAAAAAAATAATCACAGTCTTTAGAGACTCATCAGACTCTGGAAGGCATTGCTTTGCCTCCTTCAGATTGTCAACGAAGCAGTTAGATCTGTGTACATCTTCCCTTAGTCCTCTAGGAGAGCTACCAGCCACTGGCTTCTCTTTGATAAATAGAAAGCAGCTGGCGTCTCAAGGATGGCTATTAATCTCCTCACAAGATAAAAGGAATTGGGAAAAGCTGAGGAATGCTTTGTAATCAGTGATTCATGCATTCCTTTCTGAAGAATAATAAAAGATCTTTGAAGTAGTTTCTGTTTAGAAGATGGATGCATTTTAATTTATACATGGTCACTTTAAGAAGTCAGGGTGTACCAAATGAAGTCGAAATTTTAAACACTTTTTTTTTTTTTAATTAAACTTTAAGTTCTGGGATACATGTGCAGAACGTGCAGGTTTGTTAAATAGGTATACATGTGCCATGGTGGTTTCCTGCACCCATCAACCTGTCATCTAAGTTTTAAGCCCCACATGCATTATGTTTTTGTCCTAATGCTCACCCTCCTTGGCCCACACCCCTTGACAGGCCCTGCTGTGTGATGTTCCTCTCCCTGTGTCCATGTGTTCTGATTGTTGAACTCCCACTTATGAGTGAGAACATGAGGTGTTTGGTTTTCTGTTCCTGTGTTAAGTTTGCTGAGAATGATGGTTTCCAGCTTCATCCATGTCCCTGCAAAGGACATGAACTCATTCTTCTTTATGGTTGCATTCCGTGGTGTATATGTGCCACATTTTCTTTATCCAGTCTATTATTGATGGGCATTTGGGTTGGTTCCAAGTCTTTGCTATTGTGAATAGCACTGCAGTAAACATAGGTGTACATGTGTCTTTATAGTAGAACGATTTATAAATCTTTGGGTATATAACCACTAATGGGATTGCTGGGTCAAATAGTATTTCTAGTTCTAGATACTTGAGGAGTTGCCACACTGTCTTCCAGAATGGTTGAACTAATTCACACTCACACCAACAGTATAAAAGCATTCCTATTTCTCCACATCCTCTCAGCATCTGTTGTTTCCTGACTTTTTAATGATAGCCATTCTAACTGGCATAAGATGGTATCTCACTGTGGTTTTGCTTTGCATTTCTCTAATGACCAGTGATGAGGGGCTTTTTTTCATGTTCGCTGGCCGCATAAATGTCTTCTTTTGTGATGTGTCTGTTCATATCCTTTGCCCACTTATGATGGGGTTGTTTGTTTTTTCTTGTAAATTTGTTTAAGTTCCTTGTAGATTCTGGATATTAGACCTTTGTCAGATGGATAGATGACAAAAATTTTCTCTCATTCTGTAGGTTGCCTGTTCACTCTGATGATAGTTTCTTTTGCCTTGAAGAAGCTCTTTACTTTAGTTAGAACCCATTTGTCAATTTTGGCTTTCGTTCCCATTGCCTTTGGTGTTTTAGTCATGAAGCCCTTGCCCATGCCTAGTCCTGGATGGTATTGCCTGGGTTTTCTTCTAGGGTTTATAGTTTTAGGTTTAAGCCTTTAATCCATCTTGAATTAATTTTTATATAAGATGTAAGGAAGGTGTTCAGTTTCAGGTTTCTGCATATGGCTAGTCAGTTTTCCCAGCACCATTTATTAAATAGGGAATTCTTTCCCCATTTCTTGTTTTTGTCAGGTTTGTCAAAGATCAGATGGTTGTAGATGTGTGGTGTTATTTCTGCAGCCTCTGTTCTGCTCAGTTGGTCTATATATCTGTTTTGGTACCAGTATCAGCTATTAATTACTGCCTCTATTTCAGAACTTATTATTTGTCTATTTAGGGATTCGACTTCTTCCTGGTTTACCCTTGGGTAAATGGGTGTATGTCCAGGAATTTATCCATTTCTTCTAGATTTTCTAGTTTATTTGCATAGAGGTATTCTCTCTCTCTATATGTCTATATAATATTCTCTGATGGTAGTTTGTATTTCTGTGGGAAAATTGGTGATACCCCCTTTATCATTTTTTATTATGTACATTTGATTCTTCTTTCTTATCTTCTTTATTAGTCTGGCTAACTGTCTATATTGTTAATCTTTTCAAACACCAGCTCCTGGATTCATTGATTTTTGGAGGGTTTTTCATGTCTCTATCTCCTGTAGTTCTGCTCTGATCTTAGTTATTTCTTGTCTTCTACTAGCTTTTGAAAGTGTTTGCTCTTGCTTTTCGAGTTCTTTTAATTGTGATGTTAGGTTGTCAATTTTAGATCTTTCCCGCTTTCTGCTGTGGAGAGTTGGTGCTATAAATATCCCTCTAAACACTACTTTAGCTGTGTTTTTTAGCTGTGTCCCAGAGATCCTGATACGTTGTGTCTTTGTTCTCATTGGTTTCAAAGAATTTATTTATTTCTTCCTTAATTTCATTATTTGCCCAACAGTCATTTAGGTGTAGGTTGTTCAGTTTTCCTGTAGTTGTGCAGTTTTGAGTGAGTTTCTTAATCTTGAGTTCTAATTTGATTGCAATGTGGTCTCAGAGACTGTTTGTGATTTCCATTTGCTGAGGAGTGTTTTACTTTGAATCATGTGGTTGATTTTATAATAAGTGCTATGTGGTGCTAAGATGTATATTCTGTTGATTTGGGGTGGAGAGTTCTGTAGATGTCTATTAGGTCTGCTTGGTCCAGAGCTGAGTTCAAGTCCTGAATATCCTTCTTAATTTTCTGTCTCATTGATCTGTCTAATATTTACAGTGGGGTGTTAAAGTCTCCCATTATTATTGTGTGGGAGTCTAAGTCTCTTGGTAGGTCTGTAAGAACTTGCTTTGAGAATCTGGATGCTCCTGTATTGGGTGCTTATATATTTAGAATAGTTAGTTCTTCTTGTTGCATTGATCCCTTTACCATTATGTAATGCCTTTTTGTCTTTCTTTATCTTTGTTGTTTTAAAATCTGTTTTATCAGAGACTAGGATTGCAACCCCTGCTTATTTTTGCTTTCCAGTTGCTTGGTAAATATTCCTTCATCCTTTTATTTTGAGCCTATGTGTGTCTTTGCACATGAGATGATTCTCCTGAATACAGCACACTGATGGGTCTTAACTCTTTATCCAATTTCCCAGCCTGTTTCTTTTAATTGGGGCATTTAGCTCATTTACGTTTAAGGCAAATATTGTTATGTGTACATTTCATCTTGTCAACATGATGCTAGCTGTTTATTTTGTACATTAGTTGATGCAGCTTCTTCGTAGTGTCATTGGTCTTTATACTTCAGTATGTTTTCACAGTGGCTGGTACTGGCTTTTCCTCTCCATATTTAGTGGTTCCTTCAGGGGCTCTTGTGAGGCAGGCCTGGTGGTAACAAAATCCCTTAGCACGTGCTTAACAAATCCCTTAGCATGTGCTTGTAAAGGACTTTATTTCTTCTTTGCTTGTGACGCTTAGTTTGACTGGATATGAAATTCTGGGTTGAAAATTCTTTTCTTTATGAATGTTGAAAATTGGCCCATACTCTCTTCTGGCTTATAGGGTTTCTGCAGAGACATCCACTGTTTGTTGGATGGCCTTCCCTTTGTAGGTAACCTGACTTTTCTCTCTGGCTGCCCTCAACATTTTTTCTTTCATTCCAACCTTGGAGAATCTGATGATTATATCTTGGGGTTGTTCTTCTTGAGGAGTATCTTAGTAGTGTTCTCTTATTTCCTGAATTTGAATGTTGGCCTATCTTGCTAGGTTGGGGAAGTTCTGGATAATATCCTGAAGCATGTTTTCCAACTTGGTTCCATTCTCCCTGTCACTTTCAGGTACACCAATCAATTGTACATTTGGCCTTTTCACATAGTTTCATGTTTCTTGGAGGCTTTATTCACTCCTTTTCATTCTTTCTTCTGTAATCTTGTCTTCATGGTTTATTTTATTAAGTTGATCTTCAATCTCTGATATCCTTTCTTCCCCTTGATCAATTCGGCTATTGATACTTGTGTATGCTACATAAAGTTCTTGTACTGTGTTTTTCAGCTCCATCAGGTTATTTATGTTCTTCTCTGAAGTGGTTAATCTAGTTAGCAGTTCCTGTAACCTTTTATCAAGGTTCTTAGCTTCCTTGTGTGGGGTTACAACATGCTCCTTTAGCTCAGAGGAGTTTGTTATTACTCACCTTCTTAAGCCTATTTCTGTCAATTCGTCAAAGTCATTCTCTGTCCAGTTTTGTGCCCTTGCTGGAGAGGAGTTGTGATCATTTGGAGGAGAAGAGGGATTCCGGTTTTTGGAATTTTCAGCATTTTTGCACTGATTTTTCCTCATCTTTGTGGATTTATCTACCTTTCATCTTTGATGCTGATGGCCTTTGGATGGGGTTTTTCTGTGGGCATCCTTTTGGTTGAGATTGATGTTATTGCTATGTGTTTTCTAGTTTTCCTTCTAATAGTCAGGGCCCTCTTCTGCAGCTCTGTTCGTATTTGCTGGAGGTCCACTCCAAACCCTGTTTGCCTGGGTATCACCAGCAGAGGCTGTAGAACAGCAAAGATTGATGCATGTTCCTTCCTCTGGAAGCTTCATCCCAGAGGGGCACCCTCCTGATGCCAGCTGGAACTTTCCTGTATGAGGTGTGTGTTGATCCCTGCTGAGAGGTGTCTCCCAGTTAAGAGGTACAGAGGTCAGGGACCCACTTGAGGAGATAGTCTGTCCCTTAGCAGAGCTCAATAGCTGTGCTGGGAGATCTGCTGCTCTCTTCAGAGTGGGCATGCAGGATCATTTAAATCTGCTGAAGCTGTGCCCATGGTCGCCCCTTCCCCCAGGTGCTCTGCATCAGGGAGAAGGGAATTTTTTCTGTAAGTCCTTTAATGGGGCTGCTGCCTTTCTTTCAGAGATGCCCTGCCCAGTGAGGAGGAATCTAGAGAGGCAGTCAGGCCCCAGATGGTTGGCCACACTGTGGTGAGTTCTGCACAGTCAGAGTTAACACTGTGAGGGGAAAACCACCTACTAAAGCCTCAATAATGGCAGACACCCCTCCTCCCACCAAGCTCGATTGTCCCAGGTCAACTTCAGATTGTTGTACTGTCAGCAAGAATTTCAAGCCAGTGGTCCTTAGCTTTCTGGGCTCTCTGGGAGTGGGACCCTCTGAGCAAGATCTCTTGGCTCCCTGGCTTCAGCCCCCTTTCCAGGGGAGTGAATGGTTCTGTCTCGCTGGGCTTCCAGGCACCACTGGGGTGCAAAAAAGAAAAAAAAAAAAACCTCCCGCAGCTAGCTCAGTGTCTGCCCAAACAGCTGCCCAGTTTTTTGCTTGAAACCTAGGGCCCAGGTGGTGTGGGCACAAGAGGAAATCTCCTGGTCTGTGGGTTGCAAAAACCATGGGAAAAGCATGGTATCTGGGCTGTATAGCACAGTCCCTCATGGCACAGTCCCTCACAGCTTCCCTTGGGTAGGGGAGGGAGTTCCCTGACCCCTTGCACTTCCTAGGTGAGGCAATGGCCCAACCTGCTTCTGCTCACCCTATGTGGGCTGCACCCACTGTCTAACCAGTCCCAATGAAATGAACTGGCTACCTCAGTTGGAAATGCAGAAATCACCTGCCTTCTGTGTTGGTCTTGCTGGGAGCTGCAGACTGGAGCTGTTCCTATTCAGCCATCTTGCCAGAAAGTCTAAACAAAGTTTCTTACTTAGAGCAAACTATTACCGAAAGATGTATATTGTATGGGGTTTCTTAGTGTTTTTCATTATAGAGTAGAATCACAAACCTGGTCAATTCTAGCAGGAGTCAACTAAGTTCTTCTTCTTGGTCTTAACATAGTTTCTACCATCTACTCAACTGTATTTTGGGGCTAAAAACTGAAACATAGTGATTTCGGTTTTAGAACAATATATTTATTTAAAAGAATAGTATATGGACCTCAAAATGAATAGTAGCCATTGGAATGTCTTGTAGCTTCAATTTTTTCAAATATAAGAATTACTTATTATTATAATGAACATTATTCAATATAATTTACTTTATTACAATATTCATCAACTGAAAGAGATCCAAAATTTCTTTGAAAATACAGTTAAAAGAAAATTTATTTTCTTAAACAGAATATTTTATATAAATGAAATTAAATTACTTAATCATATAACCATGTAATATTGCATATTACATATATGTTGCAAATATTGCTTATTACATATGTATATTATAAATTTAAAACGTAATTTTAAAATATTTTATACTTAAAAATAGTAATGTAGTAAAATCATATTCAGTCCAGAGCTTTTTAAATATGAGTCCAACAATAATTAGTATTAATTCAGTAGCTTCCTCATCAAATCCATAATCAGATACCCAAGGCCTTATATAGCAGAAATTGTGACGGACAAATATGCAAATGTATAAATGAAGAAAATCTTCCCTCTGAGAATTCCAGAGTACTTTATTAATCCCTGTTTATAAGAATCATCTGGAGTTAACTCAGGATGGAATTTGGAATGCCTGTCTACTATATCTAGATAGATGGAGGATATAGTTGACACAAATAAGGCTGAAATTCTTATTATGAATAAATACAAAATAGAATGCAAGGGAAGGGAAGATTAATTCATAGCAGTTTTTATGAACTGGTTATAGTTCATATTTTTCTATTATTCAGTAAGTAAGTGATCATTAATTTTATGGATTTTGATGGCCAGATATTATTTGAATATATATAACTTCCCACAACCTTTAAACCAAAAATTAGGAGACAAAAAACCCTAATAAGTACAACAAAAGCCCTAGAAATCTGAAATTTTTTTGCCCATTTAAAAAAGCTTAATAAAATACTATGTCATTAATCCTAAAAATAAATGCATTTTGAAATATATACAGATTAACTTCTTTCTTCAGGAAACTATTTCACTTGGAGTTAGAAATATTTACTTCTAAACTAAAAATAAATGTAATATTGCTAATAATTTTTTTTTAATTATATATTCAGTTGTTGTTTTTAGGTGATTTTAAAATTGCTTTTAAAGCCCTAAACAAGTTTCTATCTAAGATACTGAAAGTGTTTGCAGTATTTCTGATAAAAACTATGTCCCAAAATACATTAAGAAGTCCCACTTTAAACTTCCTTATATAAGCCAAAGTATAATATTAGGTAAGTGTTTTGAAGGTATGAATATCTTTGTTTCCTCTCTTAGTGACACATAGAGTCCTATATTTTGGTTTGTGAAGTTATATATTTTTATTAATTGTTCCAGTGTATGTGTGTGCATATATTGATGTATTAGCTCATTAATAATATGTCACTTTTTCTTCCATTTCTGAAAGGTTGATGAGTTATTAATATTAATAAAATTAATACTGATACATAAAGAGACAGTAGTGCCTCAGCACTAACATTTATAATGTCTCTTGCAGAACCACTTTCATTTACTCTAGTTACAAAAGCTGCCAGAAACTGTATTCATTACTTTGGGATTCTAAGTATCATTATATTGATTAAACATATTTTTGCTTTGAATAAACTTGTATGTCACTCTCATAAGTGCTCTAACATTTCATATCTATCTTAATAATATGATGATTTTTTATAGTACAGATTTACTTCAAACTTGCTGTGGTCTACATGTTGTTGTCCCCCAAAATTCGTATGTTAGAACCGAATATCTAATGTAGTAATATTAAGAGTTAGGGACTTTGGAGAAGTGACTAGGTTATGAGGGCTTCACTCTTATGAATGGGATTAGTGACCTAATAAAAAAGGCTTGAGGGAGGCTGCATCCTTCTACCATGCCAGGAGCAACAAGAGGTGCAATTTATGAAGCAAAGAGCAACTTCACTAGACACTGAATTTGATGGAGCCTTTATCTTGGACTCCCCATTCTCTGGAATGGTAAGCAATACATTTCTATGATTTATAAATTACCACTCTAAGGTATTTTGTTATAGCAGCCAGAATGAACTAAGGCAAAGGTTATCCTAATTATGTAGGAGTTTGTTTTTTTTTTTTTTTCTTTTTTTTGACATGGAGTCTTGCTCTGTTGCCCAGGCTGGAGTGCAGTGGCATGATCTGGGCTTACTGCAACCTCTGCCTCTGAAGTTCAGCAATTCTCCTGCCTCAGCCTCCGGAGTAGCTGGGACTACAGGTGCAAGCCGCTGCCACATCTGGCTAATTTATTTATTTATTTATTTTTTAATGTTTCAGTAGAGACAGCGTCTCACCGTGTTGCGTGACCTGGTCTCGAACTCCTGAGCTCAGGCAATCTGCCCGCCTTGGCCTCCCAAAGTGCTAGGATTACAGGTGTGAGCCACTGCACTTGGCCCCATTTTGCACTTTCTAAATAAAAAATTACTAAAACGTCTATATACTCATTTGCAAAATTGTGAATGTTTTATTATGTAAACAACTGCTTAACTATAAAAACCATGAGGGAACTGTCCTAGTTTTGTTTTTTTTTTTGTTTTCCTTAATACCTTTTCCCAAAGCTTTTATGATATTTCTCTATGGTGGAAAAAGAATAAAGAGAGCCTCATTCTTCATTCACTAGAATGTACTGATCAAATCCTAGCTGCCAAAACTGAAACATAAATGAAATCCTTCTTATAGGCAATGAACATCGATTTAATATGAAGCTACCGATGCTATTGACAGGCTTGTCAGAAAGCTACATTTTACTACTAGTAAAATTTACAAACTGAGAGTTATGTTGTCTAATGCTTTTGGAGGTCATGGAAGATGGATTCTAGATCTTCTAATCAGGACTACTCTTAATTTTTAAACTATGCATTTTTTACAACATATATAAATACTAGATGTCCTATGACATTGTCAGGATTGCAGCAATTAAGCCACTTGCTGCAATAAGGAGATGGAGTTAGAGTATTAGATGACAATTGTCATTCAATTGTTCTTACTTTTTGTCATGCAGCTTGGTTGCACAGATTGAATTAATCATAGCTTAACACATTATCACTATTGGAACATTCATGATGCATTTTTACCATTAATTTATCCAGTTATTCAGTTAAATAAAGATAATTTTTCATATCCACCACTTAAACTGCCAGCTAGAATACTCCAAAAAACTTAAATATACCTGTTGGAACTGCACCTGTCCAATTTTACTGTCCACCCTAAAATGAGCTGTTAATGTAACTTTTGTGTTTTTATTTAGTTTTTCTTATTTCAAGTTTTATAACAGGTAGTCCTCTGGTGTTATTTCCAGCTTTATGTGTTAAGCAGTCCCTTATGTTGCCAGTGACTGGCTATACTATCTCTACCATGAGCCAATGTTCTACATGGCACAAGTGTATTTGAGATCCTTTGAAGCACTTTATTCTGTTCTGTTGGTCACTTAGTTTGTCCCTTTATAAATATACACTGTCTTAGTAAGTTAAATATAGACTTTTTGCTTAGATTCATTCTAGAAAATACTCCAATCCCCTCATCTAATTATATTCATGAAGAAAAAAAATGGAGTTGCAGATAAGTGTCTCAATGAAAAGAAATAATGTATTATTGTTAAAAATGAAAAAAAAAAACTCATCTTAAGGCACTACATAATCGAACATCATTTGATAGAAAATCGGGGAGAAATATTGCGTTCTTATAATGATGCTGTATTCTGAATACTTAAATTGATTTTTATAAAATTATATAAAGAGAAATTTCTTCAATTTAATATAAAGAGTCTCAAAATTTCCTCTTTTAGTTATGTTGGTATGTCTTTTTCTTTGGGCAGTGCTGTTGTTGTAAACAAGGAAATTTGAAGAAAGATAAAACAAAATTTAAAATAAAAAAAAATAACATGCATATGAAGGTTTCAAGGGCTCCTGTGGCATCTAAGACAAGAGAGTCCATAACCCCAGAAAGATAAGAAACTTACTGAGAACAGACCAATAACCTGCACCTTACTTTTCCTCTTGGGACCTTTTCCAAGTCTTAAGTGGCATCTAGTGAGAGACTAAATAGCCCAGCAGAGCACATCTACTCTGATGTTGAGAAACCAGTAGAGCTTTCTGCAAATTCTTAAAAACATGGAGAAAAGAAAATGGGATTTGGGCATGGTTTTATTAGCAGTCACGACTTGTGCAGCCAAGATTCTGCAGAGAAGAGATGCATAGAGGTTAAATATGACTCTCTACCTGGACTTTTCCTCAGATTATTTCAAAACTCTTAGTGTAAACTGTGACAAATACTAAGAAACCTAGTAAAAAGTAGCTGAAATGCTTAATGGATCTTTTGACAATCTTACAATGCTATTTAGTGGGTCTGACAATAAATTGGAGTTCAGGACCTGGTGAGAACTGGCAAGTTGGTGTGGGGTAGACGTAAAATATATGAAGCATTGAATATAAATGCAACTTCTACTTAGCTTCATCCATTATGGATTAAGGTGATCCTTTTTTTTTCTTTACTCTAGAAGCCTGAAAGAGAATGGGTGAATGTTTCCTGGGGAAAGATATCATCCAAAGCATCTATAATAGTTCAGAACATAATGCCTGACACACAGTGAAATATTATCAGACATTCTAAGAGTAAAAAAACAAAAGATTTGAAAAACAGATAACATGGTTTAGAAGCAACTCAGATATTGAAATTTTCAAATATAGACTTTAATATAATTGTGATTAATATGGCAAGAATATGAATGATGACATGGAGAAATGTACCAGATTGCTGGGGAAAATATATACATATATAACAATATATATAAAACGCTGTGTGTATTTCAATAATCTGGTCAATATAATGTAAATTTTAGAACAAAACACATGAATGCTATTAAATTAAAAAATAATAGGTTTAGAAGTGTATTAGAAAAAAATGAAGAGATTACCCACGCATTGGAAAACTGTCTAGACTGAAATACAGAAAGAGAGCTGATAGATATGCAAAAAGAAAGGCAAGAGACATATGGGATGCATAAAATAACACAAAAATAGATAAGAAAAAAATAGAAACAATTCATATTCAAAAAGATAATCACTAAGAATATTCCTAAATTGATGAAAGACATTAAGCCACACATTCAAGAAGCGCAACAAACTTCATGTAGGATAAATACAGATAAAACTTAATGTACATTGTAGTAAAACTGTTAAAACTCTAAGACAAAAATAAAATCTTTAAGAATGAGAACAAAGATCATCTTAAGGTGAACAAAAGCATTATGATCAACTTACTGATCACTGAAGAAGAAAAAATAATACATCTTTTCAAAATTGACATAAAAATCTACCAGTCTAGAAATCTATACTCAGTAAAAATGTTATTCACAAGTAAAGGCAAATAGAAATATCTCTAGTCAACAAAAATGAAAAGAAAATTCATCATTAACAATCCCACACAAAAAGTAATATTGAACAGTGTTCTTCAGACAGAAGAAAAATTATGCCAAATAGAAAGGATAGAACGTAATAGTAACTATGGTAATGATATGAGTAAATGATAAATCTAAATAAATATTGACAGTAGGAAACAATAATTGTAGTTTGTTATGTAGGTCAAAATCAATGTAGAAATGAATATATGAACAAAGAATACCCAAGGCAGGAGGAAGTAAAATAAGTTAATATATTATAAGGCCAGACAATTGTCTGGGATGGGATATATTAGTTATTTATATTGGATGCTACTAAGTTAAGATGCATTTGGCCGGGGGTGGTGGCTCACGCCTGTAATCCCAGCACTTTGGGAGGCTGAGGTAGGTGAATCATGAGGTCAGGAGATTGAGAGATCGAGACCATCCTGGTTAACACGATGAAACTCCATATCTACTAAAACTACAAAAAATTAGCCGGGTGTGGTGGCGGGTGCCTGTATTCCCAGCTACTCGGGAGGCTGAGGCAAGAGAATGGTGTGAACCTGGGAGGCAAAGCATGCAGTGAGCCAAGATCATGCCACTGCACTCCAACCTTGGGCAACAGAGCAAGACTCCATCTCAAACAAACAAACAAAACATGCATTTGTTCATGAAACCATTAAACAAATAATAAAAATATTTTATAATAAATAACCCTATAGATGAGAAAATGAAACCCTACTGAAACTTGACTGATAAAAAGAAAAAGAACATACAACATGTAGAAAACAAATTGGATCAATTTATATCAAATGTAAATAAAGTAAAACTTCCATTATAAAGTCACAGATTATCAGAATGAATTTGTTTTGTTTTTGTTTTTGTTTTTTTTTTGAGACAGAGTCTTGCTCTGTCACCCAGGCAGGAGTGCAGTGGTGCGACTTGGCTCACTGTAACCCCTGCCTCCCGGGTTCAAGCAATTCTTCTGCCTCAGCCTCCCGAGTAGCTGAGATTACAGCCATGTGCCACCATGCCTGGCTAATTTTGTATTTTAGTAGAGATGGGGTTTCACCACATTGGCCAGGCTGGTCTCTAACTCCTGACCTCATGATCCGCCCACCTTGGCCTCCCAAAGTGCTGGGATTACAGGACTGAGCAACCGTGTCTGGCCATCAGAATTAATTTTTATGAAGAAAAACTATATTCTGTGTGGAAGGAAGACATTTTAATTTAACGGAAAAGGAACATGGAAAATGAAAGTATAGAACATTTGTCATGCAAAGAATTTTTTAAAAAAGAAATACAGAGGAGCTATATATATATCAAACAAAATAAACCATAGGACATGAATTATTCCTGGAGATGAAGAGGAGTACTTCAAAATAATATGGAGGCCGATAAACCAGGAAAATGTAACAATCACAAATATTATGCAACTAATTAACATAGTATTATCATTGTAAAGCAAGAATTAACAGAAGTAGCAAATCTACAAGTCTCTCATCAAAATGGGAGATTATCACACCTCAGTCAGTAAGTGAATGAGCAACCAAAAAAAGTAGAAAGAATTCATAAGATCTGAAAAACCCAATTTTCTCAATTAACTTCATTAACATATACAGAACATAGCACACAACTGCAGAATACACATTTATTTTAACTTCATAAAAACCTTTGCTAAATATACATCAAGTCTGAGGGATGTAGCTATTCCTTGAATATCAAACAATGTGTTATCTTAAATGCATATGGTTTAGTTATTTATTGCTGCATGATAGACTATCTTAAAACTTCACGGACTTACAAAACAAATAATTCATTTATTTTCAAGAGTCTCTGGATTGTCTGAAATCATCTAGCCGTTTTTTTCTTAGGGTTTTATTCTTTCTTTCTTTCCTGTTTTTTTTTTTTTTTTTTTTTTTTTTTTTTTTTTTTAAGACAGAGTCTCGTTCTGTTAGGCTGGAGTGCAATGGCGCAATCTCGGCTCACTGCAACCTCCGCCTTCGGGGTTCATGCCATTCTCCTGCCTCAGCCTCCCGAGTAGCTGGGACTATAGGACTACAGGCGCCCGCCACCACACCCGGCTTTGTGTGTGTGTGTGTGTGTGTGTGTGTTTGTATTTTTAGTAGGACGGGGTTTCACTGTGTTGGCCAGGATGGTCTCGATCTCCTGACCTCATGATCCGCTCGCCTCAGCCTCCCAAAGTGCTGGGAATACAGGCATGAGCCACTGTGCCCGGCCTTTTCTTGGGGTTTCTGTTCAGCACTATATAGTCACTGTTGTCTAAGGTTGCAGTCCCATTGGGCTCTAAGCGAATGGTTTAATAACATGGCTATTGGTGAATACAGATGGTTGTTTAAAAACTCACATGGGCTCATATGAGAACAGATTTTAGTTCTCCTTTATATTATCCCCTTTATATTATCTCCCATTATCAAGCTTGTGGCTTGAGCTTCTTGTACTACAGTAGCTGGATTTCAAAAGCAAAGTTTCCAAAAATAATTTTGGTAGCAACTCTTACAGTAACTTTTCAGCTATCTTTGTGGATAATAATGCAATTCTTATTCATGAGTTTGGTACTTCTCAACAAATCCATTTTTATTTTTACTTTATGATATTCTGAAACTAAGATTTCAGATAATAATAAGATAATATAATGATATTCTGAAACTATTATTTATAAATAAATAATAGAACTAATGGAGTCCATGAAATAAAGGAGAGTAAACCAGATAATCTGTATGGTGTTTATGTTCAGATGTGAATGTCGGAAGTACACCTCTTCTCAAAGAGGGAAGAGGGAAAGCATCCCTGTTGGAAGGGGCTTTCTTAAGTTTCAGCAAAAATAGTGCATATAAATCTATATAATTAATCATATATCTTCACCTAATATATCCAAATTCTTTACTATGCCACTTTACCCAGAGCCAGATTTTAGGGACATTCAAAAAACAAAATTAGCTTGAGAGACTTGAAGCTTGATATGCCTTAAAAGCAGAATGCCCCTTATTGCGTGGGTGTTGAAGGGTGTAAAGCAGGTTGTGGTGTATAGTATAAGACAAAGTACTGTAGAAGTGGGAATTTTAATTTTCTTTTAAATGAGAATACTAAACAAATAATTTATATTTTATGTCTTCCACATATTTTGACTGAGAAGAGAGTTAAGTTTTACCATGACAAAAAAGGGGGAAACAGTTTTTCTCTTAATGAATGTAACCTAATATAGTGCTTAAATTTATATGAAATCTCCCATTGTACTATCTTGAATGCCTTTTCTATCTCCAATGTTAATAAACTTCCTCAATTTGTTTTTCCTACAAGAAATTTGCAGAGAAGAGGAGTTAACCATACCAAGTTAATAACACAAATGTTTGGAAATTAGTATTGTTATACTAAAAATTAAGATAAAAACTTGTGTTTATTGAACTCTGGCCATCCAAACTTCACTTACAATCTTAAGGTTTAACCTTTAGGTTTTCTCCAGTTACTGCATATCACATATTTAAAGTCATTCTGAACTATCATCAGAAACATTTAGCTTCCAGTGACACTGCGCTGTATTTTATTCAATATGATGTCTATTCTAAATGAAATAAAAGACTAAAGGAACAGTGCTTCCTTCCTTTGAAATCAGATTTTCATTATAGAGTTGACCTTTAAATGTCCCATTTTGTTAGGCAAACAACATTATTTGAAATTAGTCACAGGTTTCTTGTTTTGTGCAAGCAAAGCTTGATTGCAAGCCTTTCCGTAAAGCTTCTATTTGGTTTAATAATTCATACTTCTCTGCTTATCAGCTTTAAAATTCTAAAGGAGGCATTTGCCTATAAATCTTTCCTACTGCTACATTTTATTTTAATGCACAGCAACAGAACACTAACATAATTGGTGCAATCTGTTATTTACAGATATGCGGTGAGACGCAGGTGGCAAAGTCTTTTTTAGTGTTGTAAGGAAAAGTAAGACCTTCTTTCACAACTTGAGTTATGTGAATAAAAATTGTTCCTGGGTTAGGATAACAGCCATTGTCACTACGGGTGTTCTCTAATTTCTGCAGTAAATCTTTTCCATATGGAATCCTTTTCAATTCCACTCTGCACCAGGATGTGTATTTTGTGTTAAGAACATTTATTCTTAAAAAAGTGGCCCCATAAAGAAATGTTATTGGGTTTTGCATTTATAATTATTAACAAATATCCAGAATTGGTTCATGATTTTGTTCTAATGAAAGTATCTATAAATGCTTTCTAAAATCTAAAACACAAATCATGCTTTTTTTGCCCCATCATAAATTCTAGATTTAAATTTTCCAAAATCAAAGCTCAGTTGTTTCATTTGTCACACAGACCTTTGCTGCATTTCCATGGTTTGTTTAAATGAACATCCCAATAAACATTTTTTAAAATGGTAACTCTGTAACGACTCAGTTGAAAGTTGTATCATATCATACAGTCCACATTCAATTAGCTACAATCTTTGGGGCCAGATATAATTTGGACATCAGAACTTCTTACATGTTATAAAGGCAATATAGGTGTATATTGCATGTTGTACAGAACTTCAGTACCCTGTAATTGTGGGATAAAGAGCCTCATTTTAATTTCATCAGGGTTTGCCCCAATCTTCTATTTGGCATTTGGAAATTGTGGGTAAGTGATTACCTCCTTTAATATTTTCTTTTTCTTTCTTTCTTCTTTCTTTCTTTTCTTTCTTTCTTTCTTTCTTTCTTTCTTTCTTTCTTTCTTTCTTTCTTTCCTTCTTTCTTTCTTTTCTTTCTTTCTTTCTTTCTTTCTTTCTTTCTTTCTTTCTTTCTTTCTTTCTTTCTTTCTTTCTTTCTCTCTCTTTCTTTTCTTTCATTCTTTTCTTCTTCGTCTTCTTCTTTCTTTCTTTCTTCTTTTTCTTTTTCCTTTCTTGCTTCTATTCAGCATATGGAAATTGTGGTTAAGCGATTACGTTCTTTAATATTCTCTCTCTCTTTCTTTCTTTTTCTTTCTTTCCTTCTTTCTTTTCTTTCTCTCCTTCCTTCCTTCTCTCCCTCCCTCCTTTCTTCTTTCTTTCTTTCTTTCTCTCTCTCTGTCTTTCTTTCTTTCTTCTTTTTCCTTTCTTTCTCTGTTGCTTTCTGTCTTCTTAAATCGCTGATACTCTAGCAAAGCCACAGGGGGATGTTGTTGTTGTTGTTATTTTTGTTGGTGGTGTTGTTGCTCACTGATGTTTACAAAGTGTTTACAACAGTGAATGAAAGATATAAACACCCAAAAGATAACTGTTGAATGAATTGTATGAATGAACATGTGGGTAAATTTTTTTTCCATTTAACTGTCATTTGTTAAGCACAAAGCATTATCCAGTTACCGGGGAACTAAGAATTTATAATAACATAAGGAAGTGAATATATAAAATAGTAAAAATAGCACTTATTGAAATTTACATTATGCCAGTAGTTTTCACAGTGTCTTGTGAAATTCTCAAAATAAGTTTGGGATATGCTTCCTATTATTTTCCTTAAATTGTGTATGTAAAACTGAGACTTGGAAAGGATAAAAGACTTGTCAAAGATGTCACAAATGGTAGTATCAGAACGAGACTTTGAACACAGGCAATTTGACTTTGAAGCCCACAGCATTAAGGATCTAGATATAGTGAACATGTCAGCAAGTAGATGATAATACAATTCAGTATGTTAATAAGGATAAAAAAAGATTTTTAAAAGTATAAAATGTTTTCACATAATAGTATGGTTGTAATGGCCAGAATATTGAAAGAGAGCTTCACTGAGGTGGCAGGCAGGAAAATATAATTAGTGATAGATATATGTAGGCTTTAGAGAAGTGTGATGTTGAGAAAAACTACCACATAGACTCAAGGTCCAGAGTGAGGAATTTCTAAAGATGCTTACGTATGTACTCATGGTACTGAAGGAAGAAAATCTAATCTTGAGAAAATCCAAAATTTATAGAAATAAGGTAATTCCAAAAACACAACACCATAAAGCATCTTGTGTGGCTCCATGTCTTTTCACAACTGCAGTTTTATTTCTACATTTATCTTCATATAAAACTTATGAACAGAATATTCAATAGTTTCAGTATCAGTTTATCACCTCATGCTTGGTTCTACTCCAAAAAGATTGTCACTGTAATTCACTATTGTAATAATCATCAATAATAACTATTCATCAAATTTAATGATCAATTCTGTCTCTATCTTATGACTCAGTAGTATTTGAAAATTTTCTAGCAACCTTATTGAAATTTCATTTCATTGACTTATTATATGTATCATTATATGTATTTTTCTCCTCCTTCCCTTGTTACTACTACTTTATGTTTTTTGCTGGAGTATCTCTTCATATTTCTAAATGCTCAGCAGCTCATGCTCAGTTCTCCAATAACCTTTCTTTTCTCTCTTTCTCCTCTCTCTCTTTCTCCCTCCTTCTTTCTCCTTCCTTCCTTCCTCCCTCCTTTCTTTCCTTCCTTCCTTCCTTCCTTCCTTCCTTTTTCTTTTTCCTTCTTTCCCTCCCTCCTTCCCTCCCTTCCTTCCTTCCATTTTTCTTTCTCTTTCTTTTTCTTATTTATGATTCCATATAGATTTAGCTATAAATAGTTGATCTCCAAATTTATAGCCTGGGCTGGGTGTGGTAGTTCACACCTGTAATCTCAGCACTTTGGGAGGATGAGGCAGGCCGATTGCTTGAGCTCAGGAGTTTGAGACCAGCCTGGGCAACGTGGTGAAACCCTGTCTCTACAAAAACACAAAAATTATCCGGGCAAAGTTGCACACATCTGTCGTCCCAGCTACTTGGAAAGCTGAAGATCACTTGAGCCCAAGAAGTTGAGGATGCACTGATCCATGATCATGCCACAGCACTCCAGCCTGAGTGACAGAGTGAGAACTTCACACACACACACATACACACACAAACACACACATGTACACACACGTAAATTATAGACTGATATATATAATAATCCCTGAACTCAAGAAGCTCACAACTAAATACCTGCCAACATTTCCTCTATAGGGTCTTAACATAACCAAAACATTACTTTTCTCTGTAAACAAATTTCTGCTCCAGTTTTTTCTATCTTACCATTCACCATTTATCCAATTGCTCAAACCTGGAAGTCACCCTTCATTCTTTTTTTTCCACTTTTATCCTGAGCCCAATTAATACGTTTTGACAAATTAACTTTTTAAAAATGTATTTTTAACTGACAAATAATAATTGTACATATTTCTGGTTTACATCATGATGTTCTGAAATATGTATATAGCATGGAATGGCTAAATCAAGCTAATTAATATATACATTATCTCACATATTAATGTAATCTTTTTTTGTAATGAAGACACTGAAAATTTACTCTCAGCAATTTTCAAGTATAAATTACATTGTTATTAACTATAATTATCATGTTGTAAAAAAGGTCTCTTGAACTTACTCCTTTTGTCTTACTAAAATTTTGTATCTCTTGACAAATATCTCCCCATTTCCTCCTTCCCCAATCCCTGGTAAGCCCCATTTTACTTTCTGCTTCTATGAGTTTGACTTTTAGATTCCACGTATAAATAATATCATGCTATACAGTTGACCCTTGAATAACATGGGTGTGAAATGTGCAGGTCCATTTATATGCAGACTTTTTTCAACCAAACTCAGATACAGTAATCGAGGGATGTAAAACTTGCACATAAGGAGGGCTGACTTTTGGTACACATGAGTTCCTCAGGGCCAACATTGAACTTGAGTATGCATGGATTTGGTTGTACACCACAGGGTGAGAAGGTGGTCTTGGAATCAATCCCCTAAAGACACTGTGTTTGTCTTTCTGTGGTTGGCTTATTTCACTTAATATAATATCCTCCAGGTTCATCTATGTTGTTGCAAATGATAGGATTTCTTTCTTGTTTAAGACACAATAGCAATCCATTGTTTGTTCATACCACATTTTCTTTATCCATTCATTCACTGATGCACACCTAGGTATAAATCTTGCCTATTGTGAATTATGCTGCAATAGACATGGGAGTGCAGATATCTCTTTGACCTGCTAATTCTATATTTTGGATATATAGATGAATCAACTTTCAAAGCATATCTGGAATCTAACTCTTTTCCTTCATTGTTGCCACTATCATCCTTGTCTGAGCTGCCATCATGTCTTCCATCAGCTACATCAATGCCAACATTAGTAGTTTAATTCTAGTCTAGTCCAGTCTCCATGGTGCCATTAAAGTAGTCTTTTAAAATCTTAAATAATATCACTTCACTACCAACTTTTTGATGGTTTTATTATCACATTTAAAACAATGTCTAAATTCCTAATGCAGGCAACAAGGCCTCATACTATTTAACTTTTAACCTAAACTTCTTCCTGCTTTAGCTATGCTAACTGTCTGGGTCACACTGTCCTTCCTAAAATTTCTTAAATTTGTTAAGAAATTAGAGTAATTTCCTGCCCCAGAGAGTTGAACTTCTGTTTCCTTCACCAGAATGATCTCCCTTTTCACATGTCACCCTGCTGTTCATGTCTTCATTTAGGGTTCTACTTAAATATTTCTTCCTCATAGAGGCTTTCCCTGACCACCTTATTAAAAAGAGAAAACCCACTACAATTCTACCCACTCTCTATTCCCTTTCTTTGTTTCACTCATTCTTCATATCACTCATCACTACTTTAAATTAGCTGCATAGGCCTCCTGGTGTATTGATTCACCCGGAAGTGCCTGTTATTTATAAGACAGGCTACCCAGGCCTTAAGGGACACCGATGTTTTGTAATATTTATCATAAAAGCTATCATATTAGTGACATGAAGAACCAGCTGTGCCTTTACCAAAGTATAGGATCCAGTAAGCTTCCTGAACATTCCTACGTTTTGTACAATTAAGATGTTGTTTAAATAAAAAATATATATGAACTAATATAATGAACAATGTTTAGTATTTTTAATAAGTATCTCAATTTTTCTCAACACTCATAAATTTACTATTAAGCTTAAATTACCTGTGACATTATTGATTTTATTTCAATTAATATTGCACATCTCAAATGTGCCAAACAAGGGAATAGATCTTAGAAGAACAAAGCAAGTTCCCTTCCCTGAGGTGCTTTTAGAGTAGTAGGAATAGAATATTTGAATACAACTAACAACTAATAATATGAATGTAGTGCAAAGAAACATATATATTTATATATAAATTTTAAAAGACTGTGATGTTGGAGACGTCAATGATTAGGTATAATGAGAGCCTTTAATTGTAGGCTTAAGTTGACTTACAATTTTCGATAATTCAGTCACAATTTAAAGTATAGATTTAAATTAGAACATCCATTTATATAAAAGTCTATCAGCAAAGTATATGTGAACTCATATTTCTAAAACATATTAATTATGGCACAATTTCACAATGGTAGCCCAAGAATTATTATAATAATCTTTATGTCATAAGAAATTGTACATTTGTGCAGATCACATTCAGAACATCTTGGAATAATTGCCTTTCTACTCCAAATCAGAAAGTATCTTGAACTATTTGCTTCAGGTTGACATCTTTGCTGATGTCTATACTGTAAAGGGAAATGATCAAAGTGGTAACAACAGAGAAATAAATATTCTCTTGTTCTGTATAATTCTCAGGAGAAAATGTATTATTTCTGTCTTAAGCCATTTTTGTAAAACATGTCACTTAAAGTGCCTTTGTAAGAACAGACATAACCATAGCAAATAACATTGTAGGGCTTTGCTATTATTCTCACACAAAGATTTCTTAGAATAATCTGATTCATATTTTCTAGCTCCTACAAAAGCAAACTCTGTTTGAACAGTATAGGTATGTATTTATTCTGTTATTACACTTGTGTCCACAACAGTTGAATAGAATCCCTATTTCTCTAAATAATTATACAATCAATTGATTCATAGCAGTTAGCATTCCAAAGAACTAACACCTACATTCTTAATTATCAAACTATTTTATAACTAGTTTAAATGGGTAACCTTTAAAATAAACATGTATCATAAATGTAATTTAATCTTTTCACCTTGCCTGTAAGTAAACAAAATATGAAAATAAGAAATATGAGCATAGTAAAATCAAGAACAAGTAAAATGAGAATTGTGGCTGTTTTAAAACATGTACTATGCACCAGGCACTGGATAAATGTTTTGTCTTTTTTTTTCTTTTAAAACCTATAGCAACCTATAACATACATGACATATATCATGTTTATCCTTTTTTGAAAGGTATGGAAACAAGAACAGTAAAATTACATCATTTTTCATAATCATTTAACTAACAAGGGAGTTGTTATTCAAATCCAGACAGGTTGACATAAGGGCTCAAGTCTTAACATTCACACTCTTGTTAAACGTTCATTTATTTATTCATTCATTCATATTTTTTCCTGTAAACAATGTATAAGACTATGCTGTTGTTATATGCAGATTGCCAACTTGTGATTCCCCACACCTACCTATTTTAGCTGTGTCATCCTGACAGACATCTTGTTGTCAAGAGAGATTACACACACTCTCTCTTTGCCTTAATTTCTTCATCAACAAGATGGAAATTGCAAAAAGAACAAACTATATAAGACAGTTAAATGAGATATAAATGTTCAACTGTTCACAGAATGGGTAATTATTCAAGAAGTGTTAGATGTCATTTTAAATTGAAGACATATTTATTGAGCACCATCAATAAGCCAGGCTCTTTGCTTGTCACTAGGCAGGATGGAATTCTCTTGGCTCTGCTACTAAAATCACTAGTATTAATGACATATTAGTGTATTGGTGACATACACTCTTTCTATACCTATTTATGCCTTCTGCATATCTGTACCTATCACTTATTCGGCATACATATTCTGAGCATTTAATATATGCTAGCTGCTGGGTGCTGCAAGAATCAGTGATATATGTGTCCAAACCTACTGTTTAGACATATCTAGGCATGTCTTGGAAACTGATGAGGTAAATCTAATTCACATCAATTTGCATGCAGTGAGAACACATCCTAAAGGAAAACTAATAACTAAAACTCATTGAGTGTTTAATAATGCCATTTTGATTTAAATGCTGCCCATGTACATAGGCAAGCAAATTTAATCCCATAGATCTCTGCAGGTGGTACCACTTTTTATTGGAGTACACATTTTAGGTGGCTGAATTTTTTACCAGTTTTATTGAAGTACAATTGATATGCAAATAACTGTATATATTTCATGTACACAATGTGATATGTTTGATAATAATATAATATTGATTTTGTACATATGAGATATGAGGCACAAGGAGGTTAAGTAATTTGCCAAAGATCACTCAACAACTATGTAGTAAAGTCCATGTCCAAACACAGTCATAAGGCTTAGAACCTACACTTTCTTTTTTGTGTGTGAGACGGAGTCTCGCTGTGTCCCCCAGGCTGGAGTGCAGTGGCGTGATCTCGGCTCACTGCAAGCTCCACCTCTCGGGTTCATGCCATTCTCCTGCCTCAGCCTCCCAAGTAGCTGGGACTACAGGTGCCCACCACCACGCCTGGCTAATTTTTTTTTTCTTTTTGTATTTTTAGTAGAGACCAGGTTTCACCGTGTTAGCCAGGATGGTCTCAATCTCCTAACCTTGTGATCCGCCCGCCTCAGCCTCCCAAAGTGCTGGGATTATAGGCGTGAGCCACGGGGCCTGGCCAGAATCTACACTATTAACCGTAATACCATACAATCAATTTTGGACCCAGAACGAGGTGTCATAATACAGAGTTGAAAAAGATTCCTTGTATAGCATGGTGTTTGACAATTAGTTGCTCACTGTAAATTCCCCATAGATTCCTAGTACAAGAGAATGAGTAAAAGCAGGGATTTTTTTTTTTCCTGAAATCTTTATAAGACTGTGGTTTAAGAGGTGATTTTCTATTAAAGTAATTATAAAATACATGAGAAGGGGATTCTATTCCACGTCATCACAACCACACAACTTTGACACATAGAAGTTTCTTATGGATAGGGTGTCTGGCTAGAGAGAGCAGTACCTGAAAAACAGAGCAATGGTGTTGAACAGAGGGAGTAGCAGAGTCAGTCATTCCACCAATTTGTCAACAGTGCTACGAGTGGAGATGATGCTGCCCAAGCAAAGCGACACAGTGTCGGTAACCAGCAGAATCAGCAGTGATGTGTGAAAATGATACAGTGTCAGTAGACATGGTGGTACACATGGAGAAAGGATCAAAGCCAAAGAAGCAACAATGAACGAATTAGGTCTGGTGGTAAATCTAATGAGCCAGAAGTGTCCGTGAGCTCATGTGTAATATCCTCCAGGATTCCCAGAATAATTGTGGGAATATTTTAGGTGGCAGAAGAAGAGTCATTGAAATATGAATAATGACTAGATTCTGATGATGATTTTACTTACATCTTGATGTGGCCTTGCAGAAACTCAAATGTCATAAGGCATAGTCTTTGCCCTTAAGAAACGTATGGTCTTTGAGGTGAGAAAATCAAGCAAATACTTACTTGAAACATGGCTCTTGAGTTACACACAACATTCAGTTGTAACACAATCAGTGAGGAGGAGGATAACTCCCTAGTCTCAACATTTCTTACACCTTGTTCTGCAACATTCCTCCCAAAGGTTTTTATTTTATTGTTCTGATTGTTGCTGGAGTGTTTGTGTTGCATGCATTAAGCCTGAATCTTACTTCACGAAGGTAAATTTCTTTTACATTTTATGTATTCGCTCCTTCTCTCATTTCATGCCAGGCAGGAACACAAAGTAGAGGAGGAGAAATAAGAGCAGTCAGTTGTTTTTATTCCTGGTAGTTAAGTTCTAAAAAGCAACTGCGAACCATGAATTAGTAAATTCTGAGCTATGGCTGCTAGCGGAAATACAGAATTGGGTCCCTGTGAACCTCTGGTCATAATATTTTCATCATCTGATCAACATATAACCTTGTTTTAGACATATTTCTTTTTAAAGACCTTTATTTAATATTTATATATATTGTTGATTCATTATGTTTGAACCCACAGCCAGCAATACTGTAACTCATGCCAGAATGAATTTTATCTAACATGTGTTTTCTCTGTAAGTTACGTCCCAGCCTTTCTGAGCTAAGGAACTCTAAGAGGCACTTCAGGACAATGCAAGTAGGCTACTTTAAAAAGTAGAATTGTCAACAAAAAGCACAAAAATGTGAATAACTTGACAACAGCAAAAAAGGACACAGTATGAGGGCAGAAACCAGAAGTCAGAGTGCCTGAATATCTCTTTTTTGATCTCAACTGGCAAGGTGTGTGCACGACCACATATAATTTCTCACTCTGTCTGCAAATGACTGTGAAAGCACAACATATTTTATTTTTGGAGTTACAAACAAATTTTGGTAAATAGGTAAATCTGCAAATATAGAATTTATGAATAATGAGAATTGACTGTATTTGGCGAATAGCATCATGTCATTAATTTCCTTAAAATCTTATTTTTACTCAAGAACTGACTAACTGGGACCCTAGTAATAAATAAAACTGAATACATTTTAATCAGCTAAATGAGATATCTTTGATCACAGCTTATAAAGCATTAGAAAATACACAAAATTATTTCAAATCAGTTCTTGATAATGATATAACTATCACTCACATTTTACCTGATATTTTATAATTAATAAGTGTTTGTGCATCCAGTGCATATACATCTTAATCTTCCTGGCAAAGTTTTGACTTTGGTATTTTAATCTCCGTGTTTGAAGAAGAAAACATATACAGTCCTCTTCTGAAGAAATTGCTCCATGTTCTTTTTTGAACAAAGTACATTGAACAAAATAAAATGACATAGCATTGATGTTTAATTATTTTTCTATTTATCTCTTAGCCACATCATAGTAGTTTTGAAACTCAGCAACCTGAGTTATTATAAAATTGCTAACACAGATTCCTATACAGTGATTTTTCCCCACAGATCCTAGTAATAAACTCCTATCATCAAAGATAAACTGTGTTTGTATACTACTGGCTTCAGGAACATGGTTAATTATGGCCAAGGCAATTGACGCTCTAAGAGTTTGAATGAATTGGCTAGGGTCACACAGGCAGAATTGACACTAGCCACAGACCCAACATACCCAGCTTGAAAACTTCTGCTCATGCATATTAAACAACAGCTTCTCTGTTTTGTTTATACTGGCACCTTATAAGGGCCCAGAATTGGCACATGTTCCTCATTTCTTCGGTGAAAAATAAAATTTACTCCATGCTAAAAACCCACTATAAAAGAGGAAATCAATTTTACCCCCAGGCATGTATACTCACTGTAAATTTCTACCTTCATTTAAAATTTCATTATGTTTTTCTTGTTTATCTCCTCCCTTTTCATCAACAATTTTTAAATCAAAAGAGATTTAGCACACTAAACTTCACTTGTGGGGAAAACTCCCTTTTCATCAACAACTTTTAAATCAAGAGATTTGGCATACTCAACTTCACTTGTGGGGAAAAAACTATAAGTGGAAGATAAAATGTTCACAGATAAGAAGAAAACTTATCTTTAACCTCAGGCTTACTAAGTAAAACCTTACAAGGACAAAACACTTGATATTAATTATGAACCAGCCTTCCAAGGCAAGAGAGACCTGAACAGGTTGGACTCATGAAGTGATGCTTGTGAAGTGTCTCGAAATATTGTCACCCCTGCTGAGACTCCTGATGCTGCCACTTCTAATGCCAAACTCGCTGTCTCTCCATGTTGTCCTCTTGTTCAAGCCACTTTATGGCCCTATCCAATAAGCCAAGAAACACTCTAAAAATCTGACTGTTCCAAGTAAAATAAAAGCATTTTTAGAAACCAAATTATGAACTGCAGGGGCTAAAGATCAGTAATCATGATTGATTATACTCTAGAACACAGTTCTGGAAAAAGAGATCTGAAAAAAAATCAGACCAGAAAGCTGCGAATATGATGAATATGGAGTTAAAGAAAAGTCATTCTCCAAATCATTAGGATTGAAAACAAAAAAATTAAGGTATCTATGTAATAGTGAATATTGTCACAATATTTTAATGGTGATCATCATTACAGTTGCCTAAATATTAGTATCGTAAATAAGTAAGATTGAAATAGTTAGACTAGATTATAATAATTTATACAAATTAGGTCATGTCCACAAATTAGGTTATATGAGCTATAGAAAAGTACCTTATAGTTTAGATCCAGGTAGTTAGGTAAATATGTATTTAATTGGGTTTTACAACTCATTTGTACATGTAGACATTGTTTACAATTGTTACAATTAATTTTTTACACCTCATTTTCTTGATATAAAATACACATAATAAAAGAACCTATGCCATGGATTTACTGCAAAGGTAAATTTGAAAAAATCTGATCAAAATGTTAAAAATTCCATATTCAGAAACAGAATTATACTAGGATAACACCTAGTTGTCAGTTTTAGACCATAGCCAGAATATTTTTAAGCTATATATCAGATCACATAACTGCTTGATTTTAAAATTGTTAAAAGGCTGGGCGTGGTGGCTCAAGCCTATAATCCCAGCACTTCGGGAGGCCGAGGTCAGGAGTTTGAAACCAGCCTGACCAACATGGTGAAACCCCATCTCTATTAAAAATACAAAAATTAGCCTGGTGTTGTGGTGCATGCCTGTAATCCTAGCTACTTGGGAGGGTGAGGCAGGAGAATCACTTGAATCTGGGAGGCAGAAATTGCAGTGAGCTGAGATGGCACCACTGCATTGCAGCCTGGGTGACAGAGTGAGACTCTGTCTCAAAGGAATAAAAAAAAAATAATAAAATAAAATTGTTAAAAAGTCATCATTAGGATGGAAATGAGAATAAGGTCTCAAATCCTTAGCATTGTGAAAAGTCTTTCCTAACTTTATCTACATCTTCATCTCCCAACACTGTACTTGTTGCTCTGTTCCAGGATCCCTGCCACCACAGGTTTCTTTCAGTCTTTAAAATATAACATAATTCCTAACATTCATGAGTCCTAGGCCCTTTACTGGAATTTTAACATTCCATTTTTAAGTTTTTTTTTCATCCTTTAGATCCTTCAACTTTTCCATTTTTAAAATGTTTATTTAATGCTTACTATATGCTAAAAATTTTCCGTTCCTTTCCTGTATTACCTTACTTAATATTTATAAAACTGTATGTTACATGAATAATTACTACTTCCATTTTAATGATGAGGACACTAAGGCAGAGAACGCAAGTAAATTGTTCAATGGTATGTTCATTGTAAAGGAGAGAGTAGAGATTGTGAGTCCTTGGTATTTACTAGGATGCTATCTAACATAAGGAAAAATTTCTTCCTGTTCCCAGCGGACCACATCACACTGGAATGTATTCTCATATTTTCCTATTCTATTTCTTCCTAGCACCGACTATAGTTCATAATAATACTTTCATTTGGGAGTTGGTCCACAATAGTAGTTTATCAAATGAACCCTGCAGTCAGACAACCTAGGTTTGAAATATGATCCCACTACCTACTGAATGAATTGGGTAAGTTATTGTATGATCAGATTGTTATTTGTAAAGTATTGATGATAATATCACCTGAGGCATAGTGTTATTGTTAGAGCTAAGATAATATATGTGTAACAGTCCAGCTATAAGGACCAAGATCCTAACCACTGTGTGATATGCCAATCTAAGCCAACAGATGGAGAAGACCATTGTCAAACTAATGAAGACATGTATAAACCAGAAAAACTAGATGACAGTGTGAAGAGAAACAGGATGTTTGCATAGTCTCAAAGTATTTTTCCTGGACATTTATTAATAATAATAAAGAACACAATACAAGCTTAATAATGGAGGAACTTGGAAAACAAAACATTAACCAAATGATGAAGTTTAATATTATTAGTAGAAATGTCGTCATGTACTCTCTCAAATAATGTACTGATATATGTACCATGTCTTTGATATTTTTGTCTAAATTTGTGACATTAGTCTAATCATGAGAAGACATCACACAAATACAAATTAGGGAACATTCTACAATTTAATTGACCACTACTCTTCAAAAGCATCAAGGTTGTGAAAGACAAGAAAAGTTAAGAAATTGTCAAAGATTGAAGTAAACTGAGACATAAAAATTAAATGCAATTTATGATCCTGGAACAGAAAAAAATGCTAATAGAGGGAAAAAACAGTAAATTTTGAATAAGGTCTGTAGTTTTGTAATGAATGGTATTGCACCAAAACCAATTTTCTAGTTTTCATAACTGCAATAAGGTATTTACATTAGTGCAAACTAGGTAAAGGGTTTGTTTTTCATTTTTGCAAATTTTTTATTATCTATAATTATTTGAAAATTAAAAAGGTAAAAGACAGAGAGGAAGATAAAGAGAAAGAGACGAGGGGAGAGGGAGAGACCTAGACACCACAAGTCAAAAGAGAAGCACAACTGGAAATTAAAGCATTTTGAATTTGACTCATAGATGTAGCTGAAACATAATTTTAGTCTTAGAGGGCTGGGGTCATTTTCAGGTCTGTAGTTGAGACTATGGGCTCACTGACCATAGTCTCACCTGGGCATGGGCCTACCTTCTTAAAATGTTCCTCTTCCTTTAGATACTCCAGATTTTTGTTAGACAACCTCCTACCTAGATCCCAAAGCTACCTCAAAGCCATTTTTCTTCATGAAAATGAAGAAAATTATTGCTGCTGTGGGGAGACATGAGAGAGGAACCTCCTATTTTGCCACCCTGCTGATGTCACTCCCAAATGACCTCTGTGTCTGCTATTTTGCTGTCAGTTTTCTTTGTTGGAGTTGTCAATGTGCCTTTCATCAAAGAAACAGTATTATTTATTTTTGTATCAGCCACAGCACGTGGGAGCACTCAAGAATTTGTCAAGTGACTAAATGAATGAAGCAGCATATAAATAAATTAATTGATGTATCTAATATACCATGGATTGTGACACTAATATGAGGAAAAGCCAAAGTTCAGTGAGGCATTGAAAGATATTTGAAATTATGCCCTTTAGTGGCCTTCTGTGCTTACTTGTGGGCCCTTTATTTTGTATCAGAAAATTCTCTTTGCAGGATAAGAAATCACTATGATAATTAACAAATATATTAATTTTTTAAAATTAGCCTTTGACATTATATTAAACATTTAATTACGATTGTTACGTCCTTGCATCTCCTTAATTTCTAAAATATATATGGATAAATTATTGATCTACAATCAACTGACATAATTAAGTTTTGCAAATATATTTTCATGCTACAAAAACTATAATGATGTACAAGTATTTCTCTCTCTCATACATATGAACTTAGAAACTAGCCGAGCAGATTTATAGCTACAATACAAGTCGTCTAGTCAATGATTTCTTTCATTCATTGTCTTTCATAACTTCCAGGATGTTGAAAGGTGGTAATTTGACTGATTTTTACTACGTAGCTCTTACCTTACTCCTGCTTTGAAATGAGCCATCAGCTGACTGCTCCCACCTCCCATGCAAAACCTGAATTCTGAGGTTCTTAGGCAGAGTTGGATCAGCATCTTCTGGGAATATGTAGAACAGTTCATTTGAAGGGAAGAGACAGGAAGTAGCTATGACCAAGACCAACGCCAGGGCAGCTTTTCCTCTTTGCCTTTACCACTGCCCATCTCTTTGGTCCACTTAAGAGTACCTCAGCATTTGGTACAGCTTTACAGTTCAGAGAGTCAAGGACCTGAAAGTGGTTTGTTTGTGTGGTCCATTCCTCTCTGAAGTCTTAACCTGCTGTTTTCTTGGTTCAGAGCACAATTCCTTGGCAGTGACTTTTGCTTGTAAAAACACTGAAATGTAATATTCTAAAATCAATATATTTTATTGTGTTTATTCAACTTCCTCCCCCTTTTTTTGTTCTCACTTATCGTCATTTTTTTGGAGCGCTGCTTTTCCAGACTGAATACCAGATGTCTTCTACATTATATAGTAATAGTTTTTGTTTTATTGAAAAACCACTGCTATAGTCTGGCTACCAAGAGTGCCATTTTTGGTTGTTTCTACAATTTAACATTTGGATTGGCAGATGGGGTGGAAAAGACTGCCAGGGGCAGGATGGTGTAATATATTGATCCCTTTAACTCCCAGTGCAAGACTGTAAAATAGAAGAAATGATTATGATATATGTTGCATTCATCATATCAAACCCCAATATTACATAATATTTTAAAGCATCTTTTATAATTAACTATGTCCAAGCTGATGTCATGTGATTTATATCTTAAGTAGGCTATAAGATGCATGTAAAATGCAAAAGAGTTAGGGAATGTATCTTTTTCCATGAGCCATTGGAGTAAAGTGTAAGTACATGTGAGATTCCCTAGATTCATGTTTGTATGATACCAGCCTATTGCCATGGTGATGGCTGTAAATAAGCCCATTACAACTCTCTAAGGCTAAATAAGGTAGCATATATGATAAATAAACTGGGTTGTTGGAACAAGCTCCTACCTTGTGCTCTTTTAAAAGCCAACAGAATAATCTTCCAAAATGCAAATCTAATTATGTCATTCTTTACTTAAAACTAGTCAACAGCATCATATATGGGATTCAGCTGCCTAAGTGTGGCAGAGATACTTAGTCTATCTTTCTAGTTTTCCGATTCAATTCTCAAAACACGGTCGGTGGTTTCTACTCCTGAGGTCTACCAGATCACAAGGAAAATAATTTGCATTACCTAGAAACACTGGGGTATTTCATGTATCTGTCAATTCAGTTAAGCAAAACATGTGCTTTTCTGTCCCCTTGGTCAAATACCACAGCCCTCAAAACCAACTCTTTAAGTTTAATGACTCAAACTTTCATTGAGTCATTTCTGCAGAAAAAGTTTGCAACATCCAAATTCACTAACCTGGGATTGTAACTGTTTTTATCATTGGAGTGATTACACTGTATTTAAAACTTAAATTTATTTTAAATTTGTAATATATAAGCATACTAATTTAAATATTTTTTCTTCTATTACATACGAGAAGTCTATTTTTGGCAATGATTATGTCTTATATTCCTGTTTCTAGGACTTATTACAAGCCCAGCACATACTGATTTCTTAATAAAATATTTTGCTTTAAGGTATATTGAGATAGTGATTAGTAACAATAATTAACATTCACCGTTCAATTATTTTGTAATGATAATCTTCCAGACTCTCTTATTCTCTTTATTATACATTTTCACACTTATGTATTACATTTCTCCCTGTCATCTAGATCATGTCTTTTTTTTTTTTTTTTTTTTTGAGATGGAGTCTTGCTCAGTTACCCAGTCTGGAGTGCAGTGGGGAGATCTCGGCTCACTGCAAGCTCCACCTCCTGGGTTCATGCCATTCTCCTGCCTCAGCCTCCAGAGTAGCGGGGACTATAGGCACCCACCACCACGCCCGGCTAATTTTTTGTATTTTTAGTAAAGATGGGGTTTCACCATGTTAGCCAGGATGGTCTCAATCTCCTGACCTCATGGTCCACAGGCCTCGGCCTCCCAAAGTGCTGGGATTACAGGCATGAGCCACCATGCCCGGCCAGAATTTTTTAGATAATGTATATATAAATGATGGAGTGACTGTGTAATTCCA
>NW_012101343.1:3070565-3071638 GCF_000951045.1 Mandrillus leucophaeus
GCTGAGGCTTACTACAGATTTGTCTCTGGTGGATATAATCATCGTCATTGTAAGTTTCACTGTCTAAAGCCTCAGGGACAATTTCATGCCTGTCAAAATTCTGATGGTTTCAGGTTGCTTTAAATTTTTACCACGTATATGGTTATATATAAAATATGTCTAAACACACTAAAACTATACGATATATACTATACTACATATATATAAAACTGTAGCTATATATAAAATTATAATAATATAGCACTATATATAAGTATATATATAGGCTTCAAATGTATACTACCTTTTTTGTTTTCCCTTCATCTTTCAATGTTTCTTGCTGAAATTATAATCTAAACATGAGTAGGCTATAAATGGTTAAAGAATGTTACAAAAGTAAAACATAAAGTGTTCTCCAGAATTTACATTATTTTTGTGTTATCAAGGAATTCACAGTGTTGAGAGACAGGACTATAGCTAGTCACATCTTTGCAAACCAAAGCTCAATCAAGCATTAGTTCAGCATGGAAATAAATTGGTTTCTGAGGAGTAGTAAATTTTGTGTAATGAAAAATTAATAACTCATAGGTTAGTAAGGTAGCAAGCTAGATGAGCCTCTGACATTTGTTGAGAAGCATAATCTCTGTGGGACATTAGCCCCATCTCCAAAACATAAAACTATCAACATTTGCCATTACCAGCAGTATTTACACACAATGACCCTGCAATACCACCAATAACAAAAAGAAAGAAAGAGAGAAATTTGGCTAATTTCACCTTCTGATTTAATTTTAGGAGCACAGAATATACAGATGTCCAAACTTCCACTCAAGAATCATTGAGAATTCAATGTTCCTAGATAATACTCCCTATTGCAATTGAATGTACCTTCTAGCGACATTGCCCCAGTTTGAGGAGGATGGCATTAAATGGTTGTAAAAATGTCTGTTAATGTTCATAATATTTCGATGAGAATTGAAAAGTGCCATGCTGAATTGCTAGTAATAAATAATTTTTGTTACTTTTGTTTGATTTTTCCATTTGCACTTTCTTTCACATTTCAGCTATCGGGATTTGTAATTGGGGTGTCTTTT
>NW_012101343.1:3076493-3078466 GCF_000951045.1 Mandrillus leucophaeus
TCCAGTCTATGGAAAATTATAGGGGTGAAAGTGAATTTTTTATTACTGTAAAATATTTTACTGATCGATGGGGATACGCATATTTGTTTCATGCATAGAATGTGTAGTGATCAAGTCATGGTATTTGAAGTATCCATCACCTTGACCATTTATCATTTCTCTGTTTTCCTAACATTTCAAGTCCTCTCTTCTACCTACTTTGAAATGCACAATACATTTTAGCTAACTCTAGTCCTACTCTTCTGTGGAATATTGGGGCTTATTTCTTCTATCTAATTGTATGCTTCTACTCACTAATCATCTTCTCTTTATTCCCCACAAAAGCCAATTTTAAAAATTATTTTTATATCCCCATGATTACATAGAAATAAACTACTCTATACAGACACAAAAGCAGTGTTACTCTACATAAAGGATTTTCCACATCCATTTAATTATTCACAATATTTTTTTTCTCGGAATTATATTTATGTCAATTCAATCCCCTAGCAGGGAATTCTCAGACCATTTTTGTTTTCATTTTCACTTTAAATGCTAGGAAACTCAAGAGTAAAAGTGAGATGAATATTCTACGAAATGAAAATTTGTAATCTCTTCTCGGAGTTATCAGATTCCATCATAATTGTTTCGCATTAGCAAACAATAAGTTTTTGGAATAGGAATGAGCAGCTAGTTGGAGGTAGACAGGATTTATAATATAATCATTAGTAGATATATCATAATGCCGACTGCTAATTGAGAACCACTTTTGAAAGATTTTTAATTTTTTTCTATATTGTTAAATGTTCAATGTTTGCAAATATGTGGAACATGAATTTCATTAAGATTTTATACATAAAATCCAGTTTACAAGAAACACTAGGGGTGGATGAATAGGTTAGCAAAAGAAAGGAGGAATGTTTCAAACATTGTATTTTTAGGTATTAAAAAATAAATGAACTCAAGAAGGCTACATGTCTCTTATGAGTCTAAAATAATCAGATAGAATTGCCTTACTTGACTTTCTTGAATATGTGGATTAAAATTTCTGTATTTTAATACCTCTTACATAATAGTATTATCCATTTTAATACTACGAATATATTTTATCCTGTTTTTTTCCCCTCCAATTGCACATATAATTGTCACAAAAGGTACCAATAAAAGCAATGAGTTTCCTTTATCAGACAGGCTACGTAAGGACACTGGTCAGGAGTATGTACTCTAACATCTTGGATCTAGGTTAGGTAGAATGATTATTCCAAAGTGACTAAAAACAAAGAGAATTAGAGGGTGGTTAAAGTAGGGGAGAGAGTGCATAGTTAGGCATTAAAAAGTTACCCTAATGATCAATTCTGAGTCGAGGAGCAGAGCCAGGTACCAAATACAAGGTCGAGCAGCTGATTGACAGAGTAATACTTGAAAGAGCAGAGAGAAAGGATGCAATCAAATACACCTGTTCTAAATATGGCTACAGGCTTTCAGCTCATTTCTTCCATTGTCTTTTGATATGTTTCAAGTGTTTGAATTAAATAGACTATGTTTTGTTGTGCTTTCTTTTGGTGTGTTTATTTTTTATTGGAAGCACTATAGCATAGTTTCATGGTACCAGAATGTCATCTTATTTAGAACCACTTGAGGAGTCTTTTAAAAGGTAGATAGATGCCTGAATTTCATTTCCAGAGATTCTGATTTAGCAGATATAGAATCTGCTTTGTATTTAATAACTCTTCAAAATTCTTGGTGCAGTTTTTTCCATGAACTGAGAAAATACGGTATCATGAGTAAAAGTATAAACTGAGATTAGACTAGTTTTGAATGATAACTTCAACACATATTAAATGTGAAACTAACCCTGGTTTTCATCAGCTATGAAATGGACTAAATAATAATTGCATCACACTTTTTAATGATTAAATCTGGTGATGTATGTAAAACACATACTACAGAGTATCGAGCTAATATTTTATAAATAGCTATGAACATAGATGAAT
>NW_012101343.1:3079586-3083828 GCF_000951045.1 Mandrillus leucophaeus
CCAGGGAAGAAAACCAGTGCTTAAATACTGTCCTATAGCATTAGTAAGCCCAGATAAGAAAGTGAAGGAGGACACTCTCCTTCCACTCCCCCATTTTATTTTCCTGAAACATGATATTTCTCTTTTGTATTTTTCCCCTGGACATGCTTCTTACACTTAATTTTTTTCTCATAATTATTAAGTAATAAGGTTATGTGACACATTTAATACATTCTTAAGTTACAAATAAATTATACATTTAGGAAAACATAAAGGCATAATTTCCCCATTCTCACCTTTACATTGTCACTGTATGCATATGCAAATATATGATTACCAAAAATATATGGCCATTTCTGAACACAGAAAACAAAGGTTTAAATAAAAATTATGACTAATATATTATTTAGTTTATGCAATTACTTCCACTTTTGTCTTCAACCAGCACTCCACTTGAATGGATGAAAGAATAACTTAGTCAACCACACTGGTTTGAGGTCACCCTCTATGATTGTACAATACTAGTGACAGTGCAGGTGATCATTTTGCTATAGGATGGAGAAGCTGACACATCATTGTTAAGTAGAGAGAAAGTGTCAATTTTTGTAAGAAGATCCGAACACAGAGTTTATTATTCCACCATGACTATATAGAAGACTTGCCACATTCTTTATGCCAAGATTTGACATATAAAGAGAAAGGAAAAAATATTCTAAATAGCTTCTCGCAATGAAGAAAAACATATTATTAAAGAACTGTGATGTGCCATTTAAAGAACATGGGGCTTTTGTTTTTATTTTGTCATTTTTCAAAAAAAAAATTACATAGATAAACACAAAACACTAAAACATAAAAGTAAAAGTGTTTTTGTGGACACCATAATTTAGAAGAGAAATTGACAATTTTATGGCTCCATCTCAGAAAATACTAGGATTGTTTAGATATCATCACATACAATGTTTCTATCCCCTGAGAGTTATACCTATACCTTATTTCTTTTCATATGAATGAACCTCTCTTAACTTGTAAACCACAATACAAGCAAAATATATTAGATACCTCATTTTATTTTAATTTTAATGCACCACTATGTCTCTCTAGTGAAAAGTTTATTATTCTTTGAAAAAATTAATAATTATTTATATTTTTCCAAACAGAAGAGCTGTTGCTATTGATATAAGGATCAAAATGCCTTCCTTTAAAAATACTCATTTGGATAACTCTCAACACTAAGCATTTACATTCTATTATTTAATCTTTATTCAAATTTTGATTTAATTTCTGGAGGTCTGATACAGTTGTGATTATATTTTTATTTGAAATCGTTACATTCGACAAGATGGCATACTATTTCAAAATATTTAAAGATGTTTGTTGGATAGTAAATATTGTCAAAGAGTTCAATATTATATAGAAAATATGAAAAACAGAAACCACAGTTTAAGAATATAATGTAATGAAATGGAATGATCATGGACCTGATAGATGGAAGGTGTAAGTTTTTGATCCTAGCTTTGAGCAAGTATTTTTTCAACTCTTAGTTCCCTGTGCTGTAAAGCAAGGGAACTTGCTTTCAACAGTATGATGTTGAAAGTAATTCAACATCAATGTAATTTTAAAAAATTATGATTAATTATAAAAAATTAAGTTCAATGTAATTATTTTTTAAAGTGTCTAAATGCCTGATAAGTTTTCTAGTCTTTAATTTACCTATTCTATCTATATCCTAACATCCCAATTAGAAAAACATAAATAATAATTGATTTTTACTTAGAGGAGATTAATATTTACTAAATAAAAGTGTCAAATAGTCTTATCACTATATTTTTAAATTTTTAAATTAATTAGTAACTTATCGTGTCAGGTTTTGTGCCAAAACAAACCACTCTAATACTTAGTGTCTTAAAAACAATTCCCTTTCTTGAGGTTACAGTACTGTGGGTTAGCAAGTGGGGCTGGCCTCAACTGGGTGGTTCTTTTGCTAGTTTCTTTGAAAGGCTCACTTTGGCTGGCTGGAAGCAACTGCCATGTCAGGTGTCGGCTGATTGGTCAAGGAGGAACTCATTTGAGATGATCTCTCTGCTCCTTGAGGTCTCTCAGACATCAATCAACAGTCTGTTCAACATATGTATTTGGGAATCTGGGCGCTCATGAACTCTCATCAAGAGCAAAAGCTGTAAGGCTTAAAAGTGTCAGACTGTCTTTGTGCAAGCTCAGAGCTTGTCAAAGCAAGGCATAGGCTAGTCAGATACAGAAATGGGGGGAAGAACACCTCCTAATGGAAATATTTACAAAGCGTTCCAGCTGGTTTACACATTCCCCCAACAGTTACTAAGGTAGTATTATGTATGCCAAATGTCATCATGACTCAATGTTGGTTATGTGGGTTGAGAAGATCCTGTTTTTTGTGTTTCCTGTATTTTGCAGAGAATTTAGAGAGAGAATCCAGTTCCAGCTAATGTAGCTTTGCCATAATAAATGTGCTCCTTTAAAAACTTGTCATGCCTTTTCTAGCTACTCCCAAATAATAATAAGCTTCAACTTCTTTTATATATTCTATTCTATATATAATAAAGTTAAACTTAACTTTATTATTTTATTATTGTTCATTGTTTAGAAGGCTTCAATATGCTTATTTTGATTAATTTTGATCACTTGTAGCAAAGGATACTATAAAACCATAAAGGGTAAAAATTATAGGTAATGACAAGAAAATTAAAGTTTTGAGGAAAAAACATTAGTATTACTTCTTTTTTTGAGACAGAGTCTCACTCTGTTTTCCAGGCTGGAGCGCAGTGGCTCAATCTCAGCCCACTGAAACCTCTGCCTCCCTGGTTCACACAATTCTGCTGCCTCAAATTCCAAAGTAGTTAGAATTACAGGACTGTGCCACCATGTATGGCTAATTTTTGTATTTTTTTTAGTAGGGATGGGGTTTCATTATGTTGGCCGGGCTGGTCTTGAGCTCCTGACCTCAAATGATCTGCCTGCCTCAGCTTCCCAAAGTGTTGGGATTAGAGGTGTTAGCCACTGAGCCTGGCCCAGTATTACTTTCAACTCAGTAAAGATGGTTATCTCCAAATTATAAAGTATATTTAGGAACTAATGAACACAATAAAAAAATTTGACATCGTTCCAATAATCTCTTGTTGCATAACAAACTACCCAAAACTTGGTGGCTAAAAACAACAAAAAAATAGTATTACTTTTCTTTTTTTTTTGAGACGGAGTCTTGCTCTGTCACCCAGGCTGGAGTGCAGTGGCGCAATCTTGGCTCATTGCAAGCTCCACCTCCCGGGTTCACGCCATCCTCCTGCCTCAGCCTCCCGAGTAGCTGGGACTACAGGCGCCCACCACCACGCCCTACTTATTTTTTTGTATTTTTAGTAGAGGCCGGTTTTCACTGTGTTAGCCAGGATGGTCTCGATCTGACCTCGTGATCCACCCGCCTCGGCCTCCCAAAGTGCTGGGATTACAGGCATGAGCCATTGCGCCTGGCTAACAGTATTACTTTTCATGCTTTCATGGTTTGACTGTACTCAGACGGATAGTTCTTTCCTTAGATCTTGCATTTGGCTGTAATGGGAAAGCAACTGTGGCCAAGATCATCTGAAGGTTCAATTCCGCCTTCACAGTTTTGTGAGTAATTCTAGATGTTCTCTTCATTCTCCTGACACATTGCCCCTCCTTAGCCACTCTCCCTCTTCATGCAAAATATCATGTTATCCGCATGAATTGCTTGTTTCCTAAGCAAGAGAGACCCAAGGTAGTCACAATTTTTACAGTTGTTGACTCCCAAAAGTCAAGAAGTAAACTATCAGGCCAAATGAGGTGCCACACAGAGCTGGCTGTTGGACAAAGCAGTTACAAGGCCTATCTACAATCAAGGGGGTGAAGATTCTGCTCCTCAACCAGAACATGGCAGGATAACATTGCAAAGAGCATGCAGGATAGGAGACATTGTTGCAGCTATGTGTAGAAAATAAAACATGGCAGAATAATGAACACCATTTTACTGATAAGAAAAATCAGTCTCAGAGAGATTAGATACACTGTGCCTTATATCATAGCTATTGGGTGGCAGATTTGTGACTCAAACCCAGGTCCATCTGGTTTTAAGACCTGACATTTTTTATCAAAAACAATGAAATTGATGACTGTTATTTAAAACACCTACACACATATCACACATGCATATTGGATAAGCACCTTTCTTTATGATATGGCTGTCAGAAATCTATCAGACAAATTTCATCCATATAT
>NW_012101343.1:3084403-3086996 GCF_000951045.1 Mandrillus leucophaeus
AGAGAGAAAGAACAGAAACATATTATAGTCATTTGTCTTAGCCTATTAACATGTACTCGATTTTATATCACACATTCCTAATTAACACACACACAGGCAGAAAAATGCTTTGGTAAAAGAGAGATAACTTTATCAAATATTTTACATATATTTTGGAAGACATTGGCCTTTCGTATTGACAACCAAATATAATTTGTATCTTGTCACCAAGAGGACTTAAATGTTCCCTGCAGCTTGACTAAGCTTTAGATTGGTTTCTTCCTGACCAGAGGTACCTTACCTCCCTTTTCTTAGTGCTTTTAGTTTAGAAAACGTGCAATTGTAAATTCTTTCTCTCCCCTTAGACATGGAAATTGTCTACCACACAGGAATGTCTTTCTCAGGGAGCTAGGAACAATCCTTTGAAATGTAATCAAGAAATAGACCACCCCTATCTTTCTTGATTACATTCAAGTTTCTTTGGGAGAGTTGAAGCCTATCTTTGATAAATGCCAATTAGCAAACACAGATGGAATAATCACATTGACGGATCTTCTCCCTGAAGTCCTCCAGGGTTTTTCCATTAGCTCAACCCAGCATTTAAAACCCCTCTTAACTTGTATTTCACAGTAGTTGAGTTCAACCTCTTTTCTCTATTGCAATAATTTTGAATACTATTGAAATGGTGTGAAACGTTAAGTTTTTCTTGCCTGTTTCATTGTGCCTGGTGGAATTTTTCTTTGACAACTGAATTAAGTTTGCTTTTTGCTAGACATAAATTTTATTACCAAACCATTTTCACTGGTTTTTCTTTGACATCTACAATTGGAGTCCCAAGAACCTGATGTTACTGTTCTTCTCTGATTCCAAAAACAAACAAGTTTTTATACACGAAATGAAGTTTGTTACTTATACAGTAAACTGCAAAAGTATTTTCCAAGGTGAGAGGTTTAGGTTCTGTAAGAAGAAAGCAAGAGCAAAACAGGAAGAGTGTATTGGGGGTGTTACGGTGGCTGGGGGCTGGAGATGAAGAATCCTAATGTAGATGGCAATTTCCCACCAGCCTCAAAGGATAAATGGCACAAAGTGACTCTCTCATCTTGGTGGCCCATTGAGGGGGTCAAAGAAGAGAGGTGGGAATGGAGTCCCCCTGCTTGTTACAAAAATAAGTGTAAAAGTAGTAATGCTTTTTTTTTTTTTTTTAGCAGTTATGGTCAAAGGCAGAAAACATAAACAAAACAGGGCTTGAGTTAGACAGTGATGCTTGTACATATCTTTTGGGTGCAAGAAAATTCTCTCTAAGCCTAAGAACTTTGACAATGTTTGAGCACTATCTCAGGGAGATACTTTTGTGGTGTCCTTGTAGTGGCTAGCAGCTGGGCTGCACTAAATTAAGAAGTCTTTGTGAAGAACAGATTTTAATGATGAAGGACAAGTTTCACCTAACTGCTCATACTTAGGATGATAAGAATAATTGTTAAAGTGCTTTGCAAAAATGAGAAACATGATTTAAGCATTTTGATAATGATGATGAGTACGATATTAGATAAAAACATACTAAGGATATTTATTTAAATCTAAAATTACAAAATGAAAACACAAATATGTTTAAAGCGCAAATGTCCAATAGCTCACATTATCTATACTGGTGTTTCCAAGTAGTAACAAGAAATTATGTATATTATAAATAAGGTTGAAATACTGGCAAATTGTTAGTCTTATATCAATGTATTAATATAATAAAAAAGATCATGGTAGTTCTACTTATCAAAAGTGTTTTTTTAAATGCATAAAAGTCTTAGTAGAAGCTATATTATTAAACAAAATTGGAGAAAAATACTTATATTCAAAAGATTTATACATTTTGGAGATGATCCCAGTTATGATGTGACTGACAAAGGACTATGTTTTTTTAAATTTTTGTTTAATAAAAATTGATTGCACTTATTGTAGCGTCATGCATCACTCTACTACCGGAGCTGAGAAGACATTTCTTCCTTATTCCTATTTGCAGCCACTTTTAGCCTTCAGAAATACATTGGCATGAAATTCATCATCATTGTTCTCCTGATTCATAAATGAGAATTTTCACTGAAAATTTGGTGAAATTCCATTCTCCATTTTTTGAGTTACTGAAGCAATAAAATTAGATATTTTTCACCTGCATGTTGTTTTAGGTACAATCTGGAGTATTTTTCTGGTGAAGGTCATTGGAGAAAACTGGAGTGAGCATATTTCTGAAAGTAGAAAACTATTTTGACAAATTTTATATAAAATTTTGGTATTTACTTTGGATATTATAGTGGAAACAAAATTTAAAAAACACTCTCAAACTACAATTTCTGTTTATTCTTAATTTACAGTATTTATTCAATTCTCTTTTTTTTCTAATCCTTATCATTGTAGTCACATCTTTTTTGGGACACTGACAGGTCTTTTCTTATGTAAGATTCAGTACAAAAATACACAGTATTTTCATTATAATCTAAAAGAGTATTTCCACATTGTAATGGATATCAAGGTATTCTAAAGATTATATTCTATGTTAAAAATAAATGTGTGTGTAATTTTTTGGTAACTTTTATCATGACTTAATCCCTTGCAAAAAATAAAA
>NW_012101343.1:3088241-3090724 GCF_000951045.1 Mandrillus leucophaeus
AAAGGAGAATGACATGTTAAGATTGAGGCAGAGATCAGAGTGATGTGTCCATAAGCTAAATAATTCTGACAATCACTAGGAGCTGTAAATGGATGAATAGATAAAGAAAATAGGGTACGTATACACAATGGCATATTATTCAGCCACAAAAAAAAATGAAATCCTATCATTCACAAAAAGACGTGTAGATTGAAGTTGAGGATATTGTATTAAGTGAAATAAGCCAAACACAGAAAGACAAATATTGTATGATCTCACTCTTACATGGGGGCTAAAAAGAAATTCAACTCATGGAGATACAGAGGAGACTGATGGTTACCAGAGTTTGAGAAGGGTAGTGAGGAGGGGAGCTTAGAGAGAGGCTGGTTAATGGCTAAAGAAATACAGTTAGCTAGAAGGAACAAGGTCAAGTGTTTGATGGCACAGTAGGGCAACTGTAGTTAATAATACTGTGTTGGATATTTCAAGACAACTAAAAGAATAGAATTATACTCTTCCTAACACAAAGAATTAATAATAAATTCTTGAGGTGTTAGATATCTTAATCACCCTGATTTGATCACCACACATTGTACACTTGTATCAAAATATCACATGCACCACATAAATATGTACTGTTGTTATGTATCCATTATATCGGCCTCCTTCTCAAGAGGCTCTGATAGAGAATTTGGTCCTTACCTTTAACATTTTTATTTTTAATAATAACTATAATTTATTTAAAAAACAAAAATATTAAAGGCAAGGAATACATTCTCTATCAGAGCCTCTTAAGAAAGTGTAGCCCTGTAACATCTTGACTTTGACCCAATGACACTGATTTTGAACTTCTGGCCACCTGAACCTTGAGAAAATAAATTTCTACCATTTTAAGCTATCAGTCTGTAGTAATTATACCAATTCCAGGAAACTCATTAACCACATAATTATAAACATACGATTGTTGTATAGATAATTTTATTTTCCAGTGTTGTCACTTTATTTATTAGTTTACACCATTCTTGGCATGTCTTTATCTTTTTCCATCAGTTACATAGGTAAAAATTTGACATGCTGGCTGTTGCTTCCAAAGGGAAGTAAAATAAGGATATAACCTTCGTCACTTCACAAGTTTTCTTTTTATTCTCTCCACAGCTATGTGTGCTGGTATTTGATATTGCCTCAGAAAGACATAACATGACAGTTTCTTCTCTCCTTTGTCTCTGGCTGTGAATTCTGCCAGTTCACCCATTGGCGACTTTTCATCAATCCTTGATTGAAAGTGATGTGATAGTGGTTGCTTTGTGGTCAAGCCTTGGAATCCAGGTATTAAATTGATTTTTTTTTAAAAACTACATTGTTTTTACACAATCCAGCATCATCACAAGAACAAATCTGGTATTGAATCTTGAAAAAATGGTCTAATCTCTTGAGCAGAGAATGATGCTATGGAAATACCAATAATAAATTTAAAATATTATTGAGATGAATGAAAAGGTTTCAATTGCCTTTGGGCCATTGCAATTATGAATGGACTGTGTGTAGGGAGACCCCCTGAAACTACTGCTACTGAATAAAAGATGAAATGCTCCTAATTATTGTAAATACAAAATTGCATGCAGGATTGTGTAGACAATGCCAGGTTGGACTGCCAGAATGAGTCAACAGTGTGTGATGTGCTTCCCCCTGCAGAGAGCCTATGAACGGATGTGCAGTCAGGGAGGTTTCATATCACCAAGATTCCTACCCCAGAAAAGCAGATGTGCATAGCTCTGGGAATGGAATGCGTCCCTTGTGGAGAGCCTACAAATGGATGCATGAGGGGCACCTGTCCATATGGATAAGATAGGGCTATAAATGCCCTCATCTTGCCATGGCTCTTCTAGGCCTCTTTAGGGTTAAAGCGTACTCCCTTCTGAGAATTTCTGGTCTAACCAGTTGTCTAGCTTCATGTCCTGTTTCTATGGATTGTTTGTAACCAGCTTTTGCTGCAACTGTTAGTACTGATTAATATCTTGCTAATCATAGGTTATGGAAAGACTTTTGTTTCTGTTTTAAGGCTCTGTTAGAAATTACTGATGCACACACTATATTGTAAATTCTTATCTCTGTATACTGTACTTCTGCATTTAGATGTTACGTTAAAGAATTACTTCATCCCCATGTGACCATCTCACCTCATAATCAAATGACCCTAAATCCCTCACTAACCTACCCCTGCCCTCACTAAACTTAATAATAAATGCTGGTATATCCAGCGCATTGGTGGCACCGGAGGACTAGAAGGCAGTGACCCCCCCAGACCCAGCTTTCACTGTCTTGTCTGTGTCTATTACAATTTCTCGACCTGCAGATCCACCTGGGAACAAAGAGAGAGCCCCTGTTGCATTGTGGGGCTGCTGGCCAGATCCCGCAATAACTGTAGATCTATGTTTTGAGGAAAATAAAATATTAAGAAGTATTTATATCATTTTCTTTTGTCTTACATAGAATCAATACATACA
>NW_012101343.1:3092329-3098893 GCF_000951045.1 Mandrillus leucophaeus
TTGGGAAAGGGACCTGATGAGAGGTGATTGGATCATTGGGGTAGATTCTGCCCTTGCTGTCTTCATGATAGTGAGTGAGTTCTCACCAGATCTGAGGGTTTAAAAGTATGTAGCACTTCCCCCTTCACTCTCTCTCCTGCTCCACCATGGTTAAGATGTGCTTCCTTTCCTTTAGCCTTCCACCATGATTGAGCTTCCCAAGGCCTCCCAGTCATGCTTCCTGTTAAGACTCCTGAACTGTGAGTTAATTAAGCCTCTTTCCAGTCTCAGGTAGTTCTTTATAGCAGTGTGAGATAGGACTAATACAGAAGCGGTAATTAATAACATTTTGAAAGGCTAAAAAGACTTTAGGACCAAATGGTATGCATCTTCCCATTAGGGTGGCTAATTTTTTTGATACATCTGTAATACTTTGGTCGTTTTGGGGAAATTTTATATTTTAATTGTTAAGGCTTCACTGGGGGAAAAATTATTGTTAACATACATATATTGGTTTAGAAAAGACAAACAGAGAAGTTTAATTTATTTTGACTATTTTTAATAAAACAGTTTGTAAATAGATATGGATTCAGTTGTTAAGTCATTTTGGGTTCTAGTTTATTAATTGATTTATATAAATGTCAACATGCTCATTTTATGGGCATGATACTCATTGGAGTGCTATTTGATGAATGCAATTAATAATTGTAATCATTCTGAATTAAATGGTAGTGGAAAGAAGAGAGAAGTTAATACAAAAAAGAAAAAACAGAAAATCAAGGAAATGGAAGGAAGTTAAAAGAGTTAGGAGAATGAGAATGAAAGAAAAACACGTGAAAATAAGACTTATCACCAGACCTCGAACCCTTTTTTTTAAGCATCATATGGTTCATGTTCTAAATAGGATAGGAATATCTTCTTATAAAGTACTTCACATTCATCTTTTTTTCATTTAGATCCCCCATACTCACAGAAATGAGATGTTTTAATTACACTCATTATGAAATGATGTCAAAATTCATTTTAAATTTCAGCAAACACAAAATCTTTCTGTAGTTATGTGGGAGTAAAAATAAGAATTATTTTGTTAGCTGTGGTTTTCATGTATTTGCATTCTACACTTATTTCCCCTGTTAATTAGTATCACGGAATGTCTCTCAGTTGGTATATTATCTCTCCTCAGCACTCCAGGTGATAATTGAAATTCAGGACAGGTACTGTATTACAAAGCTCATTGATAAAGTTAACTAATATAATTCAAGTTAACTCTAGACTGGTATATGAAACAGGAAGTTCTTATTTCCACGTTATTATCCCAGATCATGTGTGTGTGTCTGTGTATGTGTGTGTCTGTGTATGTGTGTGTCTGTGTATGTGTGTGTCTGTGTATGTGTGTGTGGCTTTTGATGGCTGAATTCCTTGTATTTTGTATTTCTTTGACTATAATACAATTTCTTTTGCTACTGTTAGGACTTTTATTATTATTATTATTATTTTTACATTTCTGTGACCAATTACCTAATTACATATCTGGCTTCCTCCAAAAATCTGGACTCTCTCATTCAGCAAAATCCTTCAAAAAGAAGCACTGTGTTTTATTTTGTAGACAATAACAGTATTTTCGATGCTGCTTTCTGAATTTCTCTGAGTCTAGGCCTTTACCACTTGTTTATGTAACAGTTCTTGAAGTTTTAAGTCCTTACCATGTTTCGAAACCCTTAAATTTTTGAACCCTGCTTGAAAAGATTAAAATGCACAAGGAAGGATCACACTAGTATGTGGTAGTTCTTTGCCCTTTTGTCTTTCTTTGGCTTTGAAGGATAAACTTCCAGATGTAAGGACTCAAGAGTAAAGGCTTTCGTGCATTCCATAAACACATTTTTTTTTTGTTTTTATTTTTCACATTAAGCCCTCTCGTCCTGACTTACCTCTTCATCTGACATGACCATTTAATCTTAATATTTCATGCAAATATGTTCAGCAGAATAATAAATGACCTCATTTGTAATAAAAATTATCATTAAATAAATTAGACTGCACTAGTGAAGAATTTTTTCTAAGCAATCTGCAAAAGCATTTTCTGCAATGTGTAAACATTGATTTTCTTTAGGTTTCTTTTACAGTAAATTTCCTCTTGCCCTTAAACTGAAAGCCATACTGCTATAGTAATTCTCAACACTGCTATATGATACAATATACCAGCATAAATTTCATTAACTTAGCTTTCTATGGGGTTCATTGTACAATATTCGACTAGGGAATAGAGAAAATTCTAAGAAACAGAAGTAAATAGTGAAAAGTAAATAGTTTGTTCAAAATTTTTCTCACTTTTTATGCAGCTATTACTGTCTTCCTAAGAAACATGAGATTAAATATTTTGAACTATTACCTTACAAAATTTCAATCTCTTTCTTCAGGTAGCCAGTGTAAATGTCAATAAAGTTTCTAATAAAGTATTTTTTAGTTAGGTTTTATATCCCCCAGTTAAATAAAATCTAATAGCAACATAGCACAGCAGCCTTGCTTCTTATGTCATTATTTATATTGTCATTCAAATTTCTCCGTGGCTTCTGGAGGTTAAAATGGTTAAGTTCTAGAACTGGGAGTTTATTTAGAAGACAAATCTAGTGCTAATTTCTTCCAGGCTTTGATAAAGTCTTACGCGCAAGAAATATCTGTATAAATTCCCCTGGGCCCTATTCTAAAGAGTTGTTTTTTTCGGTTTGTTTGCTTATTTTGTTGTTGTTTTTGTTTTTAATACATGAAGATTGTGGTATATTTTTTGAAAGGTACTTTTTTTATACATAGTTAAGGTTTTTTCTTCCTTCCTCAAATAGCAGCTATTGTGATTACGTCAAATTGTTATTTCAATTCAATTCCATTTTACATCTCTTCCCCGGTCTGTAAAATTATTACTTGTGACACCCCTTATATCGGAAAAGGTATTTCTACAGATATGAAAGTGAGCAAGCCAGAGCATGATTTAGTTTTTTTATTTGGGGTAGGGAAGAGGTAAGTAGTCAACTTAAAAATTCACATTTCATCATATTCTGAGAAGTGTTTATATCTAAAATTTTATTTGTGAATGTAAAATCTTTAGTATTAGAAATAAAATAAAAATCCTTTGCATAACTTAAAAATTTGTTTTCCAAGGTTGAATCGATTATATCTTTAATGTATCTGTGGGGGAGGGGGGGAAACACTTAACTTCTAATTTACAGTAGATAAAAACTGCTTTATCTCATGACTATTGGTCATCCTAGCATCCACCTCCCTTTTTCTAAATAGCCTTTAACATACATCATCCTTAAAACACTCCATTGATTACTTCTAGTCTTTCACTGCCTTAATTTCTGAACTCTTCAAAACCATTTTCCATCAATCACTATATTCTTAAACTCTGGGAAACAGTCTTTCTCACTTTTTGTTTTTCATAACATATTTTGTAGAAAATTTTTTGAGGTCCCAAGATGTGGTAGGTGTTTTCGAGTTGTGACTTCATATATACAGTTAGATAACCCACAGAAGCAGAGAATCATATTATTGTCATTGGGTATAGTGCACTCCTGTTTTTTATTTCTTCTTTACAATTATAATATTCTAAAGTATAACTGAAGCATGGAACAGAGACAAAAAAAAATACAAAAAAAAAAAAAAGAGGGAACAAAGACACGTTTGCCCTGAAGAACACAATCACAATTACGTGTATTAATTCATGTTATTATACTTAGTTTCCTAAAGGAGTTCCAGAATACTCACCTGTTTTAAAAGAAAATTATATGAATCCAAGTGACAAGAACATTAGTCAGAACCAAATATGAAATACTAGTTTCTACTGGCAGGTATTCAGAAAATAGATGCCAATGTTTCTCAACCTTGCTTGTAGTGAAAAAGATAAATAATCACGCAAAAAATTCTAACAGAAGGAGTAGCATATTGTATCTGCCCAATCCTAATGACATACGCTATAATTATTTGCCAAAACCATCAACTTTGAAGATCAGGTTTTTACGGTACAAGATATTATTAGTGAACTTCCTGTAATACATTTATGACACAAACCTCTCCATATAGAATGGCATACGTGCTCACAAATAAAAAGGTGCTCCTGAGGGTAAAACATAATAATGCTGACTGGAAATGTTACCTAAAAATTAAGAGAATTTTTAGGTAACATTTAGAAAAATTAATAGAATTTTTTTCTCTATTAGTCATACTCCCAATTCTTCTGGAAAACACAGAAAAGGATAAAAAAAGGAAAAAAACATGTATAATAATTCCACGTTTCCTAGATAACCATGTTAACATTTTCCTACAATCCTGGAGCTTCATTTCATCACACTCTATTTAAAATTCTAAGTCCCATTTTATTTTTAAAAACATTATACAGTAGTCCTCTCTTAGCCATGGGGAACACGCTCTGAGAACCCCAGTGGATGCCTGTAACTGCTGATAGTGCCAAACCCTATATATACTATGTTCTTTTGGTAGAACAGAGGATACTAGAGGCTGAGAAGAGTAGGGGGAAGAAATGACAGCTAGATAGGAGAAATAAATTCTAGTGTCAATACCAGTGTAGGATGACTATAATTAACAATAAGACATTATGTAGCTTCAAATGGCTAGAAGGAGCATTGTGAATTTTCCCAACAGAAAAAAAAATAAATGTTTAGGATGATGGATATGCTGATTACCGATTGCCCCAATCTGAATACTATAGATTATATGTGTCAAAATGTCACTATATATCCTGTTAATAGGTACATACAGTTATTATTGTATGCCAATTTAAAACGTAAATTTAAAAGAAGAGGAGAAGCACAGATTATAATGTTTTAATTATAAAAGGTCATTCTGCCACTGACTGAAGAAGGAATAGAGGTACTATAAAGAGGAATAATGACCACTATGGCTGAATTTGTAAAAAGTGTATTTCTTCATTATGTACACTTAGAATTGAATATCTTTCAAATAATAAGACACTCTTCAAATTATCAAGAGTAAATTTAAGTTTTTTCATTACAAAAAAATACAAACATACCAATGATGAAGTTTAATTCATAAGTTAAGCACAATAAAGATTGAATAATAACAATAAAACAATTATAACAATTCTCAGAAGAACGCACAATTGTACACATGAATTTTTTATATATGGGATTTTTTCGTTAATATTTTCAGGCTGTGGTTGACCATGAGTAACTGAAAAAGCGAAAAGGGAAACTTCAGATAAAGGGGGACAACTGTAAACACATTTATTCCTTAGAAATTATGGTGTGTGGGTCAATTATGTTTAAGTATATTCCTATACGATAATTTACTTATGGAGTTTTCTTTTTTATTATAAATTAGTCTTTAAAACACAATTTGGGTGATTTATTTTTAGAGATACACTATTTTCTTAATTTATTGTTTATGTAACACAGTCAATAGGTCAAATCTCTAAGTTGTATGCAGCCCAATTGTTTTGCCAATTAGTTATAATAATTTTCCTTTCCACAATGATTCAGGAGTTAGCATATTGACATTAAATATTTTGCTTTTTTCTTTGCTAATTTGTAAGCATAAGACTGTACATGGTTGTTTTATTTTAGTATATATTGCATTATTGTTAAAATGTCTTTTATTCTACCTTTTAAATCTTTTAAAATAATGATTATTGCTTTTTTGACATACACATGTCTTCAAACATTTTTCATAATTTATTTCATTGCTTTTAAATTTTACCATGCTTCCTCCAGAGACATAATTGCTCAAATATTTTTATATTTTAATAGTGCTATTTTTATGTTTCATCATTTTATCAAATGAGAATTTTTGATAAGGCAGATTTCTTCAATAATCATGTATTAAATAACTCTGTCTTTAAAATATATAGGAAATATTTATTGTATACCAAATTAAATTATTTTATGTAATGCTATTTGTCTAAAGTCTATTCATTTAGTTCTCATGATCTTCATATTCACTTTATGGCAGTATCACTTCTTTTAAGTTATTCTAGTTTTTAATATGTAATATTAATCCTGTATCCCTATTTGCAGTCAAAATAAATAACATTTCTTCCTTTTAATTTTTTTCTTCTGGTTATTATATCACATTCATATTGTTAGTATTAATGAATTTCATAATTAATTTTTCATGTTTCTCCTATAATGATTGTCCCAAAAATATGATTTTTGAAATTAAGATTACATTAAAACATTATAAGTTGAAAAGTACCTTTATGTTTTTCAGTCTTTTTATTCATGAAAGTTTATAATTTTTAATTTATACTGTACATTACTAAGAATAAATGGGATACTAGAAATAGAATATTTTGATGCTCTTTTTTATAGCTACATAATAGTTCATATAATTTATTCAACTGTGATCCATTTGATTATTATTTACTTTATTTACATTTCTTTTAAATTTTAAGATTTTACAAATTACAAATATAATTTTTATGATGCATAGCTTATATATATATTTATACTCTTTTATCTTAATTACTGTAGAAAGTTTCTTAGAAAGAACGATGATTAGGTCAAAGGTTATACATATACAGACATTTCTAATTTGTACTTTCTCATTATTTTTACA
>NW_012101343.1:3101123-3102436 GCF_000951045.1 Mandrillus leucophaeus
CTACTAAAAATGCAAAAAATTAGCCCAGTGTGGTGGTGGGTGCCTGTAGTTCCAGCTACTCGGGAGGCTGAGGCAGGAGAATGGCATGAACCCATGAAGCAGAGCTTGCAGTGAGCCAAGATCGCCCCACTGCACTCCAGCCTGGGAGACAGAGCGAGATAGGCTCTGACTATTTCTAGACTTGCCCCTTTGCCCCAGTGAAGACAAAAATCTTAAGAGTAAATATTTTATCTGCAACAATGCAAATGAGATTACAATTGTTTGTATTTTTGGTAGACCCAGAAGTTATATACAGAAGTTATACCAGTATGAGTTATTGTTTTTGAAAAAGCTAGACTTAAAAAACAAACAAAAAAAATGACTACAACAAAATTATTTAAAAAGCTCTAAATTTTAGGTGAAAGATCTTATTTGCAAGATTATTTATAAAATTACATATTTGCAATTATTTTCTCAGAGAAAATTGGAAAAAGCAAATATGATTTTCAGAAACAATATTATGCTCTAAGGCAACTTAATAATAATAACAGAATATGATTGTAACAAGTCACATATTGATTGCTAGGAAGAAACTTATTCCAGGAAATAGTAAGTAGGATATGATATAATCATATCAACACCCAGAAATAAAATAAAGCTAATTGCCACAGCTGACTTCAACTGAAAATATAGTAATTAAAAAAACTGAAAAGAGAAATCTGTGTCTAGAATATTAAACTATTTCAATAAATTATAAAAACAACATTTGACGGGCCATTATGCTTAAAGTTAACATTACCTTTTATCTAAAGTGAAATCGGCCACATTGGTATGAAAATTTCTTTGAGTATGCTGTTTAGCTTCTAGTTTGTGGTAAACGGCTTTTGAAAATATGCTTCTTAGATGTTAAAACTAGAGAAATCTTGAAAGGATTATATTCAATATAAACAAAAGAACTTGAGAGAAAAAAAGATACACACACACACACACAAACTTTACCAGATTTGCCTATTTTTTCAAAGCCCTTAGTAATTCCTGCTTGTTCAGTGCAAATCAACTATTTCTCAGTTTTAAAGGCACAGTAACCATCTTTCTTTACATCCACATTGTAATTATTACTTCTCACAAATCCGTATTTTAGCTTAATATCTACATAAAAGGCAAACTTCCTATCTTTGACACTCCTTGACTATGAGATTGATTGTGTTAGAAGCCACATGTAATTTTTGTTAGTTTACATTTGCATCATATTTTCTTTCATTTTCCTGGAATTGTGATTACGTTCCAAACTCAGGATCTGGTCATAAGCTTTAATTGTTGGTGCTTTTCTAGGA
>NW_012101343.1:3108391-3109589 GCF_000951045.1 Mandrillus leucophaeus
TACTTCTCAAGCCATGGGAAGAGTAAGATAAAAGACACTATTACAGTTGTATTTTTGTAACACATCAAGTGTTATAAATATCAAATCAATATAAAAATCAAATCAATTTTTCACACTCAAGTTCCAATCCAGATACTTATTAATTGAATATTTGTGTCAGTGATTAATAGTCTTGGGCTCTGAAATGTAATAGCCATGGATTTAATTTTTAACTTATCTAACCCTAAATTTCCTATCTTTCAAATATAGTTAATGTTACATATTTTATCAAGCCACTATAGAAATTACATACATAATATATAAAATGTCTATTAAAATATTTATTTTCATTAACTATTGATGTTATTATTATTACTGTTAAGTAGGGACAGCTGATACAAATGATTCTGACCTGGGATTTACAGTTACAATATATAGATTGACATCCACATTCTGTCTCATAATAGCTGCATAGCCAACTTAACTTATTAATTAATTTATGAAACCAATTGGTTTTGTCTTATCTTTGCTTATTCCTGGAGCTCTGTTTGGCCCAGTTTCTTCCTACACTAAGATCCCCCCTTTCATCATTATGATACATTAGTTAATCCACAAAATTACTCAGTCATTGAGTACCTGTGCTTGGTCAGAGATCTCCAACATCAGAAATGTCCAGTAACCCTCCTAAACGCTTGTCTATCTCTTACCAGTATAATATTCCCTTTCTTCTTCTCTTTGACAGTGTCTCACAGAGCAACCAGAATTTCTGCCAGCTGGTTATTCGTTGATAGTCCATTTTTATAGAAATCGGTCTTATTGGCGGGGTGCAGTGGCTCATGCCTGTAATCCCAACACTTTTGGAGGCCAAGGCAGGTGGATCACGAGGTCAGGAGATCGAGACCACCCTGGCTAACACGGGCAAACCCCATCTCTACTAAAAATGCAAAAAATTAGCCCAGTGTGGTGGTGGGTGCCTGTAGTTCCAGCTACTCGGGAGGCTGAGGCAGGAGAATGGCATGAACCCATGAAGCAGAGCTTGCAGTGAGCCAAGATCGCCCCACTGCACTCCAGCCTGGGAGACAGAGCGAGATAGGCTCTGACTATTTCTAGACTTGCCCCTTTGCCCCAGTGAAGACAAAAATCTTAAGAGTAAATATTTTATCTGCAACAATGCAAATGAGATTACAATTGTTTGTATTTTTGGTAGACCCAGAAGTTA
>NW_012101343.1:3110744-3113157 GCF_000951045.1 Mandrillus leucophaeus
AATAAAAAATATATATAAATATATAATAAAAAAGATCACACACACACACACTGAAGTTGGAATTGTGAGAGAGAACCCTGTCCAAGGATCCCCAGTGTATCTTAAGCAGTATCCAAGGACATTCTAAGGGTATATGGTTCTACTGCCAAGTTTTACTCTGGAGCCTCAGGTTAAAATTCCCATGACTAGGCTACAGCTATTTAGAAATCCACAGCTGGACAATTTACTAGCAAAGAGACATATATATTATTTGAAAAGGCAGAAAAGACTGAAAATCATTAGGTAAACACCAGCTGGCAGACAAGATTGAAGAGCAAAAAAGAAAAAGACAGGTGATAGAGACCGATGGAAAAACCAGGATGGAGAAAAGGTATTGATATAAGTGTGTCAGGGGTACAAATTCTATAACTGTTATTATGCGCAGGGCCTGCAAGTTAGGCATGGTAAGTATTAAAATTATGACCATGCAATAAAATTATTGAGCTAAGTAACTGACAGGAAAGAAACGTGCAGATATTCACAAATACACGAAATGAAGATAAAAAATTTATGGAGAGGCCGGGCACGGTGGCTCACGCCTGTAATCCCAGCACTTTGAGAGGCCGAGGCAGGTGGATCACGGGGTCAGGAGACTGAGACTAGCCTGGCTAACATGGTGAAAACCCATCTCTACTAAAAATACAAAAAATTAGCCAGGCGTGGTGGCACATACCTATAGTCCCAACTACTCAGGAAGCTGAGGCAGGTGAATGGTGTGAACCCGGGGGAGGTGGAGCTTGCAGTGAGCCGAGATCACACCACTGCATTCCAGCCTGGGCGACAGAGCAAGACTCCGTCTCAAAAAAAAAACAAAAAAAAAAATTATGGAGAAAAAAAGGATAAAATGAGAAAGAAAATGATGCATACACTTTATGTTTTCTTGCTACAAAGACTATATCTGAAACATGATAAATAAAACATGATGCATGGAGATTGTCCTCTATATAACAACATTTAGATAGATAGCCCTATTCCATTTAGATAGGCCTACTATTTTCCATTACTTAGAAAGGAACTGAGATCGAATGAGTTTTAAACCTACAATGAAATGGTTCTGTTCTGCTTATTCCTGAGCTGAAATTTCACAGTGTGATCCTCTCATTATGAAAGTCAATTTGAAAATCCCGACATTTGAGTGGAGTACTGAATATGACATTGTCTATAAACCACAAGAAACTGCCCATTCAAAATTAAATAAATAAATAATTAAATGCATTGATTATTATGTTCCTGACATGGGCTAGGCACTGAGGATTCCATTAGAAACAAAGGGAAAAAAATGTGGTCTTTACTCTTATGCAGCTACAGTTTAGAGACGAAGAAAGACAGAAACAATTTCACAAATTAGTGTAATAAATACAAGTTGTGATAAAAATAAATGAAGGAATAATGCAAAGTATTGAGCAAGTATATAGCAAGTGAAGGTGGGGAGAGGCGGAAGTGCTGGGGTTTGGGATGAAAAAGAAGGCTACCCTGACAAATAGCTGGATTCCTGATTGAAGTAGAACTAGAAATCCACATAGGAGTGGAGAAGATAGCAACAGAGGATGATGGTTGGTGGAGTACATTTAAAGCAAAGTAAGGACCAGAGGTAAAACACCTGCCTGGGAGGATTATCAAGAAACCAATGGTTGTTATTTGTTAGAATGAATGGGTGTACACTGTAGGAGGAGGCAGGAGGAGCATGCAGGGATAGATTACGATGGCTTTTGACATTTAGACCATGTTTTGACAGTACAGGTGATGATATGTGCATAAATTATAAAACAAATTTAAATAGAATATTCATAGAGGCCTTAGTAGAGTTCTATGGAAGGACAGTACAAGGAGGGATAATTCTTACTGATGGGTTAGCGAAAGCTTCATGGAGGGGGATATATGTATGTAGGGCCTTGACAGAGAGGTGATGTTTTAATTGGAGACTTGAGATGAGATGCATAGGTCAAAAGAAGAGTTGTTGCAAAAGCACACAGAAAGATATGATTTGGATTGTAAATAATGAGTCTATGTGAATGGAGACAGTTGGAGATAAGGCTGAAATTATAGACTGGAGGCAGATTGCAGAGAATTGTGAATGCCTGACAACGCTGCTTGCATGAGAACTTTTTATTTGATTATACCTTACTTTGTAAGCAAGGAGAAAATGCACTATTTAGAGCATGAGATTTGGGTTTCAGTCCCAACCCTTTACTTACCAGCTGTGTAATTTGACAATTTACTTAATATTTATTTATGTATTTTCTTCATTGAAAATACAGAAAATAACATCATTGGGATGATACAAGGACTAAATGAATATTCAATAAGATGAAGAATAAAAATATTTAGCTTAGAGATTGGCATATAAAACCTTAATAAATATTATTAGTATTAA
>NW_012101343.1:3113967-3114740 GCF_000951045.1 Mandrillus leucophaeus
AATAATAATAAAATAATAATAATAATAAGCTATCAGAAATAAAACCATTGTGGTTGAAATTTATCTCATGATGTATTTTAATTTATTTATTGATTTATTTATTCAACCTACTGCCTGTGACAGCTTGAAACATACCACAGACACAAACACAATTGATGTGTAATTGTAGAACATGTAATTTTTTTATTAATCTTTATTTTTTATAAACTACGATGAATGCAAACTATATAAAATATAAATGTACAGCTTAACAAATTATGATAAAGAAAATACTTGTGTCACTACACAGAAGAAAAAGAGAAGGAACATTGAAGGCTCAGAAGCCTCCCTCCATGCTCCTACTCAGTCACCTCTCATTTCTCCATTTCCCCAAGTTTTACATTAATTAATCTGTATCATTTCATCTATTCATCTCTAAAACCTAACTATTCATCCTCAAAACCATTCTTTTTGTCTTTCTTACCTTTAAACTTAACGTGTATGAAATCAAACACTATAAATTCCTTCTGCCTGGTTTCTTTACTTCAAACTTTTATGTTCCATCTGTTGGGTTGTTTGTATTTGTAGTTGTTCATTTTATACCTGTGCAGTATTGCAATGGATGAATATACAACGATTTATTCATTACTTATATCTTTTATGGGCATTAGGGTTGTTTCTATTTTGGTGACTATTATAAATAGTATGTGTAGACTATATTTGTTTATGTTTGATAGTATAAAAATACATTCATTTCTGTTGGGTTAACATATTGCAATTGAGTTGGAACAGCA
>NW_012101343.1:3115235-3118073 GCF_000951045.1 Mandrillus leucophaeus
TTTCTATTATTTCTAGATTTCTGAATGTTTTTATTTTGAAAGGATTTAGACTTATTTTAATACTTTATTATTTCTTGTGTCTGTTTTGGTAAGTTTTACTTTTCTAAAATTTGTCTATTATGCATATGTTTTCACCTTATTTAAATAATATTGTTCATATTATATTCTAATTAACATTTGAATGTGTCAAGTATATGTAGCAGTATTCTCTTTTCATTTCTGAATTGGTTATTTGTAACTTTTCTCATTTTATCTGATCCTTCATAATAGATATTTACAAATCATATCAAGCTTTCAAAAATAATTTTCACTTATTTTTATGATCATCTAAAATTGTAATTCTTTAATTATACTAATTTATGTTTTTCACATTCTTATTTCTACTGAATTTACATTACATTTCTTTTTCTAACTACACACTAATTTTCAGCAATTCTTTCGTCTTATACGTGCATGCATCACTTTGAGATCCTGATTTCAGTTCTTTTGAATAAATACCTAGAAGTGGGGTTGCTGGATCATAGGGTAGCTCCATTTTTAATTTTTGAGGAACACCCATGCTGTTTTCCATAGTGGCTGCAGCATTTTGCATTCCCACCAATAGTGTACAAGGGTTCCGATTTCTCCACATCTTTCCCAACACATACTGCATTTTTTGAAATTGTTAATAGCCATCCCCACAGATTGAGAAGATATCTCATTGTAGTTTTGGTTCACATTTCTCTGACGATTAATATCATTGAATATTTTCTCATATGTGTTATCCATTTTCATGTCTTCTTTGGAGAAATGTATTTCCAAGTTGATAGCTCATTTTTAAAATCAGAGTATTAGCTTTGTTACTGATGAGTTATAAGAGTTCTTTATATATTTTGGGTATTAGCCACTTATCAGATGTGTGGTTTGCAAAGAAAAAAAAAATGTATCCCATTCTATATCTTATATCATACAGAAAAATCAACTCAAATTAGACTAAAACAAAAAGGTAAGACTTACACAAAGGAAAGACCCAAAACTATGACATTCCTAAAAAAATAAGAAAAAACTTAATGAGCTGATGTTGGCAATGATTTTATGAATATGATACCAAAAGTACACAGGTAATAAAGCCAAAAATAAACAAGTGGAACTAAATTAAGCTAAAAATCAGGACAGCAAAGGAAGCAATTAACAGAGTAAAAAATCTACCTATGGAATGAGATAAATATTTTAAAATCCTATTATCAACAACTCACAGTATTATCATACAATTATTTATTAAGTTATGGGCCTACATTTGATACACTGTTATTAGCTGAAGTCCATAGTTCAGATTCTTTATGTAATTTGTTGTTGTTCCAGGACCTCATCCAGAATACCACGTTACATTTAGCTTTCATCTCCCTTTAGGTTCCTCTTGCCTGTGACAGTTTCTCAGAATTTCCTTGTTTCTGATGACCTTGGCAGATATTTTGTAGGATACCCCTCTCTAAAAAATTCACCTGATGTTTTTCTCATGATTAGACAGAGGTTATGAATTGGAGGAAAGAAGATCCCAGAGGTAAAGTGCCATTTTCACCTACATAATATATGACTCTTGATAATGACCCTCATCACCTTGCTGAGATACTGCTTGTTATCTTTCTACACTCTGAAGTGACACTCCCCCCGTCCTTTTCTACACTTTATTCTTTGGAAGAAAGTCACCGTGCACAGTTCACATTTAAGAAGCATATATTCATATTACCTCTCCTAAAGAGGTAATTATTTTAGCATATTTTCAAATATTGACCTATCTATTTATAATTGGATAAATGCTACTAGGTTGTACTTTATTTTTATATTTTGTTTGATTTGATATGCTAACATTTATTGAGGATTTTGCATCTACACTCACGAGAGATAAGGTCTGTTGTTTTCCTTTCTTGTAATGTCTTTATCTGTTGTGGTATTAGAATAATTCTATCCTTGAGGATATGTAGGAAATGTTTCCTCCATCTCTGTTTTCTGGAAGAGATTGTAGAAAATTTGTATCTTTTCTTTCTTAAATGTTTGGTAGAATTCACTAATAAATTTTCTGGGCTTGTTGCTTTCTTTTTTGGAAGGTTATTACTTTTTGACTCAATTTCTTTAATAGATATAGGCCTATTCAGGCAATCTCTTCATCTTTCTGTAAGTTTTAGAAATTTGTGTCTTTCAAGGAATTGGTCATTCTTGTCTAAGTTATCAAATTTGTGAAAAAAGAGTTGTTCATAATATTCCTTTATTTTTTAAAAGTCCATAGCATCAGTAATTATACCCCTTTTTAATTTATGTTATTAGCAATTTTGTCTTCTCTCTTTTGTCCTTGGTTAACTTGGCTAGAAGTTTGTCATCATAATGATCTTTACAAAGGACTACCTCTTAATTTTACTGATTATCTCTATTGTTACACTTTTTCAGTTTTATTGATTTCACTTTTATTTTTACCACTTCTTTACTTCTGCAAGCTTTAGGCTAAAGTTGCTCTTTCTCTAGTTTTCTGAGATGCAGGCTTAGATCACGGTTTTCAGATACTTATTCACTTTAATAACATTGACTTAATATTATGAAAATATTACTAAAGACTTTGTTATATCAACTTGATATGTTGTATTTCATTTTCATTTACTTCAAAATATTTGTGAAATTTATTTTTGACACATTTTATTTGATTCATGTGTCATTTAAAAGTGTGTTGTTTAATTTCCACATACTTTAGGATTTTCTAGTTATCTTTCTAGTATTGATTTCTAGCTTATTTCCATTGTGGTCTGAGAACATATTGTATAAGATTTTTATTAACTTACATTTATTACAATATGTTTTATGGTCCAAAAT
>NW_012101343.1:3123318-3124981 GCF_000951045.1 Mandrillus leucophaeus
TTTTAATCATTCTTGAAAGGTAAAACTTCTCCCTGATTGAAAGGGTAATAAATCTCATATCTTATCTAAATGATATGCAGTATTTATTGACACAAAGAAAATTTATATATATATATAAATTGATACGGATATATGGATGGATGTGTATACATACACATTGAGAAAATGTGTACATATTTCTGGTTAGTGAATAAAATCTTAGTTGAAAAAATCAGTAAATATGTAAGTCACAAATAAGAAAATATAGCATACGAAAGAAAAAAGCTTTATGAGAATTGACCTTTAATCAGAAACATTAAGTTCCTTCTGATATTCTCTATGATGTGTGGATGATGAACGTAACCGTGAATGAAAAATAGTTTATTAAAGTGAATACATTTCTAAGATTTCTTGCTAAATTGAAAATATGTTCTTAGTAAATTATTTTTAAGTAATAAATTAAAAAATAGTTTATTATTGAGTGAATAAAAAAAGAGTCTAGAAATGCATGAAACATACAGCAGTAAGGGAAAACTGAAGAAAATGTGCCTATGTAGGAAAAAATAATGATAAAGATTATTAAAGATAAAATAGAGCATGGATAGCTATGATTTTTGAAGTTATTTTATTTTCAAAAGGTATCAAATTAATTTCATGGGTCCACATATCAATTTTATAATTATTTTAATGAGAATATTAGTAATGACATTTTAATAGTAATTAATAAATATTTAGAATGTCACATTTATGTTAGTAACCTTCAAAGAATAAAGAGTAGACCTTATAATTTTCATCTTGTATAGGGACCTTTTGTTTGAAGAACTACATTTTTAAAAATGTTTTTAATGAATACCAAAATGTAACAGAAATCAAATATTTCTAAATAGGTGCCTAAAAACAAAATTAAATAGTAGTAAAATTAGTATCGTTAATATTTTATAAATGAGGTCACTGTAGAGATTTTTACATAATCACCAACTGCATGTAATATATTCTGACGTAGGAAATTTGATATGAGCTTGGATGGATAACCAACCTTTAATACCTGGTGTTTCTGTTATCAAACTTTAAGGTTTTTTGTTTGTTTGTTTCAAGAACTGATTTCTATTTCATATATTATTTCTTCAAAAACTCTTCTCAAGTGTTCGTTTTTCTCTGGAAATATTTATTTTTCTTTAGAAAGTCAATTCTATATTATGTTTTATTTGCAATATATAAACACATATTTCAGATAATGAATACAGAATTATTTAGAAACCAGTCCTTCCCTTTGATTTGAATGGTACCATAACAATTAGAAAAAAGACTAGCCACAGCTCTGATATTTGATTTTGCTAGTGTTCAGTTGAAAAGTACTAAAATGTCATTTTATTTATAATCATGGGACCCATTGTCAGAGATATAAAACTGACATGCTATTTGTTTCAAGGTACAGGTAATTTTTGTTGAATGTTTTAAATGTATTTCTCTTTTTCTCTCTCTCCTGTGTGTGTGTTAGTGGAGGGGGTTATTTTAATGTCAACAGAGATATGAGGTGTAGAATAAGATAGAAGGAAAGATAAATATTTGAAACATGAATGGCCATTTCCTTCTACCAAGTCACTAAAATTTTTGTCAAAGAAAATTAACATTGCATGTACATCTATTGTATATATGAGTGTACATATATGTAGTATGTGTGTGC
>NW_012101343.1:3125215-3127637 GCF_000951045.1 Mandrillus leucophaeus
AAAGTAAGAGCTCTTTTCTATTTTTACTTGACCAGTTTTCTTTAGTTTTATTTTGATGGTTGATGTGTAGACTGTCTTTTGTATCGACTCTACTTAGTAGCAAAAAAAATCTTGAAAAAATGGGCTAGTCATATTCATGCATTTTAGAAAATTTTCATAAGCTACCTTTTGTATTACTTCTGTCTCATCAATATACTCCTCACTTCTGGGACTCGAATTAATCATATGTTAGAGATTCACCAATATGCTATTTGTTTCTTTTTTCCTATATAAAAATTTCTGAACTTTTATCTCTAATTGTTGCATTCTGTTTTGTTTGTTTTGGCCAATCATCAAATGTATTGTTTCTCATTTGCTTTGCATAATATGCTTTTGAGTATGTTCATTGAGTCTTTGTTTTAGATTGTTATGTTATCCACTGCAATAATCTATATATTTTTCAATGTGCTAAGTCTCTTTTTATTATATTTGGTACTCTATCCAATTGTTGAATCTTAGTTTTTACCTCCTTGAATGTAGAAATAAATTTATTTATTTATTTATTTTTTAGACGTAGTTTGGCTCTTGTTGCCTAGGCTGGAGTGTAATGGTGTGATCTCAGCTCACAGCAACCTCCACCTCCTGGGTTCAAGTGATTCTCCTTCCTCAACTTCCCAAGTAGCTGCGATTACAGCCGCCCTCCACCACGCCCAGCTAATTTTTGTATTTTTAGTAGAGATGGGGTTTCACCATGTTGATCAGGCAGGTCTCATCCCTGACCTCAGGTGATCCACCTGCCTTGGCCTCCCAAAATGTTGGGATTACAGGCGTGAGCCAAAGAGCCTGGCCAAAATAAATAATGTTATCTTCAGTCTCTATCTGATAGTTCCAACATTTGTAATTTTTTTTGAGCTGTCTCTTTATTCTTATTTTTGAAATTCCTGCTCATATCATTTTGCCACCTTCTTTTCCTGGTTACATTTGATTGTGTTTGTAGTATATTGTCACTGAAAAAGTACTTGCAGAGGTAAATTTGAGGATGATGATTATGTCATCTGTAATGGATTTCTTACTCGAGAAATTGCTTGTAATTTACTTCTGCCTATTATCTGTAGACTTTAGCAATAATTAATTACCTTAATTCAATTGCATGGTTTGGAATTGTCTTGACTATTCATATTATTTTATGATAGACTCCACTATGTAGGGATGCCAATTTTATTACATTCAGCTTTACTCTTAGATTGGAATTATTTGTGTTGCAGGAAGGGAGTGTTACCAAAGTCTACTGCATTTACTTTTGTTTTCTTAGCAACATAGGCTGTCTAAAGTGCAATCCAACCTTTCAGTCACTTCTGTGGATTGGCAAATACCCAGAACAAATTTAATCCTAAATGTTGTACCTTCGTGACCCTTCTTCTATTCCTAGCAGACCAATGCCTCACTATATTTTTAACTCTTCACTTTATCTTATATAAAAAAGAGTTAATTATTTAGTAAGAAGTAATTAGTAGTGGAAATTCTATGTTTTAAAATTTAGTAGATCTTTGATCCGTTTTCTATATCAATAACTATATCTTCATACACCTTTCAAGTCTTATCCTTCAATAAGGGTAAACAGAACATTACCATAATTATTTTACTTCTAATTAAAATCTTTCCTATATATTTTGCTTGCAAGCTCCATTCAGTTAAATACAAACTGGTGTATTCCAGATTAATAGAAATATACAGGAGGTTTTTTTTTTTTCCAGAAAATAAGAAACACAAATGTTATTTTTGAGGTTTAAAGACTATATAAATATGGAATATTTAAAAGTATATTGTTCATTACTTTTTACATTGGAAAACATAGTTTGTAATATTTTATAAAAGAATATTATATTATAATCATCATCATATTTGTGATCACTGCCCCTTCTGTGATAGGTGCTGTGCAGAATATTTTCTTTAATTACTTGTATCTCATAACTAAAATTTAGATTTTAAGGATTTGGTACCCCTAACTCTACAAGTTAGAATGATTTTTTTTTTAAAGGTAAGTAACTTATCCAAGGTGCACAGAGCATGAAATAAATACGGCAGAATTAAAAACTTTTTTATCTGACTCCAAATTATTTGTTCTTTACTTAATTCCTTTATAAATTGACATATGATAAAATAAATTTATATAATATTTCATATTGCTGTTGAGTAAATAGGAGCACACATATAAACTCAAATTGTATTTGAATAACTAAATGTGACTTTTTAAAAGAATGTATTGTACATTTCAACATTCTGTTTCTGTGTTTTCTGTAAAATATTAATAATACAAATTATTTTATCTTTTTACTTAAATAACAGTGCTGACATATTTAAGAAAACTTTGTAATGTTCTCAAAAATTATAATAGGATTGATTTTCTGAAAACCTAATTATTTTTAAATTTTGTTTTATAATT
>NW_012101343.1:3128542-3130463 GCF_000951045.1 Mandrillus leucophaeus
CATAACTAAGTTAGCACATTTTCTTTTAGAGTGTCAGACTAATTATATTTATTGGTGAAAGCATATGAACTCTTTGAGGAAACTGGCTTACAGAAAAGTGCAGTGGTCTTTAATAAATATTTACCTCTTACTGTCATGTGCTGAGGATAAAATGCAGAATACGATGTAGTCTCCATTCTTTAGAATATCCTACTTTTGTAGAAAGACTTTCGTTATTTAAAAATTCTAATAAGGATGGCCATAATCTTTCTCTTAGGGTAAGGTTTTGTTTTATTACTATATATATTTTATATATGTTTTATTAAAAAACATATGTATAACTGTGCTAGAGAACAGAATTTCATTAACTCATCAGTTTTTATTATTATTAACAATAGCATTTACAATTGATTTTTGGTGCTAAATTATATCTCAGAGCAGTATAAATGAAAGTATTCTGCCTATGAATCAAGAGACTTACCTTTTGGCTTAGCAATGTTGATAACCGGCTGTGTGATGGTGAAGAATCATTGGATCTCATTCTACATCCACCAAGTAAGGAATGTGAAACACTCTGTTGAAAATTTACAAGAAATTGAAAATTTAATGATCAAAAAGTATTATAAAGTGTTACTTAAATATTGATCAACATCTAAATTATACATAGTTACAGCGTATTTCTTACCCTATTTATACAAACATTATATTTCTTAGAGGATGGGGTTATGTCTTAATGATTTTTTGTTAACTCCTATAGTATTTTGCATGCTGCTGGTTGTGGAATATACGACTAGGTCAAATCTGTATCCCCCCCTTTTTTTTTTGTCAGCATCCAAAATCTTTTTAATAAGAGGGTAGGACCCAGGGTTATTATTATTATTATTTTTTGTTTGGAGACAGAGTCTCGCTCTGTCGCCCAGGCTGGAGTGCAGTGGCGCCATCACGGCTCACGGCAACCTCCGCCTCCCGGGTTCACGCCATTCTCCTGCCTCAGCTTCCCGAGTAGCTGGGACTACAGGGGCCCGCCACCATGCCCGGCTAATTTTTTGTATTTTTAGTAGAGACGGGGTTTCACAGTGTTAGCCAGGATGGTCTCAATCCCCTGACCTCGTTCGTGATCCGCCCGCCTTGGCCTCCCAAAGTGCTGGGATTACAGGCGTGAGCCACCGCGCGCGGCCCCAGGTTAGTTTTTGTAGCCTTGGCTGGCCGATCGCCCTCTGGCACGCTCGAACTTCCGGCCCTTGGAGCGGACGTAGAGTTTGGGGCTGGGTTTCCGGGACCTTGCCTAAAGGCCGGTACACTTTTCGGCCTTTGAGAGGACGGCGAGCAGGGCGGTGCCACAGCCCCGCGGGTAGTCTAGGGCCGCAGCGGGCCCGGCTGGTCACGCGCGGCGCACACACCTTCAGTTTGGGCAACTCCTGAACCCGCACATGGTTCTCACAACCACGGTGGTTGTGTTTTCCCGGCCAGGAAACTTCATCTTCCGGATCATCCGGAAAAGGGACAGAGGTGGCCGCTTGGTGCGACTCATAAACAACCCCTTCAGCACAACCTGGTTGAATGTGTAGTTCGTCTGGCGAGAAACCTGTACAGCTTGACCAACAGCCTCAGGTAGGTATCCTGCCTCTTGGGCTCCTTGCGCGGAACCTTTCGGTCCTTGTTGTGGAGGATGTCAACTCCCATGATGGCGTCTCCTATCTTCTTTCTGAATAATAGGAAAAAGTGATGCTTTCAAAGAAACACCAGAAGTGTTTCACATATTTTTCTCTGTATTTAATGACTTCATTTTGAAAATCTGAAAAAGATGATAATAATTATTTGCAATATAATGGGGCTATTTTTTTCACTAAACATAGATAACCTAATCAAAATTTGATTGTAGACTTGCAAAAATAATGAGTGGTTGCAATTACCAACTACTAGTAATAAAATTATTAGTTTT
>NW_012101343.1:3131353-3140409 GCF_000951045.1 Mandrillus leucophaeus
TTATCAAACTTTAAGGTTTTTTGTTTGTTTGTTTCAAGAACTGATTTCTATTTCATATATTATTTCTTCAAAAACTCTTCTCAAGTGTTCGTTTTTCTCTGGAAATATTTATTTTTCTTTGGAAAGTCAATTCTACATTATGTTTTATTTGCAATATATAAACACATATTTCAGATAATGAATACAGAATTATTTAGAAACCAATCCTTCCCTTTGATTTGAATGGTACCATAACAATTAGAAAAAAGACTAGCCACAGCTCTGATATTTGATTTTGCTAGTGTTCAGTTGAAAAGTACTAAAATGTCATTTTATTTATAATCATGGGACCCATTGTCAGAGATATAAAACTGACATGCTATTTGTTTCAAGGTACAGGTAATTTTTGTTGAATGTTTTAAATGTATTTCTCTTTTTCTCTCTCTCCCATGTGTGTGTTAGTGGAGGGCGTTATTTTAATGTCAACAGAGATATGAGGTGTAGAATAAGATAGAAGGAAAGATAAATATTTGAAACATGAATGGCCATTTCCTTCTACCAAGTCACTAAAATTTTTGTCAAAGAAAATTAACATTGCATGTACATCTATTGTATATATGAGTGTACATATATGTAGTATGTGTGTGCTTATCTTTTGCTTGTTTTTTTTTTCTGTAACAAGGAGGAAGGTGTATTGCTTAAGGAGAACTGGGAAAGGATTTGCAAAGTATGTCTCACTGTGGGCACATTCTCAGGCAGATTATTTTCAGTAAAGTGTGCATATTAAGAATGAAGATTGGATAAATGAGTTTCTTGAAACTATCCATATTTTTATATTCCTCAAAAAGTCGTCTTGTGCTCCACAGTATACACGGTGCTTGCTTGAAAATCAATGAACCAGAGACTTAAAAAAAAATTTCACGAAGAAAATATGCTACATCTGAACCCTAGAAAACCTTTTTTTGAAGTTAAGAAGAGGAGGAGGTTTATAAATTAGACTAGGAAGAAGCACCCAAAGATGTAGGAAAAAATGAAGAATAGTTAGGTGCATTGGAATCTGAGTGAGGAAACAGTTATGAGGAATTTCTCAACTGTGTCAAATGCCGATGAGAATTTGAATACAATGTGAATTTGGAATTGACTTTTTTTGTTTTCCAGGATGAATAGAAACACTTAATAACAGGGGAAGCTGCCATAAAAGCCAAATTGAAATGGGTCTCCAGAAATGAAAAGAGGATCTGGAGACAGGGTAGTTTCTTAAGGAAACTTTCTTCTGAATTTTGTTACATGGGATTGCATAGAAGTAGAATAGTAGTTAAAAAGATAGAATCAGGGGTGGTTTTTCTTTCTTTTTAAGACTGTAGATCATACAGCAGGTTTCTATCCAGATAGTAACATTCAAATAAAGCAAGAGAAGTTGATGAGACAAAACAGAAGCAGAAAATTATGGGCTGGGTGCGGTGGCTCACACCTGTAATCCCTGTGCTTTGAGAGGCTGAGTCAGGCAGATCATTTGAGGCCAGGAGTTTGAGACCAGCCTGGACAATATGGTGAAACCCCATCTCTACTAAAAAATACAAAATTTAGCCAGGCATGGTGGCGGGCGCCTGTAATCCCAGCTACTCAGGAGGCTGAGGCAGGAGAATCGCTTGAATCCGGGAGGTGGAGGTTGCAGTGAGCCAAGATTGCACCACTGCACTCCAGCTTGGATGACAGAGTGAGACTTTGTCTCAAAACACACACACAGACACAGACACACACACACACACACACACACACAAACAATAAAAAATGAAAGAAGAAAATTGTGGATGTGAAGTCCATCAGTAAGTGAGAAGGAATAGGACCCTGTGTACATCCCTGAAATAGGAGTAAGTACACTCCAATCCAACAACAGCATGGTTGGTAGAGTGTACAGACAGAGTTACAGATGTGTGAAGGGATAATTGTGGGTGTTCTTTTCTTTATTGCTTCAATAATGTGATAAGTAAGATCCTAAGGTGAGAGTAAGGATGAAGGAAGTGTTATTGCCGATTTGAGGAGAGACGCTGGAAACCCAAGAGTTTTAAATTACTAGTAAATCAGCTCAGTTGTGTATTTTTCCTAGCTGGTTCTCATTGCAACTACAGAAAAAGCCATGTGCTGAATCTTAGTATAGCTGTGATTTGCTTGTAGAATACAATGAAGAAGAGTACAGTTGGTAGGAGGATTGTGGATGTGTGTAAGGCAATGATTATAACAATAAACTGAGGAGAGGAAAAAATAGAAAAATTTCATAGAGTCAATATAAAGTAGGTTTCTGTGGTGTAATAATTGTTGGGTGGAGTTACTAGAAGTGGTGAGTTGGAAACTTTGAAGACAGTGAAAAGAGAGTAAGATGTCTGGGCCTGAGATTTGGAAGTTGTGTAGTTTTGAGTTATTGGGGAAGGCGATGTCAAAAAAACAAATATACACGCAACTGAGAGACAAGGCTGATGAATCGATCATTTATCTTATGTATGGATTTGTAATTGCAGAAATAATTACTGGAATAGGGATGGAGAGTGAGATGCTAAAGTGAATGAGGGCCGGTAACTGGGAGAACAATAGATGATAACTTAATATCATAAGAAAATGATAACAAATAAATTTTCTCTTGGGGGAGAAAAAGAAATTATAGTCTAGAACAAGGCTGAGTAAACTATAGCTTACAGGGAAAATTCAGACTTTGACCTGTGTGGCCAATTAAAGTAAGTCCTGTGTGTGTGTGTGTGTTTTAAAACAAACAAACAAACAACAACAACAAGAGATGAATGAGGCAGCAACAGCAGCCACAACAGAGACCATATATCGGCTATAGAGCCTAAGCTTTACTCTCTGGCTCTTTAGAGCAAGTTTGAAGCAGCAATGAGAAATTCACCTATGAGTTTACTTAGGTCTGAAGATATGGTGGGCTGTGGAAGGGGGTCAGTGAAAGCTGCCACTTTGAATGAATGACTGCAGCTAAAGCAATATCCTCAGGTTATGGCTATTTTTAGCTAGATCTGAATATACTTAGAGAATAATTTTGAGAATATATCAACATATATAATGATGAAAGATCATGATGAGTTCTAGAATCACAGTGAAATATTTTGGAGTGTATAAAACAGTAAGGGACTTCAATCAAATTAAAGGTTGTACTACTACACGTGAAGAAAGAAGTCTAAGTAAAGAATAACATATGTTTAAACATCCTCTGATTTATCACTGACGTTTAGTTATACTTAAAATCCCTGGGTTTCCTCACTTTTTTGTCTTCTTATGCAAATCTAGGATTTATTAAATCATTGTCCAGACTATATCAATTCCTTTCTAGGGTCACTCATAAGCAGTTTGCAAGCTCAAGATAAGTAACACGTTATGAATCTACAATATGGTAATTTCTATACATGTCCATGCTAATCAGGAAACTATTATTCCTGACTGAAAGAAACCCTGTGTTGGCTGGGTGCGGTGGCTCATGCCTGTAATCCCAGCACTTTTGGAGGCCAAGGTGAGCAGATCATGAGGTCGGGAGATCGAGACCATCCTGTCTAACAAATAGTGAAACCCTGTCTCTACTAAAAATACAAAAAATTAGCCGGGTATGGTGGCAGGCACCTGTAGTTCCAGCTACTCTGGAGGCTGAGGCAGGAGAATGGCTTGAACCTGGGAGGTGGAACATGCAGTGAGCTGAGATCATGCACTGCATTCCAGCCTGGACAACAGACAGAAAAAAAATCTCAAAAAAAAAAAAAAAAAAATAGAAACCCTGTATTATTCTTTTGTGTATTTCCTACTCAGTCAGAATATGTTGGTTGAACCGAGTGAAGCTCTCATGCACTTAAAAGGTAAATGAAGATATCCCTTAAATTTTATATAAAAAAATTAAACCTAAAAGGTGTTTCCAGAACAGAACAATGAGCATCCTTGTATTTATCGTCTATATATAATTTTATCTTTTTACACTGTCTCTTCCACCCCCCACTTCTCTTTGCGCTTCTTGTTCACATTTTACTGCTCCTGCTTTCTCTTTCTTCCTTCTCCCCTCAGACCTTCCTTTTGTCTGTGTGTGTGTGTTTGTGTGTGTCTGTGTATATACAGACACAGATTTTTGTGTTTTTTTTTAAACTGGAGTGGGTAGAACATTGTGGTTAATGATAGAACATAAATTCTCAATGAATAAATGTTTTCTCCAATATAAAAACAATATAATGTAGCACAGTCAAAAAGCTGAACATGAATGCAATAATTCTACTTAATATTTGAACTCAAATTCACATTTTCACAATTATCCTCATAATATCCTTTATAGATGTTTTCTTTGTGACCCAGGATCTAATCTAGAATCATTTTACTTGTTATGAATTTAATTCTTCTTTGATCTAGGAGAGTTTTACCTAGAATACTATTACCATTCATGACATTAAAGCCTTGCAAAAATATGCAGTTGAAGTTGAGAAACTGCTTTTCCACAGTAGACTGTTTTTGTTTGTTTCATACAAGTGAAAATGTGTATGTAAATTTAGCATACAAATTAAAATGTTGAGAGCTAATTGTCTCTATTTTAGTGTCCATTTTGGTGAGAGAACGACATGAAAATAATAGCAGTGGGAATTTTTTTCTGAGAAAGCTGACTTTTGTAGTATAATAAGTGTATTGAGTGTAAAAGGTAATATAAGTAGTGATATTTAAAGAAAAACATAAATGCTTAATCACACACTCTATCTCCATTATTAACTTTACCACAAAAACCAAGCCAGTTTCTTTAACCAAAAAAGCAATAGAGGTTTTGCTTTGAAGCAATTTTCTTACTATATAAAAATACTGAAAACAGATTAGTGTGATTTATTGTATGCTTTGAAATATAATTATTTGATTTTCTGTACTGTAGAAATGCAGTGCAGTATAATTATTTGATTTTCTGTACTGTGCTTTAGTATGTAAAATTTGCCATGTATTTATCTACCCCGTAATTTCATGGTGTTACAATGTTATTACTCAGTAATGACATAGCAATTATTCTAGAATTACACTGTCACTGAATAGTTATTATCACATAATTAGAGAATAAATTTTCAAAGATTAGGAAAAAATATGGCAGTTTGGGCCTTGTAAACAGTTATTGTAAACTTAAATATAGTTATAATATTAGAGTTTGCATATAAAATAAACCCAATAAATGCAATTTAAAATCCTATAAATAGTTAATGAAAGTAGTTGAGGATTAAGTTTATGACAAGTATATGAGCTTGTGATTATATTAATAGAGCAATTATTTACTTCACATTAAAATCTATTAGTAAAAGTGTTATTAGTAATAAGTAATAATGTACATGATTAAAAACAGGATCAGGAATAATAAATGATAGTCTTTATTAGTGGGAAAATAATAAATGAAACAGCTAAAGAGAATTCCTTCTCTATGCCATTTTACAGAAATATTATTTGCAAGCATTAAATATGGTAATACTTTGAATAGAAATAAAAATAACTATGCATGAAATCATTTATGCTTCTTAGTTTCTGTACTTTTTTAACCTGTGCTGCATGCTGCTAATATACATTTGGTGACGTGATTTCTCTCTAAATCAAAATTCTAAAGTAAATCAATATTTTTACCAGTCTACTCAAAATACCACAGCTCCTCCAGATTAATTATTAATTTCTAGAATATTACATTTTTATTTTTGCATGTTACACTAGAAATCTCCTTCTCCTAGACCATGTATAAAATGTTTCTTAGGAAGATTGATGAGTCTTTTGTACCTGAGTCAGATATAAGAACATTGACATTGTCTATACCAGGACTTTACTATTTCTTCATCTGGAAATTCACTGGTAGAATAACTTTTTCTTTTTCTTTTTTTTTTTTTTTTGAGACAGTGTCTCACTCTGGTCGTCCAGGCTGGAGGGCAGTGGCACAATCTTGGCTCACTACAACCTCCGCCTCCCGAGTTCAAGTGATTCTCCTGCCTCAGCCTCCAGAGTAGCTGGGACTACAGGCACATGCCACTATGCCTGGCTAATTTTTGTCTTTTTAAGTAGAGACAGTGTTTCACCATGTTTGACAGTCTGGTCTTGAACACCTGTCCTCAAGTGATCTGCCTGTCTGCGCGCCTCAGCCTACCAACGTGCTGGGATTACAGGCGTGAGCCACCGCCTCCAGCTAGAGTAAACTTTCCAAAGTGCCTCAATTTCTTTATCTTGCCTGATTGCCCTGGCCAGAAATCTAATACTGTGTTGAATAGGAGTCGAGAGAGAGGGCATAGGAAGAGAGAAAGCCCAGTTGTCTATTTGCAGGTGAGATGATTGTATATTTAGAAAACCCCATCATCTCAGCTCAGAATATCCTTACACTGATAAGCAACTTCAGCAAAGTCTCAGGATACAAAATCAATGTGCAAAAATCATGAGCATTCCTATACACCAATAATAGAGAGCCAAATTATGAGTGAACTCCCATTCCTAATTGCTACAAAGAGAATAAAATACCTAGGAATACAACTTATAAGGGATGTGAAGGACCTCTTCAAGGAGAACTACAAACCACTGCTCACACAAACAAATAGGAAAACATTACATGCTCATGAATAGGAAGAATCAATATTGTGAAAAGGCCCATACTGCCCAAAATAATTTATAGATTAAATGCTATCCCCATCAAGCTACCATTGACTTCCTTCACATAATCAGAGAGAAACTACCTTAAATTTCATATGGAGCCAAAAAATAGCCCGTATAGCTAAGACAATCCTAAGCAAAAAGAACAAATCTGGAGGCATCATGCTACCTGACTTCAAACTATACTACAAGGCTACAGTAACTAAAAGAGCATGGTACTGGTACCAAAACAGTTATATAGACCGGTGGACCATAACAGAGGCCTCAGAAATAATACCACACATCTACAACCATCTGATCTTTGACAAAACTGAGAAAAACAAGCAATGGGGAAAGGATTCCCTATTTAATAAATGGTGTTGGGAAAACTGGCTAACCATATGCAGAAAACTGAAACTGGACCCCTTCCTTATACGTTATACAAAAATTAACTCAAGGTAGATAAAAGACCTAAATGTAAAACCTAAAACCTTAAAAACCCAAGAAGAAAACCTAGGGAATACCATTCAGGTCATAGTCATGGCAAAGACTTCATGACTAAAACACCAAAAGCAATGGCAACTGAAGCCAAAATTGACAAATGGGATCTAATTAAACTAAAGAGCTTCTTCACAGCAAAAGAAACTATCATTAGAGTGAACAGGCAGCCTCCAGAATGGGAGAAAATTTTTGCAGTCTATCCATCTGACAAATGGTTCATATCCACATCTATAAGGAACTTAAATAACTTTACAAGAAAAAAAAAACCCATCAAAAAGTGGGTGAAGGATAGGAACAGACACTTCTCAAAAGAAGACATATATGCTGCAAAAAACCATATGAGAAAAGCTCATCATCACTGGTCATTAGAGAAAAGGAAATCAAAACCACAATGAGATACTGTCTCACACCAGTTTGAATGGTGATCATTAAAAAGTCAGGAAACAACAGATGCTGGAGAGGATGTGGAGAAATAGGAACACTTCTATACTACTGATGATAGAATAATTTAGTTCAACATTGTGGAAGACAGTGTAGTGATTCCTCAAGGATCTAGAACCAGAAATACCATTTGACCCAGCAATCCCATTACTGGGTATATATCCAAAGGATTATAAATCATTCTATAAAGACACATGCACACGTATGTTTATTGTAGCACTATTCATAATAGCAAAGACTTGGAACCAACCCAAATGACCATCAATGATAGACTGGATAAAGAAAATGTGGCACATACACACCATGGAATACTTACTACTTTTTTTTTTTTTTTTTGCATTTTTTTAAGTACAGATGAGGTTTCACTATGTTGGCCAGACTGATCCTGAACTCCTGACCTCAAGTGATCTGCCCATCTTGACCTCCCAAAATGCTGGGATTACAGGTGTGAGCCACTACGCCCAGCCCTGTCTGTGTTTTTTGATTGGAGAGTTTAGTCCATTTATACTCAATATTATTATTTATAAGTATGGAGTTACTCCTGCTGTTTTGTTATTTATTTTCTGGTTGTTTCATCATCTTTCTTTTTTCTTTCATTCTTGTCTTCCTCTAGTGAACATGATTTCCTGGTGATATGATTAATTTCTTGTTTTTCATTTTTTGTGTATCCATTGTATGTTTTTGGTTTGAGGTCACCATAAGACTTGCAAATACTATCTTATGACCCATTATTTTAACCTAACAACTTAATACTATGTAAAAATAATAGCAAATAAGTAAAAAGAAAACTAAAAAAACTCACTCAACTTTGTCCTCTTGATTTTTTACTTTTTGTTGTTTCTATTTCTAGCTTATTCTACTGTGTCTTGAAAGTTGTAGTGATTATTTTGATTGGCTTATAGGTTAGCCTTTCAACTTAGAATAAGAGTAGTTTACGCACCACAGTTATAATATATTGTGTATTTACTATTACCAGTGAGTTGTGTACTTTCAGATGGTTACTTATTTCTCATTAATATTCCTTTATTTCTGGCATTATCATTTCTTGTAAGACAGGTCTGATGTTGACGAAATCTCTCAGCATTTGTTTATCTGGGAAGGTCTTTATTTCTCCTTTATATTTGAAAGATATTTTCACTGGACATACTATTATAGGGTAAAAGGTGTTTTGTTTTTTTTTTTCTTTAGTACTTTGTATATAATATCATGCCACTCTTCCTGGCCAGTAAGGTTTCCACTGAAAACTCTGCTGCCAAACACATTGAAGCTGCTTGGTATGTTGTTGCTTTTTTCCTCTTATTGCTTTTAGGATTCTTTCTTTATCCTGGACCTTTGGGAGTTTGATTATTAAATACCTTCAAGTAGTCTTCTTTGTGTTAAAACTGCTTGGTGTTCTGTAACCATCTTGTACTTGGATATTGATCTCTCTCTCTTTCTCTCGGTTTGGGAAGTCCTCTGTTATCCCTTAATGAGCTTTCTACCCCTATCTCTTTCTTTACCTCCTCTTTAAGGCTAATAAATTTTTTTTTTTT
>NW_012101343.1:3140459-3164350 GCF_000951045.1 Mandrillus leucophaeus
TAGCTTATTCTACTGTGTCTTGAAAGTTGTAGTGATTATTTTGATTGGCTTATAGGTTAGCCTTTCAACTTAGAATAAGAGTAGTTTACGCACCACAGTTACAATATATTGTGTATTTACTATTACCAGTGAGTTGTGTACTTTCAGATGGTTACTTATTTCTCATTAATATTCCTTTATTTCTGGCATTATCATTTCTTGTAAGACAGGTCTGATGTTGACGAAATCTCTCAGCATTTGTTTATCTGGGAAGGTCTTTATTTCTCCTTTATATTTGAAAGATATTTTCACTGGACATACTATTATAGGGTAAAAGGTGTTTTGTTTTTTTTTTTCTTTAGTACTTTGTATATAATATCATGCCACTCTTCCTGGCCAGTAAGGTTTCCACTGAAAACTCTGCTGCCAAACACATTGAAGCTGCTTGGTATGTTGTTGCTTTTTTCCTCTTATTGCTTTTAGGATTCTTTCTTTATCCTGGACCTTTGGGAGTTTGATTATTAAATACCTTCAAGTAGTCTTCTTTGTGTTAAAACTGCTTGGTGTTCTGTAACCATCTTGTACTTGGATATTGATCTCTCTCTCTTTCTCTCGGTTTGGGAAGTCCTCTGTTATCCCTTAATGAGCTTTCTACCCCTATCTCTTTCTTTACCTCCTCTTTAAGGCTAATAAATTTTTTTTTTTTTGGGGACGGAGTCTCACTCTGTTGCCCAGGCCAGAGTGCAGGAGTGCGATCTCGGCTCACTGCAAGCTCCGCCTCCCGAGTTCACGCCATTCTCCAGCCTCAACTTTCCAAGTAGCTGGGACTACAGGCATCCACCACCATACCTGGCTAATTTTTTGTGTCTTTCATAGAGACGGAGTTTCACTGTGTTAGCCAGGATGGTCTTGATCTACTGTCCTCGTGATCCGCCTGCATCAGCATCCCAAAGTGCTGGGATTACAGGCCTGAGCCACTGCACCCGGCTGGCTAATAACTCTTATATTTGCCCTTTTGAGGCTATTTTCTGGATTCTGTGGGTGTGCTTCATTAATTTTTATTCTTTTTTTCTTTTGTCTCTTCTAAGTGTGTATTTTCAGGTAGCCTTTCCTTAAGCTCACTAATTCTTCTGCTTAATCAGTTGTGATATTAAACAACTCTGATACATTCTTCAACATGCCAGTTGCATTGTTTTCAGCTCCAGTATTTCTATTTGATTCTTTTTTAGTTATTTCAATCTCTTCATTGAGTTTATCTGATAGAATTCTGAAGTCCTTCCCTGTGTTATCTTAAATTTATGTAAATTTTCTCCACACAACTATTGTGAATCCTCTGTCTGAACGGATTGGTCCCTGGGGCTTTATTTGAAAGAAATATCTCTGTTTCTTCAGGATTGGTCCCTGGGACTTTATTTGGTTCATTTGGTGAGGTAATGTTTTCCTGGATGGTGTTGATGCTAGTAGATATACTAGTCTTCACTGTCTGAGCTTATTTGTATTCATCTTTCTTGGGAAGGCTTTGCAGAGATTTGAAAGGACTTGGGTGTTTTTATCTAAGCTGTGTCTGCTTTAGGGGTTACATGAAGCCCAGTAACACTGTGGTTCTTGCTGACTTATAGAGGTATGGTATTTATGGTCTTGAATATTATCTGGGAGAATTCTCTGGATTACTAGGCAGAGACTCTTTTTCTCTTCCCTTACTTTCTCCTGAACAAAACAAAGTCTCTCTTTGTGTTTTGAGCAACATAAAGCTGGGGATGGAATAACACAAGCACGCCAGTGGCCACCACAACTATGACTGCACTGGGTCAGACTTGAAGCCAGCACAGTGCTGGATCTTGTCCAAGGCATGCTATCACCACTCCGTGACTACTACCTATGTTTGGTCTAGGCCCTGGGCAGTGACACATCAGTGGCAATGGCAAAACCAGTCAGGCCTGTGTTCTTCCTGTCAGGGTGGTAAGGTTCCCTGGGCCCTGGGTGGTCCAAAGATGCTGGGAGTCAGGAACTAGAGTAAAAACCTTAGGAGTCGCCTTGGTTTTCTATGGTACCGCAGCTGAGCTAACACTCAAACCACAGCAGGCACTCCTTCCCACTCTTCTCTCCCCTTTCCAAAGGCAGAGGAGTTTACTCTGTAGCCACTACCACCCTAGGCCAGAGGGGTACTGCTGGACTACCTCTGGTGTTCCCTTAAGGCCCAAGGGCTCTTAAGTCAGCTTGTAGTAAATGATGCCTAGTCTCAGACTCACTCTTCAGGGTTGAAAACGTATAGGAGTCAGGAAGTCTTTGCCACTGGATACTATAATTTTTATTTTTTTGGTGTTCTGGAACGTAAGGTATCAATAAGCATTCCTAATTATCTCTCAATATAAAATGAAATGCATTAAAATCTCCTTATAAAGTTCTGTTAGTCATTACATAAGCTTCTTTGTTGTATCTGCCTCTCAGTTTCTTGAGAATCATCAACTCCAGAGATCAAGTAAGAAACATCTGAATAACCAATATCTCTGACAGGTATTAGAGTAGACTTAAAAACCTGAGGTTTACTTATTTTACTCACAGATGATGGATATTGGAAGCTTCATTAATTCTTAAGAGGCCAGAAAAAAATGTATTATTGCTTTCAGGTACATAGGAGCTAAAAGTTTTCAAACATCAATGAGCTTCAGAATATATATCAAGATAAAATCAATGTCTTTTAGGTAAATCTCCATTATGCATTTACAGTAGTGAGTGTTTTTTTCTAAGTGTGCCTTTAAATCTTCCAATTCTAACTAAAATGCATTACATTCTGTATAGTAAGCTTTCTCATAAGAGTTAAATTACAGCATGTATTGAATTTAGCTCTGAAATGAGAGGACAAAAATTGATTAGAGGGCTGTCTTATCAAGAAAGATTAAAGCGAGTACATATTTACAGCTAAGTTGAAGGGGAAATAGGTTAATTTATACATGTATTTGAATAGAGCAAATGTCAGAGTAAAGAGGAATTATTTATTTTGGTACAAGGTATTATGCAGCTCAGAGTATTGGGATAAAATATAGAAAGAGAGATATTTTGGTAAAATTTGAACTATAAGATAGATGTGGTCTTTGTAGGAAAGTAGTAAAACTAAAATGGACTGGCCTACTTTTAAGAAATGTGTTAACTTTACTCAAGGAGTGGGAAGAAACCAGATGATGTGTTATGCTTTTTATCTCTACTGTTTTTACAACATTTTTTTCGGGGTGTGAGGGGACTTCGAAAAACTTCTGAGACTCTGTTCATTTTCGATTTTAAGTAAGATACATCCACCAACAAAAATAATAATATTAACAAGTTACCTGTGGAAGACCTACTATTACTTGAATTGTAATGCAGTTGCATTAATTAAATTGCATCAAATACTTTGGTAAAAAAAAATTAATATCTGGATTTAAATTAAGTTAATTTAAATTGAGTGAATTTCAAAATGTTTGCTCTGTACTCCCTAAAAGAAAGAAAAAATAAATAATAATAATAACAAACATAATCCCAACAACAGCCATTATAATAATAGCAAAAATAATTTTAATTCTAGTATGTCCTGTAGTGAGCCAAGTGTGAGACGTGAATTGGCTGCACCCTCGTTGGTCTCATTTCATGGACTTCCCACAAAATGATTACTATGTATTATTCTGTGTTAGTCTAGTGTTAAAAACAAGTAATTTTCATATACTATAGCTTGTAAATAAAAGCTAAAAGCTGTATCTGGTGTGTAATTGAAGAAATGAAGATCTCTCCTATAATGGAGGGAAAGTAGTCTGTGTTAGACACACTGACATGCTGAAATAATTTTGTAGCGTGCTTTTGTTCTGCAGACAATTATGCCTTAAATTTTGACTTTGGCACTTAACCCCTGTATAAGATGCAACTCCACTCTACTCCAGTTAACTCTTTTGATTCTCATGTCATGAGGTAGACACTTTCAGTGACTCTGTTTATGATGGGAAAATTAAGGAATATAGAAGTTGCATAATTTGACCAAGACCAAATTAGTAATCCTGTAAGTGGTAGAAACACTGCTTAAATCAAAACTGTTTAAAGTCCAAGTTTGTGTTCTTATACACTTCCATATAGTCCAAGTTAGTAATCTGCAAACTGTAGAGTGTATCAGAATCACCCAAAGGCAGTGTTACATAACACTTCCCCTCTCTGCATTCAGTGGTGTTACATTTGCAACTTGAAATTGTCATAGTGGGAATATTTGCATCACAGAACTAGGTAAACACTGCAAATCAGAGCCTTTCTTCTTCTTAAAAAGACATTGCTAGGGCCACCACAGAGTTTCCTACTCAATAGGTCTTAAGTGGGTCCCAATAATTTGTATTTCTTAGAGGCCCTAGGTGATACTGTTGCTGGTGTCTGAGACCACACTTTGAGAACCACTAATCCAAATCATTTTTCTCCATATATAAACAGGTTTATTACAAGCGTTGAATAATGCAGTAAGATGCTATGTATTAATAAAACCATATTTATGTTGGCTTTTAGTTGGATATTAATTGATATTACTATTTCATCAAATTGTAAGAGATTCTAGGAAAATTTAAACCCATAGAGGAAAAAATGTAAAATTTCATTTCTAATGTGTATGTTAAGTGAAATGTAGAGTCTTTTTTTCTATGACAATTTCTATGTAAATTAGAGTAAGCTTTTACATAAATCTGAAAAAGGTAACCTATATTTTTCTATAGACTCAAAAAACAAAACAAAGTAAGTTAATACCTGAACTTACGTACTAGTTCACTAGTTCTTAATAGCTTTAAGAGAAAGCATAATGTGTAGTCTCAGAGGTTTTAATATTCATAAGAATAATGTTCTCAATTTTATATGTAAGCTTATTGGTTTTGTTTCAGTTTTAGTTGTTTAAAGTCAGGGACTCATTTCTATAGAATATTCTTGAGTCTATCCTTAGAATTATTTATCTGAAAATGCTAAATCTACTCACAAAAAGGGCAAAATTAATGGTGTGGATGGTAAAGTATAATAAACATTAATTCTAAAATATTTGGGTGAATTATTATTTGAAATATTTAAAGACATAATTTATAACTGCCATTTAAATCCTGACTCAATTATTTTGCATTTATTATTGATTGATCCTTTACTAAAATAATAATTTATTGAATAATATTTGAAAATCATTTAAGGCTGGGCCCGGTGGCTCACGTCTGTAATCCCAGCACTTTGGGAGGCTGAGGGGGGAGGATCAGGAGGTCAGGAGATGGAGACCGTCCTGGTTAACATGGTGAAACCCCATCTCTACTAAAAATACAAAAAAATTAGCCGGGCATGGTGGCGGGTGCCTGTAGTCCCAGCTACTCAGTAGGCTGAGGCAGGAGAATGGTGTGAACCCATGAGGTGGAGCTTGCAGTGAACTGAGATCGCACCACTGCACTCCAGCCTGGGCAACAGAGCAAGACTCCGTTAAAAAAGAAAAAAAAAGAAAGAAAGAAAATTATTTAAATAAGAAACTTTTAAGGAAAATATTTGAAAGGTTATAAACAGACGGCATATCGGCTACTATTAATATCTTCTAGGTCAAAATGTAAACAGGATACTTGATTCTCTCAGTGAGAGAGAGAGTTTGTATATTTTATTTATTTATTTTTATTTTAATTATTATTATTATTTTTTGAGATGGAGTCTCGCTCTGTCGCCCAGGTCCGACTGCAGTGGCGCGATCTTGGTTTACTGCAAACTCTGCCTCCTGGGTTCACGCCATTCTCCTGCCTCAGCCTCCCGAGTAGCTGGGACTACAGGCGCCCGCCACCACACCTGGCTAATTTTGTGTATTTTTAGTAGAGACAGGGTTTCACCGTCTTAGCCAGGATGGTCTCGATCTCCTCACCTCGTGATCTGCCCGCCTCAGCCTCCCAAAGTGCTGGGATTACAGGTGTGAGCCACCACTCCTGCGAGAGTTTGTATCTTTTAAAGCCAAAATATTCAAGGTAAGTTGTTTGAATCCTGTCTTCTGTGCAGTAGGACCACCATATTGCCAACCTCCAAGGGGATTATATTGTACGCACAGGCAGCAAACACTGGATTGGCAAAAATGGCAGCCCTGCCATACGTTTTTTAGTTAAATACAGTTATTGGAAGTGGTCCTAGAAGATGGTTTATAACTGTTAAAGCCATTTGCATCAAGTACCTTTTCAATGTTAAATTTAGCTCTTTCATTCTGAGGCTCAAAATCCTGCTTACTACACACTTGTCATGTATCCATGCTTATTGTAACATAATTGATAGTGTCACAGGCTTAGATAATTAGGACATTAGAACTATGGTCTAGTTTGAGATGTACCTACTAATATTGCCTACTTGTTTTCTTCTTGATTAGTAGGTCTACAAGAATCTTTCAGGGGGTGCTAAGTAAGTCATTCCTTTCAAAAACAGTACATCTTCAGAGAAATTAATGTAATGTTTCCAGTCTTCATGGTGAAATCATGTTTAACAGCTCTGTTTTGAGCTCCACCAATCACCTGCATTGCAAAACATCATAAAACAGTTAAGCTTCTTTTGGTGACAAGAGATGAATAAAATATCTTAGCTCTTGGTTCCAAAGGCACAACATGATACAAATTGGCAAGGAAGACAGAGGCATTGCTTTTGGCTCCAGCTAGCTTCATTGCTGGCTGCTGTAAAAGAAGTATGTTTTCAGCAGGCAGAAATTGACAGGAATACATAAGCTATTTTGGCAAGTACTTTTGCTTTTGGTCTTTTCCAGCTGATGCACCAAGATGATGAAAGGCCCCAAACAAATTAACAATATTTTGTTTCTTCCTTTCAACCTTACAGCCAATAGAAATACAGTACAATTTGAAAAAAAGGATTAAAAGATGGAGAAAACAATGACTAAAAGGGATAACTGAGAGCACGATGGGAACTTTGAAGCAGCTTATTCCACTTGATATAGTGGAAAAATAATTAAACATTTGTTTATTAAATACTCACTATATTCTGGCATTAGTCAGATAACAAGTTGAATCAGAAGCTTTTGTTCTAATGAAGACACAGGGCCCATTACCAGATACTTAGTGTAATGAATGATGTAGTAATAGTATTAACAAATATCAAGGGGTACATAGGACCTGGTCTATCTCCGCACATATCCTATATTGTTGTGTAATATTGGGCAAATCATTTCATTTCATAATATTGGCAAATAATTTCATTTTATTTCTTGCAAATCATTTCATTTATTTTGATTTTCTCATCCCTGTCACACTGAATGCTGGCTAGAAGAAAATTCAAAACCTCTAAAATTTTGTGTTTAGTTGAGTGAGAAGCTTATCTTCCTTCTGGACTGTAAGGCATGGTTATAGAATGGAGTCATCAAAAAAAAAAAAAAAAAAAAACAAACACCACTCATCAGAAAAAAAAAAAAGAAAGAAAGAAGTATAGGTCAGTGGGAGAATGGGAGGTACTAGAAACATTGATCAAATGTAGAGTGTATGTCCCAGCTGAATGATGGGAACAAACGTGTACCAAACACGCATGCACGCACACACACACGTACAGTTGTCAATGAAATCTCACTTGAACCTTCAGAACAAATAATATAAGGAGGAAGAAGGTATAGTGGATTTAGAATTTAAGTTCAGCTTTGACACATTAGTATTTACAAAATCATAGAGAAACAGAAAATGTTATTTTAAAATGAGGCTTATGATGGATAAGTATATTGTTTCAGAGACTGAAATATTCACTTACAAAATTTGAGTAGTCTGGACAAGAAAATCCAGATACGGTAGCTTGAAATCAGTTTGAAAACACAGATCAGATGATTTTTGTATTTTTATAGACACGAGATTTCACCATGTTGGCTAGACTGGTCTCGAACTCTGACCTCAAGTGATCTGCCCACCTTGGCCTCCCAAAGTGCCAGGATTACAGGCATGTGCCACCACACCCAGTTGTGGTGGTGTGTGCCTGTAATCCCAGCTGCTCTGGAGGCTGAGGCAGGAGAATCGCTTAAACCCAGCAGGTGGAAGTTGCAGCGAGCCGAAATCGTGCCACTGCACTCCAGCCTGGGCAACAGAACGAGAATGTCTCCATATATATATGGACATAGATCAGTTTGAAATTTTATTGAAACTATTAATATGAACTTTAAATTCCTGGAACGTATTGAGAATACAGGAGATGACTAGTAACATTGTTTCGTAAAAGTAACAACTTAGATCTACATTATTTGTCCAGATGCTCTTCTTCTATTAAAGTAAATATGCATTCAATATTTTTCTTAAAGCCAGTAAATGGAATTTGGTATTCTCTTATTCTGTATGTTTATTTATTTTAGGCATTATAGGACTTGAACTAAAGTAGAAAACTATTTAGTATGGCTTAAAGAAAATTCTGCCTCATAGAAGGGAGCTAGAGGTGAGAAAGATTTGGTCGATTTTAGATCTCCAAATACATGCTTTTGCTTTTCGGCATTAAAAAAATTATTTTATATGTATGAACCTTTTTCTTTTATATATAATGTAAACTTGTATCTCCTAATATTGAAAGTGAGACCTGCTAAAAGTTTCGTGATATTTTTTAAAGATGCATTTAGAAGCTTTTGTTCAATACAAAAAATTAAAACTTCATAAATAATTTTATTGGCCATATTTCAAATTACAGTCAGTTTGCCAAATGAACTTATTCAGCATATTAGCTTCTAATATTTGAAAAGCTGCCAAACTTACCATATTTAATTTATATTTAAGAAAATTGTTTTTTAATTATTGCTTTCCTCCTGTTCCATTACCATGTCTGAGAAGTTTAAGTATCAATGGTGTCAGACTTACTGATTTATTATTAACATCCAGATAAGTTTTTATTCAACCTGCTAACTGTTGTTAGTTATTAAATGAAAAACAAATAAATTATATTTGTTAGGAATAAAAACTAATTGAAAGGATACATTAGGATCGAAAAATGTAATATCAAAAGCAAACACATTCAGAGACTGATTTTAATTAAAGACTTAAAAGTCAACAAATAAATCTGCTCTGAATGCCAACTACTTTGCTGCACCTCCGCCATTACCCTCTGGTTCATACGTCATGACCCTGCTTCTGGACTACGTCAATAGTTCCCTAAATGGTCTTACTGCTTCCTAGTTCTTCTGTGATCCATTCTAAATAGCTATTGCTCTGTGCTTCAACCATAGTGACTTTCTTTCCATTGCCTAAACATTTAAAGATCACTTTGGTGTAGCACCTGCTGGTCCTCTGTTGGGATGCTGCACCACCACATGCTCACATGCTTGGCTCTTTCTTACCAGCCTTATTTCTGTTCATGGGTCATCACCTCTGCAAGGCTTCCCTGACCGTTACAGTTAAAGTAGCTGCGAACCAAACGCACATCCTCTCATATGTCTGTTTTTCTTTAGAGAATATTAATTTCATGAGACTTCCCTGTCTTATTTACTATTGTATTTCCAGTGTCTAAAACATTGCTGGAATATAGAAGACTCTCAAACTGTTTGCTAAATAAAGGAAAACTCTAATCAAGGAAAATCTTAGAAAGTGGTTAATTTTATGAGATTTAAAAGATTTACTGATTATGATTATTAACTAGCAATATTTTAAATTTAGAAGAGACAAAGTACAACCGGAACAGTCTTTTTAATAAACTTCTTTTTACCTTAGAATGTGCAGATGTATGAAAATATTAAAAATAATTATTATGATTAACACATGAAATGACTTGGAAACATTCTTGGAACATTATGACTAGATTCATGTTGGAATTAAGTGATTTTTTCAAGTTTTAAATATCTGTATATATAATATTCTGATAACTATAAAAGGACGAAGTGCTCCTATTCTTTCATTTTCTTCCTAATTTCTGTTTGAATAATTAAATGTCATTTTGCCTATTTCTATGATAAGTTCTACTTGGGTATATGATACAATGACCTATTTTCTATGGATTATATAACTGTTTTAGAAAATTTATTTTAAATAACTTAAGAATATTTAGTATAATGAATATAATTAATATCCATTTGTTAGGTCAAAGGAATCTTCTGCAGGCCATTTTTTGAATGCATCTTTCCTCTCTTTTATTAATGGCTCATATTGAACAATTTGTTAAAATATGGAAATTGAGGAGATATGTTAGAAAGGTCAACAAAAATATAAGCAGTCTTAAATTTCCAAGGGATATAAAACATGGTGATTTGAGTAAGGCCTAGAAGTTATAAGGCTCTGTGTTTTTTTCTCCAAATGTTGTTTAAATAGAGTAAGTGATTTTTATAGTTCTCTTCATTCTTCAATTAGTTTATGATTTAAAGCCCTGTGATTAAATATTTCAAATATTAGCATTTTCAGAGTATAAAATGTATAAATGCAAATTATTTGTATTGCCAATGAAGTTTTAACTTTCAGAACTGTAAATTCTCCCAAAGTTGGGGATCCGGGAAACCATGAGGATACTGTCACTACTTCATCTCAGCACATATTCCACTTGCTTTCACTACAACTCTGTTTATTCTTAATGAAATCTGTAGTGCCTCTAAAATGTATACTTTGCATTTGATATGCTTTCTCAACATTAGCTCATTAATCTTCTAGCCTTTCTAACAAGTCATAGAAAAGTGAGTCTATTCCAAGTGCAAAAATCCACAGTATAAATTTAGCGTTAAGTTGTTTGTGACTGAAAGCTGTGGAAATTATGGTAGTAATTAGAAATGGTATAAGAAATGTTCTGTATCCTTCTGTTTTTCCTACGTTTTCTTTTTCTCTTCCTTATTTTCTCGTATTATTTTTTCAACATTTATCTTTTAGACAGTAAGTACAGTAAGAGGATTGAGTTGATATTGACTAGTAATTATAGTAGCATACTTTTTATTTAATTTTTCTCTATAAATTTACATTATCTGCTTAAATTCTCCATCTCATCCTTCATTATATTGACCTCTCATCCTCTATTATATTATTTTAGTCACAGTTATTTTAATGTTCTGGTTTAATAACTGTAAACCGCAAGGACATTAGAGGCTCTGGATCTTGTTATCTTCCTCTAGAAGGGATTCACTTCAAGTTCTTCAAGTCTCCTAGGACTGCATTGTTCTCAAGGTCTCTCAGCCATAGCAGTTGTGATGTTCAATTTCTTTCTCTTCAGTCTGGCACGGTTCAGTCTAGAGATTCTGCTCATCTTGTCAGTTCCCTCAGCAATCATTTTTAGTCAGCAGATGCCACAGCAAGAGGAATTTAGTGTTATTTTAATGTCTCTGTATTTCTCTCCTACATACCTCCTCAGATTTTGACTGCATGAGAAGCTCTCAGGATTCTTCAATTTTTTTTTTTTGTATGTTGCTAGCATTGGTTTGATACAATCTCACTTACCACGTTCAAAAATAATATTAATTTTTTTAAAAATGTGGTAGACTTATTTAGTAGTAGTTATAGTATTTAATAATTTTAGCATTTAGTTATTGAGTAGTATTTGTAGGAATAAGATTTAAAAATAACAACAATATTTCTTCTACCATTATCTGAGAAGTCTTTATGTAAGAATCAAACTGTTACAGCATGTGTTCCAAAATTGACTACTTTATTATCTAAGATGAAAGTTGTAGAGTCAAATGAATAACATTTTGGGGACAGCTTTTGACTAAGCACATGATTTTAGTTGGATCAATTAACTGCTCTCAGCCTCAGATCATCCTTTTGTAGGAAATCAACTTTTTCAGTCTCATTTCCTCTATGAATAAAGATTATCTGATAAATGAGAAAACCCACTGAGATCCACAGAAAGAAGGTACAATGTAAAAGCAAAGCATTGTTTTGTAAAAGGAGCTATCTCAGTAAGGGATTGCTTTAGTTAGCAATCTGAACTAATTGTGATAACCCCAAAGGGTAGTAAAGTACACTGATCTATGCCACCAACACTGCTATGTTAGCAGATCTAGAAAGGGTGAGCAGAGATAGTAGGGAATGAGATCACAGACTTAAAAGAGAACAGGAATGGTGTGGGTATAGATTATGTAGAAGTTTTTTAGGCCACTGTGTGGACTTTGCTATTTAGAGTCAGTTAGGAAGCCAAAATAGTGTCGTAAGAAGAGGAATGTCAGGATTAGATTTTCTTTTAAAATATTTTTTGAAATGGCTGCCATATTCTGAATACATTAAAGAAAAGTAATGACAGAAATTGAAGGGGCAATAAGAAACTTACACGATAATTTTTGCTTATCTCTTTTATCTGTCAGGATAAAAGAGATTTGCTTATCTATCAGGAAGGTAAATGTTTGTGAGAAGCCCTCTAACAGATCATACCTCAGGCTCAGTTCACCAGAATTGAGTTATTTGCATACTCTTGAGCTGCAAGTGTATCTAAGAAAGGAGATATCTGGCATTGTATGTGGATATAGTGGAAGACAGACTCTGCTGGCAAAAAAAAAAAAAAAGGGAGAAATAGCCATTGGTTAGGCAACTAATAATGCTTTTCATGGTGATATTTAGGCTTAGAGAATTACAAATGCCTTAAAGCTATTAGGTAGGATATTAAATTGATAAAGTTATTTGAGAATAGCCTTTCTGACTGTTCTAGAAAAATAGACCAGCGGTGAGCAAGACAAGAAGTAAGGAATCCAGTTAGAAACTTCTTACCATAATTCAGAAGACACATGATAGCATATGAAAGTGGCCTGGGATTGATTGATTGTGAGAGCTGAGGGTCATGGAAAGGAAGCATCAATGATGTTGCTCACACTAGATTTCTGGATTGGACAAATGGATATAATATGTTGCCATTATTGATACTTGTGCTTTTGTTTTGAAGGGGAGCAAGTTTGGGAAGGAAATGATGAGATTAGCTGTGGTTATGCTGAGTTTAGATGTAGCTGAAAAAAAAATCTAAATAATAATATGAAATAAGCAAAGTCTGAAGCACAAGAAAAATATTGAAGCTAAAAATGTATATTTTAGTGTTATAGACATGCTGATAACTCTGGCCAAATTATAAAGTAGTTAATCCAGAAAAAACTAAGATCGAATCAAGATGGTGTTGTGAACAAATACTTTCACTTTCTCTCCTGTCCTATATGCAAAGAAGAGACAGTGAGAGTGAGGCAAATAGCAGATAAAGGAAGGCTCAAAAATAAAATATATAAAGGAAGAATATTTGTGATGAATTGGAAATGTTCAGTCTCAGACTATAAAGAGCATACACAGTGTAATCTTTAGAAATACATAGTTTGATTTTTTTTTCCAAGATAGTGGATTAGAGGCTTTTGTGTGTCTCAGCCACGTGTAAACAGGAAAATAGCACGTGAAAACCAACTCTGAGACTTAATTCAAGAAGAAAGACAATAATTCACCAGAATAGCCAAGGGCAACCCAGACCCTGGAGAGGAGAAGGTGGGCAAGCAGTCCCTGTTATGGCTTTTGGCTGATGAATCTGAGTGAAGCCCCACTATGTGAGAGGGGTAGATACTCTCCCTTTATGTCTATCCTTTCTTCTGGGGTTCTGTGCAACCCAGGCCAAGAGAGAACAACCCTTTTCTCTCAAGCTGTGGAGCTAACTTTGGGAGAGACAGACAGAGGGAAAGACACTGGGAAAAGCTGCAGGTATTTTCCCAGACCTAGGGCTGAGAAGAGGATGTCATTTTAAATCTAATCTCATAGAAAATCAGATAAGGAGTGGGAGAGAGGTGAATACCACTCCCCTGGAAATCTAATCCTCACCGCTGTCTGCCCCTAAGGAATGAGGGAGTGTAGCCTCCCAAAGCTCTTTGGGTCAAAGAAAATGTGAACATGGTGCCAGGTATTGAATGTAGCACCACAAAAGCCCTGGAATAGACATATAGGATGGATGACTCCTGCAATGGGACCATCTCTTGCCTCCATTCCCCTTTTCAGTGCACTGTTGTAGACTCAGCAGTGGCTCTTCCAGTTAGGGCCTGAGGAGTATGAGCTAAAAGAAACCACTTCATGGCAGGGCGCAGTGGCTCATGCCTGTAATCCCAGCACTTTGGGAGGCTGAGGCAGGCGGATCACCTGAGGTCAGTAGTTCGAGACCAGCCTAAACAACATGGAAAAACCCCGTCTCTACCAAAAATACAAAGTTAGCCAGGCGTGGTCGCGCATGCCTGTAATCGCAGCTACTCAGGAGGTTGAGGCAGGAGAATTGCTTGAACCCAGGAGGCAAATGTTGTGGTGAGCTGAGATTGCGCCATCGCACTCCAGTCTGGGCAACAAGAGTGAAACTCTGTCTCAAAAAAAAAAAAAAAAAAAAAAAAAAGAAGAAGAAAAGAAAAAGAAATCAGTTCTCAGGATTTTTTAGCCTCTCCAACCCCCAATGAAGGTGAACACATGCTGAGAGAACACACTTTTTATGCTCTCCATTGCCTCGGCCACCATCCCTATCTGTTGGCTCTTACTCTTAAGTGCCATCTGCTAAACTATAGCCTGAAATATACCACCAAATAAAAATACATCTCTGCAGTAAGAAACATCTGAGAAAGCCACTGATGAATCTATCTGCAGCCAAGGAACCTGTATGGAGCCTCAGCACCTTGAAAGCACCCAAAAATAAAGCCAATTGATTATATGTAACATAATATCACAGTCATGCCATCAAGAGTAAAAAGAATAAAAAATAAAGAAGTATCACTGAAATTAAAACAAACAAACAAAAAATGTCCCCGAACCATCAGCTCCCTGAGATGAGAAGGAATTGGCACAAAAACTGAATGTCAGAGTTTCTCATCACCTCAAAATAATACCACTAGCTCCTAAGCAATGAATCTAAATCAGAATAAAATGTCTGGAATGACAGATATAGAACTCAAAATATGGATGACAAGGAAACTCAACAACATTCAAGAGAAAGTTGAATTTCAACTCAAAGAAGCCAGAAAAATTATCCAAGACTTGAAAGGCAACGTAACTATATTAAGCTATATTAAGATGGAACCAAACGGAACTTCTAGAATTGAAAATTTTCCTACAAGAACTTCAAAAATTCAGTTGGAAGCCTTAACAACAGACAAGACCAAGCAGAAGAAAGAAATTCAGTGCTCACAGTTTGGTCCTTTAAATTAACCCAGTCAGACAAAAGTTAAAAAAAGAAAAAAAAGTTTTTAAAAAACAAACAGAGCCTTTGAGAACTGTTGGTTAAAGTGACAACATTTACTACTTATTGACTTTTGCCGAGAAAAGAGATAAAGTAAGCAACTTTGAAAACATATTTGAGTATATAATTCAGGAAAATTTCCAGTCTTGCTAGAGAGGTCAACATGCAGACATAAGAAATCCATAGAACTCCTGCAAGATAATATACAACATGACTATCCCCAAGTCACATAGTCATTAGATTATCCAAGGCTGATGTAAAGAAAAAAAAAAAAAAACAAAAAACTTAAAGGCAGGTAGAAAAAATGGTCATATTACCTATAAAAGGAAATTCATCAGACTAATATTCTCAGCAGAATTCTCAGCAGAAATCTTGTAAGCCAGAAGGAACTGGGTCCCCTTTTTAGCACTATTAAAGAAAGGAAATGCCAGCCAAGAATTTTTGTATCTTTCCACACTAAGTTACATAAACGAAGGAGAAGGAAAGTCATTCCCAGACAAGCATTTGCTAAAGGAATTCATTGCCATCAGACTAGCCCTATAGATATGCTTAAGGAAGATCTAAACATGGAAACAAAATAACAATATCTACTACCACAAAAGCGCACACAAGCAGATAACTACAGATCCTGTAAAGCAACTACACAATCAAAACTACAAAACAACTCATTAACACTACAACAGGAAAAAATCTCTCATATTATTATTAATCTTAAATATAAATTACCAAAATGCTCCATTTAAAGGCAGAGAGTGGCAAATTGCATGAAAAACAAGAAGCATCCCTCTGCTGTGTTTAAGAAAACTATATTTATGTAATGACACTCATAGGCTCAAAGTAATGGGAAAGAGAAAAATCTATCACACAAATTCTATCACACAAATGAAAAATGAAAAAGAGCAAGTGTCACTATTCTTGTGTCAGATAAAACAGGCTTAAATGAACAACAGTAAAAAAGGACAGAGAAGGGAATTTCATAATAATAAAAAGTTTAATTCAACAATAGGCTTACCTATTCTAAATATGCTTGCAATCAACAATGGAGCAACCAGATTTATAAAACAACTATTTGTAGACCTGAAAATGGCTTATACATACACACAATAATAGTGACATCTTCAACACCTCACTGACAGCATTAGATAGCTCATTTGGGAAGAAACTAACAAAGAAATTTGGGACTTAAATTGGAACTTGACCAGTTGGACTTAATTAATGTCTACAGAATAGTTCATTGAACAATCACAAAATATCCATTTCTGTTCAACTGCACATAGAACATACTCTAAGATTTACCACATACTTGACCATAAATTCAGTATCAAACAAAATAAAAAAAAAATAGAATCATACCAAGGATTTTCTTGGATCAAAATGGAATAAAAATAGAAATCTCTCAAAATGACACAAGTACATGGAAACTAATCAACTGATTCTTGAATGACTTTTGAGTAAACAACAAAATTAAGGCAGAAATCACAAATTTATCTAAAATGAATGGAAATAGAGGCACAACATATCAAAACCTCTGGGATGTGCAGAAACAGTGTTAATAGGCAAGTGTATAGCTCTAAATGCCTACATCAAGTAGAACGAAAGATCTCAAACTAACAAACTAATCTCACACCTGAAGAAACTAGAAAAACAAGAACAAACTAAACCCAAAGCTAGCAGAATAAAAGAAATAACTAAAATCGGAGCATAACTGCATGAAATTGAAACCCAAAAAACCACAAAAAGAATCAATAAAACAAAAAGTTGACTTTTTCAGAGGATAAATAAGATTGATAGACCACAAGCTAGCTTACCAAAGGAAAAAAAGAGAAAATGAAAATAAGCACATAGAAATGATGAAGATGACATTGCAACCAGTACTACAGAAATAGAAAAGATTCTCAGAAATTATATTAACATCTTTGTGCACACATACTAGAAAATCTAGAGGAAATGCATAAACTCTTGTAAATCCACAACTTTCCAAGATTGAAAGAGGATGAAAAAAAAAAATCCCAAACAGACCAATATCAAGTTGTAAAATTGAATCAATAATATAATCCTTACCAATCCAAACAATGCTCTGGATAAGATGAATTTACAGCCAAATTCTACCAGACTACAAAGAAGAGCTGGTACCAATTCTACCAAAACTATTCCAAAAAATCAAGGAGGAGGAACGCCTTCCTGACTCGTTCTGCAATAGCGGTATCATCCTGATACCAAACCTGGTAAAGACACACACACACACACACACACACACACACACACACACAAAAGAGTAACTACCGGCAACTATCACTGATTAAAATAGGTGAAAATATGCTCAGCAAAATATTAGCAAACCAAATCCAACAGTACATCAAAAGTTAATTCACCACAACCAAGGGGGCTTCATTCCTGCAATGCAAAGTTGGTTCAACATACACAAATCAATAAATGTGATTTACTACATAAATAGGATTAAAAGCAAAAACTATATGATTATCTTCATAGTTGCAGAAGAAGCATTTGATGAAATCCGGTATCCCTTCATGATAAAAATCCTCTACAAACTAGGCGTTGAAGGAAAATACCTCAAAATAATGAGTCATCTATGACAAAACCAGAACCAACATCATACTCAATGGGCAAAAGTAGGAAGCATTACCCCTAAAACTGGAACAAAACAAGAATGTCCATTCTCACCACTCCTGTTCAATGTGTGACTGGAAGTCTTAGCCAGATAAATTAGACAAGAAAAAGGAATAAATAGCTTCCAAATAGAAGAGGAACTCAAATTATCTGCCTTCACTGACAATGTGATTATATACCTAGAAAACCATAAAACTTCTGCCAAAAGACTCCTAAGTCTAATAAATGACTTCAGCAAAACCTTAGGCTACAAAATCAGTGTACAAAAATTAGTCACATTCCTATATACCAATAATGTCCAAGCTGAGAACCAAATAAAAAACACAATCCCATTTATGATAGCCACACACACACAAATACCTAGGGATACATCTAACCAAGGAGGTGAAGGATCTATACAAGGAGAACCGTAAAGCACTGCTGAAAGAAAACATATGTGACACAAACAAATGTACATCATGCTCATGGATTAGAAGAAACAAAATTGTTAAAATGACCATACTGACCAAAGCAATCTACAGATGCAATACTATTCCTTTTAAGTTACCAAATGCAATTTTTCACAATATTGCAAAAGACAATCCTAAAATTAATATGGAACACAATGGGAGCCCAAATATCCAAAGCAATACAAAGCCAAAGTGATACAGCCTGAGGCATCATATTAATTGACTTCAAACTAAACTACCAGGCTGTAGTAACCAAAACAGTATGGTGCTGGTATAAAAGAGGCACACAGAGAAATGGAACCACAATCCCAAAATATGTGTGAGAAAATATTGCTGAACAAATAGAGGTAATTTAAGGGAGTTGACCCCAGAATTTCTCTTTGAGAAGAGAAATTGTATACTTATATCTTAGATACAGGAAAAGTAAATTGTCAACAAAAACATGTGTTACTGGAAAGTTTCTTTGAGCATGGAAACTAAGTGTTTAGTCATAAATTTAAAGGGAGGCAAGTCAGCATATTTGTTTATTTTTGAAAATTAGGTGGAATTTTGGATGCAATAATAATTGGAGTTTTGCCAAGTGGGTAACACAGAGGGAGAGTGAGTTAGGTGTTTTGATTTTATTAAAGAAGAAATTATGGTGCTGGACCTAGAAGTACAAGCTGCATACAGAGTATATGGCAGGCCTGTGGACAGTGGTAGACACAAAAGTGGTAGAGTCAATGGATTGTATGATCTAGAGAAATTATGGCCTTGTTGATCTGTGTACACAGTAAATGAGTTGAAATGTTAGGAAGTGGTCGTAAGAGAGTCTGTTTTAAATCAGGGTTTTGGATGCCGTATACGTATTGGTAGTAAAAGTATCTAGGTAAGGAGTATGAGATGAGGTGGGCAAATGGGTTGCAGAAAAATATTTTAAATGAGGATGTGAAAGAAAGATCTTGAATTTAAAGTGGTATGGACCTTGGAACTAGCAGATTTTGAAGGCTACATAATAAGCAACAATTATTAGCAATAAAAAGATGTGTGATGCCCCAGGTGTTAGAACTTAAATGAAAGCTTTATATTGATCACAAAATTTTAAAGTAGCTTGGGGTACAGCCAGATGACATGAGTTTCAAAAAAGTTAGGATTATAGGAAGTAATGAGAAATATCTGAAACCATCAATTAGGAGCAAGTAGAACACTCCTCTACCTCCAGACACAGGCTTGTGGTAGGGATGTGGTGTGGGAGAAATAAGTAGCCACCCTTAAGAGAGCTATAGAAGAAATGACTTTCAGAAAGTTGAATTATGAGAAAGAATGTGTGTAGAGGAAGTTTAAGGTGTAGGAGAGATCTGTCGGTTAAACCATGCTTTAAAGGGCATGGTGAAAGGATTTGAAGAATTACGGAAGAGTCTGAGATGAGGAGATTGAGAACAGGGAAGAATTGAGATAAAAATATGTAAAACGAAGATACTTTGTCTTTTAATTAAAAATGAATAATTGATTCTCAGTAGAGCCTCCTGAAGCTTGATTATGGTGGTGATTATGACATCATAGTTGGCTCAAGTGATAGTTTTGTGGAAGACTCAGAGCTCTGTTGACCTCACTTACATGTCACTGAGTGTGATGACACAGCTGAGAAGTAGCTGAATATACCACAGCACATGTAGCTAAATGACTTCATATTACCCCAGAACCTCTGAAACTCTGTAGGCTATCTTTTAAATACAGATTTGGGCCAATATTTCCTGGTGCATACTAGTATTTTGTGCATTTAACTGCTAATGATTGTGTTAATATGTGTATTAGCAAGGGTTCTCTAGAGGGACAGACCTAATAGGATACATATATATATATAAAAAAGGTGTATATATATGTGTGTGTGTATGTATATATATTTGTGTGTGTATATATAAAAAACAAGATATATATATAAAACAAGATATATATAAGATATATATAATACTTAATAAACATATAATATATATAAAGTTGTGTTTATTAAGTATATAAATATATTAAGTAAATATATAAATAAATAAATAAATAAATAAAAATATATATATAAAGGTGTGTTTATTACGTATTAACTCACATCATTAAGAGGTACCACAATAGGCCATCTGTAAGCTGAGGAGCAAGGAGAACCAGTCTGAGTCCCCCAGCTGAAAAAGCACGGAGTCCAGATGTTCCAGGGCAGGAAACATGCAGCATAGGAGAAAGATGTAGGCTGGGAGGCTAGGCAAGTCTAGTCTTTTTACGTTTTTCTGTCTGCGTTATATTGTAGCCACACTGGCAGCTGATTAGCTGGTACCCACTCAGATTAAGGGTGAGTCTGCCTTTCCCAGCCCACTTACTCGAATGTTAATTTACTTTGGCAACACCCTCACAGATACACCCAGGATCAAGTCAACACTCAGTATTAATCACCACAACTTCCCCCCTTTTCAACTTGAACCCATACACATCTTCTGAGATCATACACAATAGTCAAATAAAGACAATAATGGGGTTATAATTACACATAATATAATGCAGCTATCCTTTGTACAACCAGAAATGCACCAATCCCAAATGCAAATACTATCACATAAAGTTAACAATACTTAAATGCTGATATGAAGTCAATAAATCTTATGTCACATGATAAAGGAAAAAGGAAATAAAATATATTAGTACAAACGTATACATGCACAAACATGTTTTTAACAAAAGAAGGAGGAAATACTCATCATAATTACAGTCCTTGTTTGTGTAGCTAGTCACGTGACTGGTATTGATGACTACCTCCTTCTGCTACCCATTCTGTATTTCCTTTGCCTTCAGCAAGCATCTCAGCGGGTCATAACTGTTTTCCTGGTGGAGTGACCCAAACCCTCATTCCTGAAGGATCTGGACCATTTGTAGTCCTGCCTGGATTGGGCTATTGCAGTTTCCCATTAACCTTAATCAGAGGGCATGATAATACTAAGAGACACCCTAATGGATCTCCTGTATTCCATGCATACTCCTCCTCACCTCCCTTGTGGAGTAGCGGAGTGATTTCATCTTGATAGTCCAGGTCAGCCGCCCCAGCCAACACTGTAACTTCCTTCTTAGCCTGTTGAATTAAAGATAGGAGGAGCCCAAAGTGTCCAGATGGCAATCTTAACTTCCAGTTTAGTGGAATCATTGTTCTGTCTTCTGGTGGCGGCGTTCCTGTCTCTGGAACTAAGACCTCTAGGCCCGCAGAATGTAAAGTCGCAGGAACAGGAAGCAAAAACTTTGCTAGTGGATCAGTAAGGGTGATGATGAGTGGTGCTACTTCCACTTCCACCCGTTGATTCCTGGAACCGTGAATCCTGGCTATGGGAGGAAAAATACCATATATTGGATGCCGATTCAGAGCATACACAGCCTTCTAGGGAACTTTGTCTCAGCCCTGCAAAATATTGTCCCCTAGTTGGCACTGTAATGGTGACTTCAAGAGGCCATTCCACTGTTCTGTCAATCCAGCTGCCTCAGAATGATGGAGAACATGGTAAGACCTGTGAATTCCATAATCATGAGCCCACTGCCCCACTTCTTTAGATGTCATATGAGTGCCTTGGTCAGAGGCAATGCCGTGTGGAATACTGTGATTGTGGATAAGGCATCCTGTGAGTCCATTGATGGTAGTCTTGGCAAAAGTGTTGTGTGAAGGACAGGCAAACCCATACCCAGAGTAAGTGTCTATTTCAGTGAGGACAAACCTCTGTCCTTTCCATGACGATAGAGGTCCAATATAATCAACCTGCCACCAGCTGGCTGATCACCCTGAGGAATGGTGCCATATCGAGGGCTAGGTGTTGGTCTCTGCTGCTTGCAAATTGGGCTCTCAGCAGTAGCTGTAGCCAGGTAGCCTTGGTGAGTGGAAGTCTATGTTGCTGAGCCCATGGATAACCTCCATCCCTGCCACCATGGCCACTTTGTTCATGGGCCCATTGGGCAATGAAAGGGGTAGCTGGGGAAAGAGGCTGAGTGGTATCCACAGAACAGGTCATCCTATCCACTTGATTATTAAAATCCTCCTCTGTTGAGGTCACTTGTTGGTGAGCACTCACATGGGATACAAATATCTTCACAGGTTTTGACCATTCACAAAGGTCTATCCACATACCTCTTCCTCATTTTTTTTTTTTTTTTTTTTTGAGACGGAGTCTCGCTCTGTCCTCCAGGCTGGAGTGCAGTGGTGTGATCTTGGCTCACTGCAAGCTCCGCCTCCTGGGTTCACGCCATTCTCCTGCCTCAGCCTCCCGAGTAGCTGGGACTACAGGCGCCCACCATCACGCCTGGCTAATTTTTGGTATTTTTAGTAGAGACGGGGTTTCACAGTGTTAGCCAGGATAGTCTCAATCTCCTGACCTCATTCGTGATCCACCTGCCTCGGCCTCCCAAATCCCAAAAAGCCATGTAATCACGGCTGGGATTACAGCCGCGAGCCACCGCGCCCAGCCCCAAATTTCTTTGTCACCAGTTTTCTAATCATGCTTCTGCCAAGACCCTAAACATCTAGCCAAACCATTGGCTACAACCCATGAATCAATATATAATCACACATCTGTCCATTTCTCCTTCGATGCAAAGTGCACAACCACGTGCACTGCTCGAATCTCTGCCCACTGGGAAGATTTCTCTTCACCACTGTCCTTCAGGGATGTCCTGGAAAGGGGCTGTAGTGCTGCAGCTGTCCACTTTCGGGTGGTGCCTGCATATGGTGCAGAACCATCTGTGAACCAGGCCCTAGTCTTCTCTTCCTCTGTCAGCTGATCAGAGGGAACTCCCCATGAGGCCATCAGTGCTGGCTGGGGGAGAGAAGGCAGGGTGGCAGGAGTGGAGACCATGGGCATTTGAGCCAGTTCCTCATGTAACTTGCTTGTGCTTTCAAACCTGCTCAGGCCCTATCATGTATATACCACTTGCATTTGATGATGGAATGCTGCTGTGCACGACCCACTTTATGGCTAGATGGGTTAGAAAGCACCCAGTTCATAATAGGCAATTCAGGTTGCATGGTGACTTGATGACCCATGGTCAAACATTCAGTTTCTAGAAAGCCCAGTAACAGGCGAAGAGCTGTCTCTCAAAAGGAGAGTAGTTATCTGCAGAAGATGGCAGGGTCTTGCTCCAAAATCCTAGAGGCCTCCCCGGTGATTCACCTACAGGGGCTGCCAAAGGCTCCAAACAGCATCCCTATCTCCACTGACACCTCAAGCACCATTGGATCTGCTGGGTCAGATGGCCCACGTGGCAGAGCAGCTTGCACAGCAGCCTGGACCTATTGCAGAGCCGCCTTCTGTTCTGGACCCCACTTAAAGCTGTTAGTCCTTTGGGTCACTTGCTAAATGGGCCAGAGTAATACACCCAAATGAGGAATGTGTTGCCTCCAAAATCCACTAGGCTCACTAGGCATTGTACGTTTTTCTTGATTGTAGAAGGGGCCAAAGTCAGTGGCTGCATACCAGGTACCAAGTGTGTCAATGTGCTCATGTAGTGAAGCCACATCTGGTACAGCAGCTGCAATTGGAGTCACCACTAGGTTAAGCTCATGATAATCCACTGTAATTCTCCAAGATTCATGTGTCTTCTGCACAGGCCAAATGGAAGAGTTGAATTGGGATGTGGTGGGAATCACCACCCTTGCATCTATCTATCTATCTATCTTTCCTTCCTTCCTTCCTTCCTTCCTTCCTTCCTTCCTTCCTTCCTTCCTTCCTTCCTTCCTTCCTTCCTCCTTTC
>NW_012101343.1:3164400-3257689 GCF_000951045.1 Mandrillus leucophaeus
CTTCTCCTCTCCTCCCCTCCCCTCCCCTCCCCTCCCCTCTCCTTTCCCTCGAGATGGAGCCTTGCTCTGTCACCCAGGCTGGAGTGCAGTGGCGCGATCTCAGCTCACTGCAAGCTCTGTCTCCTGGATGCACGCCATTCTCCTGCCTCAGCCTCCCAAATAGCTGGGACTACAGGTGCCCGCCACCACGCCCAGCTAATTTTTTTGTATTTTTAGTAGATTCAGGGTTTCACTGTGCTAGCCAGGATGGTCTCGATCTCCTGACCTCGTGATCCGCCCGCCTTGTCCTCCCAAAGTGCCGGGATTACAGGCATGAGCTACCGCGCCTGACCCACCCCTGCATCTTTCAAGTCCTTAATTGTGGCACTAATCTCCACAGTCCCTCCAGGAATGCGATATTGTTTTTGATTTACTATTTTTCTAGGTAGAGTTAGCTCTAATGGCTTCCATTTGGCCTTTCCCACTATAATAGCCCTCACCCTACCAGTCAGGGAACCAATGTGGGGGTTCTGCCAGCTGCTAAGTCTGTCTATGCCAACTATGCATTCTGGCACTGGGGAAATGACTCCAGGATGAGTCTAGGGACCCACCAGATCCACTGTAAGTCAGACCTGAGCTAAAACTCCATTAATTACCTGACCTCCATAAGTCCCTACTTTAACTGGAGGATCACAGTGATGTTTTGGGTCCTCTGAAATCGAAATCAGCTGGCAGTCAGTGTCCAGTAGTCCTGGAAATGTCTGATCATTTCCCTTTCCCCAGTGCACAGTTACCTGGTAAAATGCCAGAGGTCTCCTTGAGGAAGGATGGGAGAATGATTAGCAGCGTAAATTGTCAGTAGTGTAGTGGGGTTCTTCCTCAAGGGCACTTGGCCTCCCATGCATTCAAGGGGTTCTGGGTCTGTAAATTGGCTCAAGTCTGGAAATTGATTGAGGGACCATGATTCTCTTTTTTAATAATTCAAATTAATGTTTTATCCATTCAACCTAGAAGTTTTCTGCTTATATAAATTAAGTAGGAATGAAGTAGGCTTCCTATCAATTTCACTTCTAGGAACACCATGATTAACTAGCCAATGCCAGAGCTCTACATGAGTCAGACTATTCTATTGCTGCTTTGCCTCTGCTGTCCATTATGGTAGCCATGCCAGCTTTGCCTTTGAAAGGTTGAGGTTCCTTGCCTTGGAAGGTTGAGTGGTGCCACTTGGCCCCTGCCATCTGGGGATCCAATTATTCCCATTGTATTTAAATTCTGTAGTTGAGTGACTGCAGTTCCCACCGCTAGATCTGACACACAGAGAAGAGCAATTTCAGAGCTCTTCAAAGATACAGATGCTGCCCTTACAAATCTATTTTGCAAGGTGTTGAGCAAGGATATATCTTCTGGACTGTCCCAGCTGGGATGAGTAGGTCTCAAGTGACTAATCCACTCCACTACCCCAATCTCCCTAAGTCTTTGGATCCCTTCCTCTACATTAAACCAAGGTAGATCAGACATTTTCCGCTTGTGCACAGTGGGCCGTCTTTTCATCCATATTTCAGCTAAGCAAGCAAATAAACTACTAGAACTTTTTTTTTAACACCCCAAGTTGTGATATTAAATGCAGAGTCCCTACTTAGTGGGCCCAAATCAGTAAATTCGGCCTGATCCAACTCTATGTTCCTTCCACCATTATCCCACAGCCTTAATATCCATTCCCATGCCTGTTTTCCAGATGTCGGCTTACATAAATTAGGAAACACGAGCAGTTATTTTCTAGTGTAGCACAGCTCCTCATGGGTCACACTCTGAACCTCACCTCTTGGGGCCCGCCAGGACTTTAGTGAAGTTATAGGTCTAGAAGCAAACGGGTATTGGGGGTGGCTCCTGAGGGGAATCAACATTATCTTCTCTGGCAGCTGCCTCATAGTCACACCCAGGATCAATACTTTCCACCCTTCAATCCCATCAAGTTGACACTCAGTATTAACCATCACAATATATGTGTGTATATTCCCCCATAACATGCCCTATTTGTAAAGTGGCATTCGCCTCTCATTACATTCTACATGAACTTACTATTTGTTACAGTAACTGCTGGAGTGCTTACAAATTTTAAAAATACATGTTTTATAGCTATGTGTAAATACTGAGCATATATATAAACACAGATGACAAATACATCAATGCAAATAAATGTACTAAATTGTTGTTATTTCATTAAAGTAATGTAAAATATATGCAATAGGTAAAATAATATAAATGTATGGTATGCAATATTAAGAGCTATCATTTCTTGTCTCATGTTATATGCTAGATGCAATCCTAAAACTATTACATATATTATCTTACCTAGTATTCATGAATGACACTATAAAGTAAGTACTATTATTAACCACATTTTCTAAATGAGCACATTGAAGCACAAAGAGATTAAAGAATTTGCACGTGGACCACTCACATACTTTGGACAGAGACTATGATTTAAACTCTGACTCCAGACCCAACACTTAATTATTATGCTATTCTGTTTCTCAATCAGTGTACAGCATAGAGTTTTATACTCAAATTATTACATCAAGGTAGAATAATTTAATGAAGCAAAACATCATTTACTTTGACACAAGAGCATATATTGAGATATAAGGAAAAGTATTAACTTATGTTTTGAACTTTAAATATTTGCCACTAATTTATTATTTAACTCACTGTTGCATGCCTATGTTCATGATAATGTTAAACTATGAGAGGGTTGGTTAAGAGTAAACAAAATATGTTATTTAGCTAATAGATAATATATGCTATGAGCACAAATATGTGTGTGTGCGTGTGTGTGTGTGTGTGTGTATGAATGCTATTTGAAAGAATTCAAGTTCCATGTTACTTGAAAGAATCGAAGCACTAGGAAAGTCAGTGATTACTTCAGCCTAAAGGAGTAATGAGCAAGAATTAACTACAAGGCAGAGTTGAACTGAGCTATGAGGTATATAATATGGGAATTTCAAGTAGAAGTACCAGTGAGCATACACCAAAAGAAAAAATTGTATATTTACACAATGGCAACTAGCTTGATTTAGTGGGAGAGCTGTTGTTTGTGAAAAAGAAGTAATGGTCAGTAGGATGGAATAATAAATAGAAAAAACGTTATTGAAGACATGGGTTAGATGGTAATCTTTTCAAGTTTATTTAAGATATAGTAAAGGATATGAAAATGTTCTATCAAAAATTGCTGTGATGATAACAGCTATATTGTGGAAAGATTAATCTGGAAGATGTTAATAATATAAGTCAACCCAAGAATTTCTCAATTGTAAAATCACTATGGGGACTTTTATAATAAATGAGGGAAAAAGGAGGTTCTTTTTAGACTTTTCCATAATTTAAACAGTAAAGTTTGGTAGCTTTAATTTTATAACTACATGACCTTAGAGAGAAATTACTAATCTATTTCAAACCCTTAAAACTTCTGATAGCAATTAAAGAAAGAAAAATAAACCTAAACTAACATTAAACTTTTTACTAAATAATAAAATGTTCTTAGAATATGTTCCTCAGTTTAATTGTTTCCTCTTAGGTGTTTCTCTGTGAGTGGGTGTGTGAGTACTCCATGAGTGCTGTGATATGTGATGAATCCCACTTTCTCTTTGTGTTCTGAAAGAGGTGGTGAATAAGAATGAGCAACTCAATATACTCCTTTGCTTTCATCACTTCAGCCTTATATTGGATGAAATAACTGTTTAAAAAATAAAACATACTATGACTAAAGACCATGTTCTGCAATAGCAGCTGAAGATCTCTCCTGTCAAAATCCATTGTGCAAGAACCGCATTTGACAAAGCTACATTTATCCACCATCTTTTAAATTTTTGTATTGAAACCTCTACTTTAATAAAATAACTAACATACAAGAAATTGTATATATTATATCTAATTATTGTATATAATAAACTTATACTTTATTATATACAACAATTACATATAATTTTATATATAATTTATAAAATAGTATAAAGTATTATAATTACATATAATTTTAAAGTGGCAAGTAGGGCAATATATATGAGAATTAAAGATTCATACCACCAATTACTTTATATACTTGGTTCGGTTCTATTATATTTTAGGTAACTAAACATCTGGAAGTTTCTGACCTCAGGAAAAAAAAAAATCATTTCCAAAATCCTTCAAAGTTAAGAATTAATAATGGCTTAAGTGCAAGTATAGTTACCTTTTCTGAAGGAAGTTAAACCCACTGTAGGTGAGTAGTACTGAATTTTTTTTTCTTTTATTTTGATAAAGCTTTCATATTTGGTCCTGTTATTGTGCACAAACGTTTCCAGATTATTATTGCAGGTCCAGTTATTTTTGTAAGGAAAATTGGCCATAGGAAACTTTACCTTTAAAATAATCCTGACAAATAAAAATGAACTTGTATTTTAATATCCCATTATTATATAAGCATAGAATATAACAAAAAACTTGAAGAATCTGTTGAAAAATGAAGTAGCAGAACTTAGGACTGATAACTGTACATGCTCACCTACTTTTGTATTCTCAGTTTGAGATGGAAAAACAGAAACAAAGTGAAAGCGTGACATTCATTGTGCCATATTATTTCTGTGATTAAACATGTAATTTGAAAGTCAGAACACATTGTAAATATGGCTAAACAAAACCTTCCTCCTTTATATAGAGGGGGTAATTAGGCATGTGTGGCTGACAATTCCAAGAGCCCAAAAGTGGGGTTTTCTTCTCAGTAGTCTAAACTTGTCAAATATATTTCTAAATAAAGTGTTTCTCAGCTTTCTTTGTTTTGGAATTCAGGAAGTTGTCAGCATATATTAAGTCCACATATCTAAATGTGCTGAAAATGATGTGTGCAGTATCTAAAAATATTTGTTTTTAAGGCAAGCAACATACATATTTAAAATAAATCAGTTATTCATTCTTTTTGCTTGTCTATTTCTAGATATGAAAGCTGAATTAGTCTCCTCTTTAAGCAACAACCTTCAGCTGAAGCTAGGATTTCTCTACAAATGTCAGGACTTTATTTGATTCAGAGAAATTGGGTAGTCTTTAATGAAATCTAGGAATTTTGTCTGTTTGCTGAACTGTTTTACAATATTTCATAAGAGTAATCATAGACTGTTTTTTTGGCCTGCCGAGACATTTGACACTGCTGATATTTTGAAAATGCATAATACACCTCAGTTATCTGAAAACAAGATTTTCTACAACCTCAGCTAGCCAGTGAAGTTCCAGTGTTTATGAAGATTCTCCAGCCATCCAACGGTCAAAACCTGTGTCTTATTCTAGAAGGGATCATTGACTCTTACATTGAATTGATTGACTCTATTGTAATAATATTAATAAAGTTGTTTTGAAATACTCTCTTCTACAGCAAATTATATAAAATAAGTTAGAAAAATTGACAGAAGGGTACATTTAGTACTAAAGATCTCTTAGGCACAGGAGACAAAATGAACGACAACTTTATCAAAGGTACCAAAAAGCAAAGATGATACAGAAATTGTATTTAGTGACAGAAAACAGCTTGTACACTTTCATCACCTTGGACAGTATCACTATATAATATTCAGCTCAGTCTAAGAAATATGAGTCATTTTATAAAAGCTAAATTATGTTCCATATATTATTTTTAAAGGGGCATGGCAGTGTATCAAATATTAGATTGATATCTCTCAGGGGGAAAATAAGTTATTCTTTCTTTGAAGCTTCACAGCTTAAATGTATCTTTAGAAAATTACTCCACAGGTAAAAACTCATTCCCCAAAAGTAGAAAGGTGAAGTGGTGTTAGTGGATATAATATGCCAATTACTGAAAACTCAGATTGGAATGACTTATCGCTAGTCATTCTAAAAAAAAAAAAACACCTTTTTTTTTTTTTTACACTGTAGAAACTGTTTTAGTTTACATTATTTCAGCTTGATAGAAGCAGGAGGCAGAGAAATTCTAGGCAGAAAGGGGCGTGCCCCTGACAAAACCCCACCTTTGAGCTAAAAAGCCTGAAACCCATGGCCCAAAGTGAGAATTTCTATCCCTGCTTGCCCACTCACTTCCAACTGGTTCTTTCTGAATAATGTATTTTTACCAATCAAATGTTGCCTTTTCCAAAACTACCTAAGCCTGCCCCACTCCCCATCCTGTGCCTATAAAGACCTCAGACTCAGTTGGTAGAGGAAGACAATTGGTAGAGGAAGAAAAGTCAACTTGACTTTTCAACAAGTAGCGAGGCAACTTGACTTCAGAGGGATGGCTGGATGGCTTAACATTGGAGAAGAGCTGGCTGGAGATGGGCAGTCTTCAGGGAAGATTATCTGCCTGTCCCATCCCTTCTCTAGCTCTCCTCTCCACTGCGAGCCATTTCCATCTCCATCACTAAATAAAATTCTCCGCCTCCAATATTCTTCAAGTGTCTTTGCAACCTCATTCTTCTTGCATGCTGGACAAGAGCTCAGGACTCATTGAGTGTTGGTACCCAAAAAAGGCTTTCAAAGTGGTCCTTTGTTCTCAATGGTAGAGGGCAGCCACCCTGTGTTATGAGGCAGGGGGGCCGTTGAGCTGATAACACACTGCTGTCTATGAAAGGCAGAGCTAAGAGAGCATTGTAACATGCCCTCTGGGGCTTTGGGGGTCACAGGTACTTCCACTTGGGGTGTGGCGCCCACACAGAGCTTGCTCCTGCCAGAGCCCAAAGCAGCACTCGTTCACTCATGTCTCGTCGGGCTGTGGGACCTGCATTCGAGCCTGCTCCTGCGGATTCCCGGAAAGGCTGGCTGAAACTCACACTCACTTGCTCAAGTGCTCCATGTGCTGCAGGAGGTTGAGCATGGTGGGCCAAGTAAATGGACACTCATATCGCAAGTGCAACAAAGAGGTCAAGAAACACTCCTGAATCAAATTCACAGTCACTACTTCGTGAATTGTATATTCAGAGAAAATTAAGGATTAGTAAGATTGAAATGGTCTGGATCTGTGTCCCCACCCAAATGTCATGTCAAATTGCGATCCCCAACATTGAAGGAGGGGCTTGATGGGAGGTTGTCAAGCCATAGGGGTGGACTTCCTCTTTGCTGTTTGTCTGATAGTGAGTGAAATCTGAGTGAATTCTCATGAGATCTGGTTGCTTAAAAATGTGTAACCCTCCCTTTTTCTGTCTCTTTCTCTTTCTCCAGCCATGTAAGATGTGTGTGCTTCCCCTTCGCCTTCTGCCATGACTCTGAGTTTTCTGAAGCCTCCCAGCCATGCTTCCTGTAAACGGTGGAACTGTGAGTTAATTAAACCTCTTTTCTTTATAAATTACCCAGTCTCAGGTAGTTATTTATAGCAATGTGAGAATGGACTAATACAGAAAATTGGTACTGGGAGTGGGGCATTACTAAAAAGATACCTGAAAATATGAAAGTGACTTCAGAACTGGGTAATGGGCAGAGGCTGAAATAGTGTAGAGGGCTCAGTAAAAGACGGAAAGGTGAGGGAAAGTTTGGAATGTCCTAGAGAGTTGTTAAATTGTGATCAAATGCTGATAGTGATGTGGACAATGGATTCTAGGCTTAGGATGTTTCCTTTAAGACCTTCCATTTCCACTTTTATTTAGATATAATACATGTCAGTATAAATATGTCACATTATAGACTAGATAGAATCAACAGATAAGTGAGACTCACATCTTATTACAGTAAATCATTTTATTCCTTTGAATTCCCAGATGAAATCGAAAGTACTTCACTATGGCAAAACCAATCGGCATTGTCCTGAGTTTCCAACTCTTGCTAAAGAAGCCTAGCTTTAATTTATAAGACACAGAACTCCTGCTAAGGTTGTACATGCAGGAGGGGCTTTTGAAAGTTTTTAGGATTTTAAAAAACATTGCTCATTCTCCTTTTCTCAAATGACTTTGTGCCGTTGTATATTTCCACCAAGACAGCAGAGAGAGACAAAACAAGGAAATAGGTCAGAGTCTTCCAGAACCAGGTTCCACAGATGGAAATCCAGCCTTTCCACTTCCTTAGATTTGTGACTTTCAGCAAGTTATTTATTGCTAAGTGCCTCCTATTTTCTTCTGCAAGTGGCAATATTAATGTTATTTACCTCACAGCTTGTTGTGAAGATTAATGAGTAGAAACTCATTTATATAGGTTAAAAGCTGTGTATAAAATGCACCTTTTGAGCATTACAACAACTCTAGGATGTAGTTGTCTCTATCTCTGTTTTGGAGATGAGGGAAGTGATTGAGTCTTAGAGAGTTAACTAACTTTTCCCGTATCAAACTGATGTGTGTGGCAGTACAGGAAATAAAACACAAGCATGATTATAAAGCCTCTATTTTAACCAGTTTGATAATATATTAACCTAGAACTAGGTGGTGTGTGAAATGTCATATTCCCTAAAGTGGTCCATTTTTAATGAGTTCAGTAAATGTAAAATTATATAACTTTGCTTTTCATAAAACTAGACACTCCACTCATTACTTAAAAAATGTTTCTATAGAATACCTTAGAATTCAAGGCTAAGTGGTTTACCAAAGATAACACTTTACTAACAAAAGTCGCCCTTACCAAATAATATTAGTTACCATTTATTGAGCACCTACTATATTTCAGCCTCTTTCATACATTATATCCAGATCTCATAAAAACAATGTGACATAGAGACCTATATGTACAAATGAGCACACTGAGGCTTTTAAAGTTTTAGGACATTCACTTAAACATATCCAAGTATAAAGCTGTAGACCTGTGAAATGAAACCAAGTTGGCTTGGCTCCCAAGTCGCTAACTTGTCTACTCTGCAAAAGCGGCACTTCCTATAATCTCCCCTGATGGCAAAACATTATGTTTACTATGTAAGCACCTACCTAAAGATAATAACTTTATTCATATGAGTTAATGTACCTGACATGCTCCCACATTCTTTTTGCTTTATTGTGAAGTCCAGAATATTTATGTTAATTCCTCGATTTAATTTGTCATCATCCAGCTGCCCATTCAACCATCCATCCCTCCATATATGCAATGCTATTCACTCTTTATTTCATATACCCATTGAACTAATAGGTATTGAACATTACCTCTGTGCTAGAACTCTGCTTGGTATTGAGAATGAAGTGCTGTTTTATTTGTGTGTGTGTCTGTGTGTGTGTATAAAACAAGTCTAATTTATAAGGGGAAAATAACACTTTCTTGAGAAGCCATTGTTAGCTAGAAGCCTAAAATGAGTTAGCTACTCAAAGGCGAAAGGTGGTTGTATTTAAAGTCTTGTTCTTCCAAGTTTTCTTGGACCCATTTGGTCTTCTCTGAAGAGCACATCAATGTGCTCTATTTTTTCTCTCTGTTACTGAACTAGTCACTTATTTCCATTAAGGATGGGCAATGATAAAGCGGTTTGGGGAATGCTTAAATTATTTGAGAAAGCCATATTGACTTCTTGTCCTGTTGCTTGTGGTAATAAACGTGCAAATCATAGCCTAAAGGCAAAAGCAATCAAACAAACAAGAAAAAGATACTTTGTACCCTGTCATAAATAAAAATCCACACAAGTTACACTAGTCTTCAAAGTTAATGAAATCTTGGGCATTTTCTATACACTACTCATTCCGTAATTATTTTACCTATTAATTCAGTTGACATCTGAAGAAATGAAACAAGCTTTGTCTATATGATAACCATGTGAGAGAGTTGCAGTCATTACAAAATAGACAGATTAACCCTAAACTCAGTAAATTAGCAATTTTGTATATATGTGTGTATATACACATTTAAATACCTGTTGTGTGTTTTGCATGTGGCATTTTAAAAAATCCAATTGATTTGTTTTTCTAAAATCTGGACTCTCTTGAACATATTTTGAGGGAATAATTCTGTTCTTTTCTGAGTTCTTTTGTTTCTGAGTCTTCCTTTAACACATGAAATGTTGCAAACATACATTCTGCCATACAATTTATTCACTTATTTATTATTTAAAGAACTATCCATCAAGCTCCCTCAGCATCTGTTAGAAATTCATTAGACTCTTGGATACATAAGGAAACAAATTAGCATCCCATGCCTTCATTGAATTTATATTACATGTAGAAAAGACAAACAGTAAACCAGCAACTACATGTTCAGTATGTCAGGTGGGGCTAAGGAGATAATTAAGGTTAGGCAAAGAACATGTACCTCGTGTAAATTATATGCTTAGTAAAAAGCTTTTCTAAATGAACTGGTACTTGAAAACAGACATGCAGATATCTGGCAAAAGCCTTTAAGGCAGTTGAAGAGCAAGTGCAAAGGCTCTGAGACAGGAACTTGCTTAGTATATTCAGGACTGTGTTCATTTTGACTGGAACAAGAAGGGAGATAAAGTGGTAGATACTGAGGCTAGAAAAATGGTAGAGATATTGAGGATACATGCATAATCGTTCAGGGCAGTACGAGCTGTTTGAAGAACTTTGGGATTTTTTATTTTTATAGATTTAGGGGGTACAAGTGCAGTTTTGTTACATGGATATATTGCATAGTAATGAAGTTGAGCTTTTATTACACTGATTACCAGTATAGTATAATTTGTACCCAACAGGTAATTTTTAGTTTGAAACTCCTTCCTACCCTCTGACCTGTGGAGTCTCCAATGTCTGTTATTCCACTTTGTATGTCAACATGTACCCATCGTTTAGCTCCCACTTATGAATGATAACTTGAGGTATTTGACATTGAGTTACTTTACTTAGGATAATCGCCTCCAGTTCCATTCATATTGCTGCAAAATACATGATTTTCTTTTTTTATGGATTACTAGTATTCCTTTATATATTTATAAAAGATGACTGGATAAAGAATATGTGATATATATGTGTGTGTGTGTATATAAGGAATATATACACACACCGTATTTTCTTTATCCAATCATCTGTTAATGGACACAGGTTGATTCCATGACTTTACTATTGTGAATAGTGCTGCAATAAACGTACAAGCGCAGATTTATTTTTAACACAATGATTTCTTTCCGCTTGGGTGGATACCCATTAGTGGGATTGCTGGGTTGAATGCTAGTTTTATTTTTATCTCTTTGAGAAATATCCATACAGTTTCCCATAGAGTTTATAACTGATTTCCATTCTCACCCACAGTGTATAAGCATCTCCTTTCTCCACAATCTAACCAACATCTATTGATTTTTTACTTTCTGAAAATAGGCATTCTGACTGGTGTAAGATGACACATCACTGTGGTTGTAATTTACATCTTTCTGATTAAGATTAGAGAAATGTTAGTGGTGTTGAACATTTTTTCATGTGTTTGTTGACTGTTTATGCTTTCTTTTGAAAAATGTCTGTTCATGTACTTTGCTCGTTTTTAAATTTTTTTTCTTCTTTAGTTGTTTGAGTTCTTTGCAGATTCCGAATATGAGGCATTTGTCAGCTGCATAGTTTTCAAATATTTTCTTCCATTCTGTAGGTTGTCTGTTTACTCTGTTGATTATGTATTTTGCTGTATGAAAGATTTTCAGTTTAATTAAGTCCCATTTGTGTATTTTTCATTTTGTCACATTTGCTTTTGAGACCTGGTCATAAGTATTTTACCCAAGCCAATGTACAAAAGTTTTTCCTAAGTTTCCTTCTAGGGCTTTTTTTTTTTTTTTTTTAATAGTGTGAGGTCTTACATTTAAGTCTTCTTTAATTAATCTTGAATTAATTTTGGTAGGTAATGAGAGATATGGGTCCACTTTTATTCTTTTGCATATGGCTATCCAATTTTCTCAGCTCCATTTATTAGAGTGTCCTGTTGACTTTGTCAAAGACCGGTTGGTTGTAGATATGTGAATTTATTTCTCTGCTCTTTATTGTCTACCATTGACCTATCGTTCTATTTCTGTATCAGAATCATGTTGTTTTGATTACTATAGCCTTGCAGTATAATTTGAATTAAGATAGTGTGATACTTCTCACTTTACTCCTTTTGCTTAGGGTCACTTTGGCTATTCTGGCTCTTTTTGATTCTACATAAATTTTAAGTTTTTTCCTAATTCTACATTAAATGATGTTGATAATTGGATAGGAATTGCCTTGAATCTATAGATGCTTTGAGCATTATGGCCATTTTAACTATACTGATTTTTCCAGTTCATAGGCATGGGATGTTTTTTCATTTGTTGTGTAATCTATGATTTCTTTCATTAGTGTTTTGTAGTTCTCCTTGTAGAGTGTTCCCTCTCATTGGTTAAATGTATTCCCAGGTATTTTTATTTTTATCTATTGTAAGTAGAATTTATTTATTGATTTTATTTTTAGCTTGATCATTATTGCTATGTAGAAATGCTATTGATTTTTATTTAAAACGAATTGGGAAGATAGTAGAGGGATTTTGCCAAGGGAAATGAGTTGATTAGACTTGCATTTAAAAAATATCACCTTACTTTTTGTTTTGAGAATTAACTGTCTAGCAGAGAGTATTGTTAGTTGAGATATTAGAGTACCTTGGTCTAGGGTACTTGTAACATACAGGGAAAACCACAGAGCAAGTAGAACAAACATGCTTTCTATGTGAATTGGAGGTGATATATGCAATAAAGAGATTAGACAATAGTAGTTTCAGGATTGAACTAAGTGATTGGAAGGATGCAGCTGCTATTTACTAAGATGAGAAAGACAAAGGAGGTTTTCATGGGTAAAATCAGGAAAACTGCAAGCCAACATCACTAATATATGCCAACACTTTATATGCATTACTCCATTAGCTCTTACATAAAAACTTACAAATGAGTTTTTATCATCTCCTTTGTATAACAGAAGAAATAAAGAATAAGTGACAGTAAAAAATTATATAAATCTCCACAGATAAGACAGGACATCAGAATTTCAACTCGTATCTGTATTATAACGGCGTCATTGTCTGCACAATACCTGTCTTTTGCATTCTACTTGGCATTACATAAATGTTTACCAGGCTCTTATCTCACTCTTTGATCCATCTGTAATCACCTAAGTGTATACATACTGTATATTTTTCTAAAATTCCCAGGAGTGTTTTATTTAGAGCAGACATACAGTGAGAGAGTGTGGGGCAGAATTGCCTCAGTATTGTTACCATGCCTGACAAAACAAAAACAAACAAACAAAAAACTCTTATGACTGCAAGGAAGATAGCCAATATTGCCTTTTTGTGATGTAACGTGATATTTAACTGTTTCATTTCATCACCTAGGTCAGTTGTTTTAGTGAATAATGGGAAGTTGAAGCTCTAAAATTACAAGCCAGCTGTCATGTACACACACACACACACACCCCCACCCACCCACCAGTTAGAATTGTTGAAGAATATTAGTGCTGGAAAAGAACACAGAAGTACCATGTTACTATAGAAATGACAAAATAGGACCCAGTGTAATTATTTGTCAACATCACAAAACTGAAAAATCTGGCTTCAGAGTTTCTTCACTTGTTTGCAAGTATACACCTTTCCTTTGTGTTGTGCTGTATTCCTAATATTTAATAATATCAATAAAAGTGAGGCTAAGGTTTAAAATGATACAATTTAGAAGCATTCATGGTCCATAGGAATCGTTAGCACTGGTTAATATCATGACAAAAATAGTAGATTAGAAGTTTCAGAAAGTTTTTTTTTACAAGGTTTTCTTGTTTTAGAGCTATGAATTTGAGGAAGTTTGCTGCTAGGATTGTCTAAATAGTGTTTCTATTTGAATAGGGCATGTCTACTTTGTTTAGGGAGTTGTTATTAGTGTTTCAGTATTGACTGGAAGTGAAAATATCGAGTGCTATTCTATGAAGGTCTGTATTGGGAATGAGTCGTCCACTAGAATCTATCAGTTGGTAAAAAATTGTTTGCTGATCCTGTGTCACTTGGAAGCTTTATTAAATCTCTCAGTTCCCTTGAGCCCAAATAAGCAGTAACTATTTCAGTGGATGAAGTAATACCAGTAGGTCTTGCAAAACGATACAAAATAATGCCTCTAAGGAAGACCTAACATGAGGAGAGGTTTTTGGTTTTCTTTTAATGGAAAAATTTAAAAGATGTATATATTTATGGTGTACAACATCATGTTTCAAAATATGTATACATTGTGACATGGCTAAATCAAGCTATGCCTTACCTTACATACTTCTCTTTTTGTGGTGAGAAAAACAAAATGTACTCTCTCAATCTAAACTCAACGGGCTCTTTATTTCACTGTACATGTTTCCAGACATAAAACATATAAACAAGCCTCTAATTTCAATATCGTATTGTTTTTGCACAAAGGAAAAGTAATATATTTAATAAGTGAGAATCACCAATTATAGTGGTATTCTATATATAAAATTCCCTCATTTCTTAAAGCATTGTTAAGACGATTGTGTGTGAGTATGTTTGTGTGTTAAGATTCAAGGTTAAGTGGTTACGAATTACTTATTAAAGGAAAACTCATACAGCATTAATAACTTTAATTAAAACTGAAACATTAAAATAATGGAAACTTTGGATTGTTTTACCACTTTTTGGCAAGAATTCTTGTCTAGAATGGAGGAGGAGAAATGTCTGTGAATATAGTGATGTAACGTCCTTGCAAAACACATTAGGTAAATTAAGAAAGAAGCTGTAGGCTTCACATAATAATTCTTGTGTGTCTAGACTCAAGTTGTCTAGAATAGATGCTGAATATATTTGAACCTTTTTATTTTGTACTTCCATTTTTCAAGTTACCATAATTAGGTACAGAATGCCTTCATTATTGCAAGCTATATGGCAAATGTTGACCCTTAAAATAGCAGTTATATAAATGAAGTCAGTCTGAATTAACAAATGCCTGTCTTTTCTGTAGAGCAAATAAGCCATTTATGTTAAATTATTCACAAAGGGCATTTAGAAAATCATAAAAATTAATCATCACGGTTATACTTGTGTATGTATGTGTGTGTGCATTTGCATGTGTATGTGTGTATGATTAAGCCTTCATTTCTTTAACAGACTAATGCTCTGAAGGTTGAAAGTTAAAATACCGTGAGTTAATTTGTGTTTTTATAGTAATGTGAAATAAAATTTTTAGGGATACTAAACTACATGAAACACACAAACACTGCTGATTTTATTCTATATGTGTTTCACTTATTGGACTGCTTGGGTTTGAATCTTGATGCCAGTATTTGCTAAGTAGGTAATTTTCTTATTCATAAATTGTGTTATTCTCCTGAAATGTTAAATGAAGGCAACAATAGTAACATGTCATAGGTTGGTTGCCATTATTAACATAATTATTAGATTGGTGCAAAAGTAATTGCTATTTCAGGCAGTGAATTTTAAATCATTATAACTGGGTTCAAACACATCTTTATTAATCAAAATAGGAACCATTACCATCAACACATTTTTGCCAACAATAAATAAGTTTGTTTATTCCTGTAGCGTAAAAATCTATGCTTTGGCATTCAAAAAACTCTTGGGAAGCATTTCTGCATCCTGCTGATTGTGAGGATTTTCCCTGCAAAAAGTTGTCGAGATGTTTGAAGAAGTGATAGTCAGTTGGCAAGAGTTCAGATGAATGAGAATATGTCAGATGAGACAAAACTTTGTAGCCCAATTGGTTCAGCTTTTGAAGCATTGTAGTCAGGCATTGTCTTGGAGACTTGGGCTGCTTCTGTCGACCAATGCGGACTGCAGGCCTTGCACTTTTCAATGCATCTCATCAATTTGCTGAATGGTACTTTTCAGATGCAATGTTTTTCACTGGGATTCAGAAAGCTGTAGTAGATCAGACCAGCAGCAAACCACTAAACAGTGAACATGACCATTTTTTGGTGCAAATTTGGCTTTGGGAAGTGCTTTGGAGCTTCTTCTTGGTACAACCACTGAGATGGTTATCGCGGGTTGTTGTATAAAATCCAATTTTTGTCACACATCACAATGCAATCAAGAAATGGTTCATTGTTGCTGTGTAGAATAAGAGAAGATGACACTTCAAAATGATGTTTTAAAAATTTTCACTCAGCTCATGAGGCACCCACTTATCGAGCTTTTTCGTCTTCCCAATTTGCTTCAAATGCAAAACAACCATAGAATGGTCAACGTTGAGTTCTTTGGCAACTTCTCGTGTAGTTATCAGAGGATCCTTTTTGATGATTGCTCTCAGTTGGTCCTTGTCAGCTTCCAATGGCCAGCCACTACACTCCTCATCTTCAAGGCTCTCTTCTCCTTTGCAAAACTTCTTGATCCACCACTACACTGTACATTTACTAGCAGTTTCTGGGCCAAATGTGTTGTGGATGCTGCAAGTTGTCTCTGCTGCTTTACGATCATTTTGAACTTGAATAAGAAAACCGGCTGAATTTGCTTTTTGTGTAACATCATTTCCATAGTCTAAAATAAATATAAATAGCAAATAATGTCATTAGCAAAAAAACTATAAATAAATAAAATGAGAAATGCCCATTAAAATGATGTATAACATAACCATATTTATTTAAGAATGTATTTTAGTATCAAATGGGAAATTCCAACAATGCAAAACCACAATTATGTTTGCAATCACCTGTTAATACATGCAGATATCTTAGAACATTCCTATGTATAATACATGTACAAATAATACTAATAACTATCAATAATATTTTTTATTTTTACTGATATTTGGCATTATTTTCCTAAACTTTATGAAAATTTACCTAATTTGATATGCTGGATGACCTTTTATGTTACATGGTAACTCTTCTATTTAATATCTAAAATGGTTTTTGTATTTATAAAATCATATTTATTGTGACAATTTTGGATATAAATTTTTCATTTAGCAATTTAAAAGCAAAATTTCATTAACTAAAGATTATCACTATTCATGTTTGCTGATTTGGTGAGTTTCTTTTCAGTCACAGCTTTTATGAATATTTTACACAGTCTAATTCATTATGTATATGAACTTTTATATTATAATTATCTAATTAGCACTTTAAAACATTTTTCTGTATCATTACAATGTTTAAAAAAACGTTTTAATGGATGCATAATATTCCACCTGGTGAATTAACCATGATTTAATTACAAAGCCATATATAGCTGATAATCTTAGTGCTTGCTCAGCATGAAACCACCATTTTTCCAATTTCAAATGAATTCTGTCCTCAAGAATAATCATAACAGCTAAGAATTTTATTAATCACAAATAAATAAAATGTTTGAGTAAGTCTGTTTGCTCACGAGGAGAGGGAAATAAAAAAAGAAGAGAAAAGGAAATAAAAAATAGCATTTTTTGTGTGACAGGTATATGATAAGTGCTAATTTCATTTTGTCGTAAGTTTAGAATTTAGAGAATGTATCTTCTAAGATTTTAGATCTAATAAGTATGGGATACAAGCCTAAGATGCATGCAATCTGATTGCAGAACCCTATACTCCTACTCAGGAGGATACGTTGACTTGTATGTATTTATCATTGATGAATATACTGTTTTCACTAGCCTTTCAAAAAATAAAAAAAAATTAAAAAACTCACATTGCAAATTATCGTATAGGAGAATCATTGCTAGAAACTAGTAAATAAAACAACTGACACTCAAATCCTCATTTCTCACTAAAATAATGGTTGTCTTAATATCTGTATATTCTTTATAAAGGTTTTTTTGCTTTTGTTTTTATTTTTGTTTTTTTTGTGAATAATCCTACTGTTTAGCAAATGCATAAGTGAACAAGATCTGTGTCATAAAATCTTCTTCCTACTACAGTACTTAGAAATAAGATAATAAAAAATCAAACCTCTGCAATTTATGAAATTGGAGATCTATACTGTTTAAAACATAAATAGTTTAAGAAATCGGTAATATTGCAGCTCTGTTTTTTTTTTTTCTTTTTGGTCTTTAATGTTTTAATAGAAGACTTCTATACTTTAAAAGACTTCTATACTTTAATAGAAGGTCTTCTATTCCCACAGAAAAACAATAAATATAAGTAAATTCATTTTAATTACAATAAGACAAAGAATTAATTAGATGTCTGTTTTTAACTGTGATTTTATTACCTTTAGATGCAATATTAGTGTTTGCTTTATGGCAATTTTTAAAACTATTTTTGTAAAAAGCTAACGGGCTTTGATGCTAAAATGTGTTCAGTATTATCTTATTGGTGACTATGAACCATTTTGTTCAATTAAACTTTAGCTCCAGGGGTTATGTAATATTCATTTATATTATAAATTATTAAATAATCATATACTGGATTATGTCTTGGATACTGTATTTAAACAGTGGGGGTACAGTGACAGGTAAGAAATTAAAAATGAAATCAGTTATTTGTAGTCCTTATTGTTTAGTAGAGTGGACAGAAACCCAAGCAAACAATTAGCAGATTATATGATGCATTCTACAGTAGAATTTGATACAAGGTATTAATGAAACATTCAAATGAGGGAAGCTGATCTTGCTTGGTGTTTGAAATGAGTTGAATAGCAACCCCTTCCAAATTCCTGTCTATCTGGAACCTCAGAATATGACATTTTTTATTGGAAACACGATGTTTGTGAATGTAATTAGTTAAGATTAGGTAAGATTGGATTATGGTAAGCTCTAAAACCAGTATACTGGATTGACATGTTAGATGACCTTTTATGTTATATCTATAACTCTTCTATTTAATGTCAAAAGTGTTTTATATATTTATAAAATTATGTTTATCATGAAAGTTTTGGAAATAAATTTTTCAATAAGCAATTTAAAAACATCAAATTTCATTACCAAAGATTATCACTATCTATGTTTGCTGATTTAGTGAGTTTCTTTTCAGTGATAGCTTTCATGAATATTTTACATAGTGTAATTCATTGTGTGTATGAACTTTTGTAATTGTCTAGTTAGCACTTTAAAACATTTTTCTGTGTGTCCTTATTTATGAAAGAAAAAATTGGATGCAGAGACACAGAAAAACACATGATAAATGGTCTTGTGAAGATAGAGACCAGAGAAATAAGTTATTCTGTTCTAAGCCAGGAAATGCTTGGGGTCACCAAAAACTGGAAGAGGCAAGGAAGGGTTCTTCCCTAGAGACTTTAATGGGAGCATGGCCTTGCTGAAAACTTGACTCTAGATGTCTAGTCTGTATAACTGTAAGAGAATGAATTTCTATTGTTTTGAGTCACGTCGTTTATTGTAATTTTTATGGTTGACCTTAGAATCTAGCAGAGATTTTAATACCAAAAGAGAGATATTTCTGCAGCAAAAAAAAAGACGTGGAAGTGGATTTAAAATTGGGTAAAGATTTGAAAGCTAAAAGAATTTTGAAATGCATTGTCAGAAAAGCTCACATTACCTTTAGGAGACTGTTGATAGGAATATGGATGTTAAAGGCAATTCTAGTGAGGGATCAGAAGGAAGTAAAGAGTATGTTGGATAGCTTTTCTTTTATTTTAGATAATTGCTGACATCATCAACAGAATGTTGGTATAAGTATCAATGTTAAAGGTTCTTCTGGTATAGTCTCAGAAAAATAAAAGAAACATTACTGGACACTGGCTGAAAGACAACCCCTTGCTATAAAGTGGCAGGAAACTTGGCTGAATTGAGTTGTAGTATTGGGTTGGAAAGTAAAATTTGTAAGCTCTGAACTTGAATATTTAGCTGAGGAGATTTCTAAGCAAGTTGTAAATTATATGGGTTGGTTTCTTCTTGAGCTAATAACAAAAAAAAAAAAAAAAAAGAGAGAGAGAGAGAAAAGACATAAATAGATACTGGAACTTTTAAGTAAAAGTGAACCAGCACTGGATAATTTGGAAAATTCTCAACATATCTAGATATTATATTATAGGAATACATCCAAGGCTATAGATGAGAACAAACTTTTGCTGAAGAGATGATGTGTGACACGTGAATCCAATCTCCTGTCTCAGCAGAAACCAGGAATAGAAATGGGTTATCCAAGAAGAATCTGTAGAGAACCTTCTTGTGCAATGTCATGGGTCTCCTTCATATATTTGGGAAACTAACAAAGTTTTTAAGAATATTATATTAGCAGCAACACTGCCAATGTGGACTGAAGGGTAGATTACATAGGATGAAATGAAGGACAGCTGTTTAATTTCTTGGATACAACCTTGAAATGAACTGATAGTACTACTCAAGTACTTATGTTTGCATAGCCATCAACAAAAAGGAAAAATTAGGAGAGAGAAAAGAAGCCTACAGAAAATGCCAGTCAGACAGGTACATGGCAGGGGCTACTGGGGTTTCTGCAGGCCCAGAAGAGGAGCTAATGGGGCCTCCTTGAGCCTAAGGGTTGACTGAGCCACAGAGAATTATTCCCAGGCCTTGCATCCTAGTGGAATTTACCCTATTAGATACCAAATTTACTTTAGACCAGTGACCCATTACCCTTCTCATGTTCTCCCTTTCAGAATGAAAATTTTATCCTATATCTGTCCTGTGTACATTAGAATCAGATAATTTGTTTTCTACTTTCACAGGCCCACAGACAGAGGAAAATTTTGCCCCATAATGTATAATACCCAGAGTCTTATTCATAGTTATTTGATGATTTAGATAATGAAATTTGAATCGCTTATAGTTGATTTTATATGAGATTTTAAATTTAGGGGTTATGCTCAAATGAATTAAAACTTTTTGGATGTTGAAATGTTGTAAATGTAGTTTTCATTGGGATAGACATAAATTTTGGTGGTCAGAGTGTGAGCTGTATTGGGCTGAATAGTATCTGCTCCCTGACAGCCCCAACAACAACAAAATTCATGTCCATCCAGAACCTGAGAATGTGACCTTATTTGGAAACAGAGTCTTTAAATTTAATTAGTTAAATTAATATTAGGTCATACTGATGCTTCTGTAAAAAGAGGAAAATTTGAATACAGAGACACGGAGACACACAAGAAGAAGATGCCTTGTGAAAGTAGAGGCGGAGGCTGTAGTTATGCTTCCTCAAGCTAAGGAATGCCTGAGACCATTGGAAGCTGTAAGAGGCAAAGGGGAATGTCTTCTCTAGAGACTTTAAAGTGGGAACGACCCTCCCCACACTTTGCCCTCAGACTTCCAGTTTCCAGACAATGAGAGAATAAATTTCTATTGTTTTAAGATACCAACTTTGTAGTAATTTGTAATGACAACCGTAGAAAACTGGTACCGTGAAGAATAGATAAGGCAGAGCTTCACAAAGGAAAAAATATTTGAGTTGGCTTTTAAAGGATAAATATGTTTTATAGGCCTAAGAGAGTAAGACATATAAAAAAAATCAATGTTCAAGTTCTGAAAAATAGAGAAGTTAGATTTCTGAAATAAAAGGCTTCATACAAAAATATTCTTTCATGAGAGTAACACATAGTAACAACTGTCTGATACTTGACACTGAATACCATTGGGCCAAATTTGTCATGCAACCCCTCTCCATATGGCTTTTGCCCGTATGTCCAAAGTTTTCTATGGTCATGACTATTATTATTGAACCTGATTTTTTAAATGTTCACAGTTTCATGGAATTATAATTGACATAATGTATGAAAGGATTTAAAGTATAGAATATGATCTTTTAAAAAATGTGTGTATCTGTAAAACTATCACCACAATCAAGATAATACACATTTCTGTCACCCTTAAATGCTTCCTCATGCCTCTGCAATATTTTCTTTTCTCACTCCCATGTCCCAATCCCAGGTTATCATATATTTGCTTTCTACTACTGTAGATTAGTTTGCATTGTCTATATATTTTTTTAGAAAAACTTACTGTATGCTTTTTGACTTGATTTATTTCATGTAGCATAATCATTTGCAATGTATTTGTGTTGTTCTGCATAAGAAATATTTCTTAGTTAACATTTCTAATTTTTTTCCATCACTTCAAGCACTTATCCTTTCTTTGCATTACAAACAATCCAATTATACTCTTTTAGTTATTTTGCAATGTATAATTACCATCAAATACTAGATTTTGTTCCTTTTATCTAACTATATTTTTGTGCCCATTAACCATACCCCTTCCCCCCAACCCCTGTTACCTTTCCCAGTCTCTGGTAATCATCATTCTATTAGTTCAATTATCTCCATTAGTTCAATTGTTTTAATTTTTAGCTTCCACAAATAAGTGAGAACATGCAAAGTTGGTCTTTCTGTGCCTGGCTTATTTCAGTTAATGTCCTTTAGTTTCATCCATGTTGTCTCAAATGACAAGATATAATTGATTTTATTGCTGCGTAGTAGTGCACTATAAGGGTATGACACAATTTGTTTATATATTTTTCTGTTGATGGGCATTTGAGTTGTTCCACTTTGTGGGTATTACAAATGAAATTGCTACATACATTTGTGTACAAATCTTTGCGTGACTGTTCTGGGCTGAAATGAGTATCAATAAAGTTCATATACAAAGTCCTAATCTCCAGCATCTCAGAATGTAACTGTATTTGGTGATAGGGTTTTTAAAGAGGCAATTAAAATAAGGTCATTTAGGTGGGCCCTATGCCAATATGACTGATGTTCTTGAAAAAAGAGGAAATTTGGACACTTGCTAAGGGACAACCCTGTGAAGACACAGGAGGAAGATGGCCATCTACAAGCAAAGAAAAGAAGATTTAGAAGAAACCAGTCCTACTGACACCATAATCTCAGACTTCTAGCTTCCAGAATTGTGGACAGTAAACTTCTGTGTTAGACTACCCAGTCTGTGGTACCTCGAATAGCAGCCTGGCAAGCTAATAGAGTAGGCATATGCCTCGGTTTTCTTTTTATGTGTTATCTAGGACTATAAATGTTTGGTTTGTATTGTAGGTTTACTTTTTTTTTAAAAAAATAAATTAACAAACTGTTTCCAAAGTCCTACTATTATTTTAAATTCCTACCCACAGTGAATGAGGGCTCTAATTTTTCTGTGCCCTTGCCAATGCATGTTGTGATCAATCTTTTAAATTTTAGCCTTGCTAGTGGAGGGGTGGGGGTGGAATAATACCTAATTGTGGCATTAATTTTATTTTCTTAATGACTAACATGTTGAATGTCTTTTTATATGTGATATTTGAAAACACAATAAAATGAATTAAATTCAAAAATAATACTTTTACCTCATTGTAAATAAGAGGAGAAAATAAATGTTCCTATTTATCAAGCCCAGCTGTTTATCTTTTACAAACTAATGGACTTTCTTCATTGAATACCTCCACTTTTGATCTAAACTTCCCTAGAGTTCAAGAAAATAAGTGAAAAGTGAATATTTTAATATTAAAAAATGCTCTAATGGAAAACTACTAGAGGATTCTATACTTCAGTTTTCAGTTTGGAGCCCTTTCTGCTATATTATATTTTGAATTACATTTAGGTTATATGCTGGATTTTGGATTATCTTTAAAAAATTGAGGATTATTCTGAAATATTTTGGTGTAAATCTTTCAGGATTAAGCAATGCTACGGTTGCTCTCCCATTTTGTACTAACAATATCGTGGTTTTCCAGTATACATTTGAATGAAACCACTTGATAATAATTATCTTGGCTTTTAAAAATCCCATCTAGTCAATCCTGTGTAACTTTGACTTACTAATGTACGAGGGACCTACATGCCACTGTTTTTGGTAAAGTAGGGAAATGCTTTTCATGATTTTCTAGTTTCAAATATTTTCCTAGCACTTACTAAGTGTGTGATTTTGATCAAATTGCATAACCCCTCTATGTCTCAGTGACTTCGTTTATAAAATGTAGATTATAATGAATTCTTTTTCCTGGATAATTAAGCATCTTAAATGAATAATATGTGTAAGTCACTTAGAATTTTTAATATTCTATGTGGTAAGCACGTGATAGTAAGAGGCTCTGTTATATAAAATATAGTTCATAATTTCAACTTCTGGATACTTTTATAGGATTTGATAAAATAATATATATAAAGGTGCCTGATATATAGGGTTTCCAATTCCAAAGAGGTCTGAAATTACGTTTTTGTGGCTGCTTATTGACAATCTTATTGATATAAAGAAATATTTATGTAAAAGACTTTATTGTTTTCTATTATAAAGGTAATTCAAATTATGAAAAGGAAAACTTTAATGGATTCTTATTTTCTTAACATGGTTTTAGTTCAACCATGAGGGGCTAAATGCCAAGTATTTCCTGATATGTTAGATCAGTCAAAATGCTTGATCAATCAAAATGCCTTTCCATCTACCTTTTTGCTTCAATATATATAGATACTACACATAAAATAAATGAAAGAAAAATACCAATCAAATTTTTGATTGCTGAAGGAGTAATAGCTTTGCATTTCTTGATTTATGTACAATTTTAAAGGTCAGCCATGCACTGTGTATGAAAGAATGAGTACAAACACTGAAATGAATGACGATTAATTAAAAGTAAATCGGATGGGAAATTGGAATTTTCACTTAATTTTGCTGTTTGGAAAGTGCTCATCTCTTAGTAAGTGGTTCAGACAAATGCTTATTGATGCTAGTTAATGAAGGTATTAAAAGAGGAATGAACTTTTTTTGGGGAAACATTTCAGATGGAAATATCTTATATTGTTTTCTCACAGGTAATTTTTACTTTCCAAGAGCTTAGTAGAAGTGTATTTTGCCAGTTTTAATTATCTGACCATTAAGAAGAATGGGGAATTTTTTTTTGCAAGCAGCTAAGAGAATTTCCAGCACTTTAATGTGTTTGGAGAACCCAAAGTGAGTTATTATTTTATTTTTAATTCAAACTTGGCTTAGATTTGGTCCTCTAGGAGAAAACTGGAAGACATTGGTTTTGAAAGAATAATAACAATAACAATATTAAGGGTTTATGTTATTTACTAATTGTTTTTTATTCATTCCCAAATGGCTGAAAATGCCTCTTGGTAAATTTTATAAGTGTTTGCAGGTGCCGAGTATGTCAAAATTGCACCTGCAGATTTCTATGAATGTGATTTCAGTAAGCTTCATGCTGCATAGTATATGGTAAATGCAATAAAAACAGATGGACCTAGGGACAGCTGGAGTCTGAGAAGATAAAATGAAAATAACAACAAAAGCAACAGAAACAGTAATCTGGCAATTGTTATCAATGTAGTTCTAATCTTTCATTGAATTAGGGAGTATAGCGGGGCTTTTCAGCATCAAATCCCTAGCAGTTGAATTACAAATAGGAGATAAATTCCTCAGACTTCTCAAATTAGTAACCCAACTAAACTATCATGGAGTAATAATATATAATCCCAGGTATCTCTATAATAAACTAGACCCAGCTGCCAAATTTCCTCGATAGTCTTACCTTCTCTGAATTCCCTTTCTGTTGTAGTCTTTCATTAAAGTCTATAGATCCTTCCTGGAGCTTGATTCTCTAATTACAGAATTTTCCCATTTCCGTTGCCAAAAATTAGTCTACTCATTATTTTAAACAAGAGTTATTACAAGGATGCTGTGTTACTAGTAAGATGAGATGGCATAGGGGAGATTATACATGGAATTTTAACTGATTTTAACTTCATCACTTGCCAGTTTCACCCTTCCAAAACTTAACTACCTTATACAAAAATATAACAAATAACTAATTCCTCTAGAATAATGAAAGAATGAAAAGATTAAGTGCAGTTTGTGTTATACAGCTGGTAATGAATTAACTATACATTAAAACAAAGCAGTTTAGGTAAAAGAGCACAGTATAAAGCCTGATACTCAATGAAATTTTCTTCCTATTTCTGACTTAAGCTCAAGATCTATTTTCCAAAAATATGCTGCATAGTTTTTTCTTTTAAGGATTAAAAATGCCAAATATATTAAATAGTAATTAGCACTATAACAACATGTGTTTCAAATATCTTCTACTGCCTCTTCAGAATCATTCTCCACTATTCCACAGACTTCTATCAGCCCTAAAAAAGGGGAAGTAGAAGTGTAAAGACAAGTAATAAAGTTATTGTAGTGGTTCAGACAATAGTTAATGATGGTTTGAATTAAATATGGTATGTTGAAGAATGGTGAAATTGAGATATTTTGTACATTGAAATAAGAACCCATGATGAATGTGAAGATGTCCATTGGGAAGGTGAATTAGTCAGGGTTCTCCAGAGAAACAGAACCAAATAAATATGCAGTCATGCATGAATTACCAATGGGAATATGTTTTGAAACTTGTTTGGTGATTTCTTGATTCTATGCACATCATAGAGTTGATTTATGCAAATCTAGATTGTATAGCCCTCTATACACCTAGGCTAAATGGTACTACCTATTGCTCCTAGACTGTAAACCTGTACAGCATATTACTTTACTGAATACTGTAGGCAATTATAACACAATGGTAAGTTTTGTGTATCTAAACATATTTAAACATAGAAGAGGTAGAGTAAAAATACAGTATATAAGATTTTTAAAAATGGCACACCTGAATAGGGCACTGTATTTGTCAGGGTTCTCTAGAGGGACAGGACTAATAGGCTAAAATGCATATATGAAAGGAAGTTTATTAAGGAGTATTGACTCACATGATCACAAGGCCATCTGCAAGCTGAGGAGCAAGGAAGCCAATGCAAGTCCGAAAACCTCAAAAGTAAGGAAGCCAACAGTGCAGCCTTCAGTCTGTAGCCAAAGGTTGGGAAGCCTCTGGCAAACCACTGATGTAGGTTCAAGAGTCCAAAAGCTGAATAACTTGGAGTCCACTGTTTGAGGACAGAAAGCATTCAGCACAGGAGAAAGATGGAGGCCAGAAGACTCAGATAGTCTAGTGCTTCCATATTCTTCTGCCTCCTTTTCAGTCTAGCTGTCCTGACAACTGATTAGATTGTACCCACCTAGATTGAGGGTGAGTCTGCCTCTCCTAGTTCACTGACTGAAATGTTAATCTCCTTTGGCAACACCCTCACAGACATACTCAGAAACAATACTTTGCATCCTTCAATTCAATCAAGTTGATACTCCATACTAACCATCACAGGCACACAGCATAAATGAAACCTGAAGGATTGGAAGTTGCTCTGGGTAAGTCAGTGACTGAGTAGTGAGTAAATGTGAAGACCTAGGATATTGCTGTATACTACTATAGACTTTGTAAATACTATACAAGTATTGTACACTAAATTTATTAAAAATATTTTTCTTCAATAATACATTAACCTTAGTTTAGCTTAACTTTTTAACTTTATAAACTTTTTAACTTTTTGACCCTTTTGTATTAATAATTTGCTTAAAACACTAACACATACAGCTATACAAAAGCATTTTCCCTTTTTTGGGGACAGAGTCTTGCTCTGTTGCCCAGGCTGGCATGCAGTGGAGCGATCTCAGCTCATTGCAACCTCTGCCTCCCTGGATCAAGTGATTCTCCTGCCTCAGCCTCCCGAGTAACTGGGATTACAGTCGCCCGCCACTACACTTGGCTAATTTGTGTATTTTAGTAGAGATGGGATTTCACCATGGTGGCCAGTCTGGTCTCAAACTCCTGATCTCAAGTGATCCGCCCACATCGGCCTCCTAAAGTGCTGGCATTACAGGTGTGAGCCACCGCGCCTGGCCCATTTTCCTTCTTTATATCTTTATTCTATTATATTTTATTTTTGTTTTATTTTTTAATTTAAAAAATTTTGTTAAAAATGAAGACAGAAACACACATTTTAGCCTTGACCTACACATGATCAGTATCATCAATGTCACTCTCTTGCACATCCATATCCTATCCCACTGGAAGGTCTTCAGGGCCAATAACATGCATGGAGCTGTTATCTCTTATGACAATTTCTTCTTCTAGAATACTTCTGAAGGACTTGCCTGCAACTGTTTTACTGTTAACTTAAAAAAATAAGTAGAAAGAGTATACTCCAAAATAAAAAAAAAAAGTATAACATAGTAAATAAATTAATAACATATTCATTATTGTTATTATCAAGTATTATGTACCCTCCATATACAGTAATTTTTTCACACACAATTACATGATTTTAAATAGATTTTATTTTATTCTTCATGTGTTTGCATTCTCTGGACTTTAATTAGAATGCATGTCTTTATATCAGTTTTCAAAATTTATCACTTCTTATGCTGTCCACAAAAAACTGACTTTAAATACAAATATGAAGATTGATTAAATATAAATAATGAAAAATACATGAAAACACTAATCAAAAGAAATATTGAGGGACTACACTAATAACATACAAATTAGACTTTGGAATGATAAATATTAGAGGAAAAGAGAAATATTTCATGTTGATAAAAGGGTCAATTCATCAAAAGGACATAGCAATCTTAAATGTGTACAAGCCTGATAAAAATACTTCAAAATACATGAAATGTGCACTAATATGACTTGAAAAGGGAAACAGAAAATCTACAATTACAGGATGGAATTTATTAACTCCTCTTTTAGTAACTAAAAGAATAAGTAGATTAAAAGTTAATAATTACGTAGTATGCTTGAACAACACTAACAGCCAGCTTGACCCAGTTGATTTTTTTAGAACACTTTAGCTAATGATCACAGAATATGTCCCCTTCTCTAGTGCACATGGAGAATTCGCCAAAATGGACAGTAATTAAGAACCTTAAAAATCTCTGAATTTCAGTGCATTGAAATCATATAGAATATGTTCTTTGAGTACAGTGAAATCAAACAGTAAATTATTAGCAGAAAGATGACTGGTACACTTGAAATATTTGAAAATTAATAGCTTTAAAATAAGACATTTTAAAGAAAAAAAGGAAAATATAAAATATTTTGAATATAATAAAATAAAAACACAACCTATTCCATTTGTGATATGCAACTAAAGCCATGCTTACAGGAAATTTATAGAAGTATTTACATTTAGAAAAGAGCAAAATTAAAAATAATAGTTAAGATTAATGATGTAAGCTTTCACTTTAGAAAACTAGAAAAAATGAGTAAATAAATTGCAAAGTTAGCAGAAGGAAAAAAATAAAGATAAGGGCAGAGATCAATTAAAGAGAAAAAAGAAAAAGAATATAGAAAATCAGTTAATGAAAGTTGGCCTTCTGAAACACTGATAAAACTTACAAAACTTTCTAGAGGGAACAAGGAAAATGAGAAAAAAATACAAATTAATAATATAATCACTGAAGTAGAATTCATAACATATAATAGTTTGACATTTTTATAATTTTTGAATTATGAATACATAATAGTTGTACATATTTATGGGGGACATATGATGTTTTGATTTGACAATAACTATAATAACTTTATGGTAGCATATTCTATAATTTATAGGATATTTTAAGGAATTGATCCCAGTGTACAAAATTCCAAATCTGATTCAAGAAGAAATAGATAACCTACATAGACCATTATTTACAATAAAAACTGAATTTTTTGCTTAAAAGTCTTCCCACAGAAAAACCATAAACATAGAACTTTTCTGGTAAATTCTGACAGGCAGTTAAGAAAGAAATACCATCATTTCTCCACAAACTGTATCAGAATTTTTTTTATAAAAGGAAAGGAATGTCAGCTCATTGGCCTGATACTGAAGCAAAATGCCTTTATTTTAAAAATTACAGACCAATATTGTTCATGTTTATATATGCAATAAAAGTGAACAATTTTAGCCAATTGTATCCAGCAATGTCTAAGATGAGAGTCCCTAAAATTCAAGGATTCATTAGTGTTTGAAAATCAATCAGTATAGTTCACCATTAATTATATATTTAGTATACTAAAATATTTTGTATGTGAAATGATCAAAATGGACTCATACAAAAAATTATTTTAAAATCTATGAAAATCCTATTGCTAATATTATACTCTATTGTGAATGACTGAATGCTTTCTTCCTATATGGGGAGTAAGGCAAGTTTATCTGCTCTTACCACTCTAATTCAACATTGACTGAAGGTCCTAGTCAATGTAATAAGGCAAGCCAGTGAAATAAAAGTCATAGACTAGAAAGGAAGAATTAAAGGTATAATAATTCACAGATGATATGATTGCTTATGTAAAATATCTTAAGCAATCTCCAAAAGTATTTCTAGAACCAAAAGCTAAATTTAGTAAGGCTACAAAATATAAGTTCAGTGTATACTGGCACAAACCAGTGAAAACTGAAATACCAAAATAACATTTATAGTAGCATCAAAAATGGTTGAATATGTAAGAATACATTTTACAGCTATGTGTAAAACATGAGCACTATGGATTATAAATGTTCCTGCAAAATTTAAAGAGAAATGAAGTGAAATACTGTGTTCATGGATTAAAAGATTCAATATTCTCTCATTCTTAAAAAATTAATGTATAGAGACATCATAATCCAACCAAAATTCTGTAATCTTTTAAAATAGAAAGATTCAGGCTATTCTGTCTTTTATAAAAGTTTAAAGCCCCTAGAATACCTGAAACAATTTTTAAACAGAAGGACAAAGTTGTAGAATATACGCTATTTGATTTCATGACTCGCTATAAAGTTACAGTAATGAATGTATTATTGTATTAAGAATATATATATATATAAAGATTAATAATATGAAAGTATACCTAAATAGTCCCATTCATATTTGATCTATTGATTTTCACCCAGGAAATACTACCAAGCAATGAAAAGGAATGAGTTACTGATACACGGAAAAAAAAAAAAAATGAATGAATGAAACTCATTCCTTCTATTCTATGTTAAGAAAATCAGTCATAAAATATTACATACTATATGAGGATAACATTTATATGGAATTTAACAAATGACAAAATGATACTGATACAAATCACACCAATGTTTTCGGCTAGGATGGGGAAAGGGTATTGATTGCAAAGGGATTTCAGAGTGACTTGAATATTCCTAATTTTGATGGTGGTATCAGTTAAACAACTGCATAACTTGTCAAAACTCATCAGGCTGTATTGGAAAAGTTGGTGAGTTTTATAACTCAATTAGTTACTATTATTTTTTAAATAGATGATTTTAGCATATCTTCACATTCAGTTACTGGACTTTTCATTTTCTTATGATATATTTAGTTGGCTTTTTATTCAGAATAGTTTTAGATTTACAGAAAACTTACAAAGATGGTAGAGAATTCCTGTATATCCCATATCCTGTTTGTCCTATTGTTAATATCTTACATTAGTATGGTAAATCTGAAACACTAATGAACTGATATGGATACACTGTCATTGACCATACTCAATATTTTATTCAGATTTCTTTAATTTTTACCTAAAGTCCTTTTTCTGTTCTAGGATCCCATTCAAGAAACCACAGTACATTTAGTTGTCATGTATTTAGCTCCTCTTGACCATGGCATTTCTCAGATTTTGGTCTTGATGACCTTGGCAGTTTTGAGGAGTATTGGTCAGGTGTTTCATAGAATATCCCTCACTTGAGATTTACGGAAAAAAAAAAAAAAAAAAAAAAGAGATTTACATGAGGTTTTTTTTTTGTTTTATTTATTTATTTATTTGTTTGTTTGTTTGTTTTAGACTAGGGTTATGTGCTTATGGAAGAAGACCACAGAGGTAAAGCTATGTTTTCATCTCATCATATCAAATAATATATACTACCAACATGATATTTCACTGTTGATACTGATATTGTATTAGTCTGTTGTTGCATTACCAAAAATAAATACTTGAGACTAGATAATTTATGAAGAAAAGAGGTTTAATTTGTTCATGGTTCTGCAGTTTGTACAGGAAGCATGATGCTGGCATCTGCTCGACTTTTGGGGAGGCCTCAGAAAAGTTACAGTTATGGGGGAAAGTAAAAGGGGAGCAACCACACATATGGCCAGAGGAGGAGCAACAGAGCAAGGAGGGAGGTGCTGCATACTTTTAAACAACCAGATCTGGTGAGAAGTCACTCACTGTTATGAGGGAAGCACCAAGAGGATGATGCTAAACCATTTATGAGAGATTTGCTCCCATGATTCTATCACCTCTTACCAGGCCCCACCTCCAATACTGGGTATGATTCAGGTGGGGACAAATATACAAACTATATCTACACTTATGTTTTGGCTCATGTAGTGTTTATTAGGTTTCTCCACTGTAATGTTACTCATTTTTCTTCTCTTTTAATACTGTACTCTTTAGAAGGAAGTCACTATGAGCATCCCTCACTTAAGGAGATGAGAATTGTCCCTGACCTCATTGACAAAAAATTAATTGCACAAATTTTCGGTATTTTTCTGCACAGAACATGTGTCTCATGACAAACCCCATTTTGTTACTTACACATTTAATCATTTATGTATGTCAGTACAAATGATACAGTTTGGCTCTGTATCCCTACCCACATCTCATCTCATAGCTCCCATAATTCCCACATATTGTGGGAGGAACTAGGTGGAACATAACTGAATTATGGGGACCGGTCTTTCCCATGCTGTTCTCATGATAATGAATAAGTTTCATGAGATCTGATGGTTTTAAAAATGGGAGTTTCCCCACAGAAGCTCTCTATTTTTGCCTGCTGCTATCCAAGTAAGACATGACTTGCTCCTCCTTGCCTTCTGCCATGATTTTGAGGCCTCCTCAGCCATGTGGAACTGTAAGTCCATTAAACCTCTTTTTCCACCCAGTCTCAGTTATGTCTTCATCAGCAGCATGAAAATGGACTAATACAGTAAATTGGTACCGAGAGTGGAGTGCTGCTGTCAATACCTGAAAATGTGGAAGTGACTTTCAAACTGGGTAACAGGCAGGGGTTGGAACAGTTTAGAGGACTTAGAAGAAGACAGGAAAATGTGGGAAAATTGGAAACTTTCTAGAGAATTGTTGAATGGCTTTGCTCAAAATGCTGATAGCCATATGGACAATAAAGTCCAGGCTGAGGTGGTCTCAGATGGAAATGAGAAACTTGTTGGGAACTGGAGCATAGGTGACTCTTGTTATACTTTAACAAAGAGACTGGCAGCGTTTTGCTCCTGCCCTAGAGATTTGTGGAACTTTGAACTTGAGGGAGATGATTTAGGGTATCTGGCAGCAGAAATTTCTAAGCAGGAAAGCATTCAAGAGGTGACTTGGGTGGTGTTAAAGGCATTCAATTTTATAAGGGAAGTAGAGCACAAAAGTTCAGAAAATGTGCAGCCTGACAATGCAATAGAAAAGAAAATCCCATTTTCTGAAGAGAAATCCAAGCAGGTTGCAGAAATTTGCATAAGTAACAAGAAGCTGAATGTTAATCCCCAAGACAATGGGGAAAATGTCTCTGGTGCATGTCAGAGGTCTTCACAGCAACCCCTCCCATCACAGGCCCTGAGGTCTGGGGGAAAAGATGGTTATGTGGGTCAGGTCCAGGGTCCCCATGCTGTGTGCATCCTAGGGATTTGGTACCCTGTGTCGCAGCTGCTCCAGCCATGGCTGAAAGGGACCAGCATAGAGCTTGGGTCGTGACTTCAGAGAGTGCAATCCACAAGTCTTGGCAGCTTCCATGTGGTGTTGAGTCTGTGGGTGGACAGTAGTCAAGAATTGAGGTTTGAGAACTTCTGCCTAGATTTCAGAGGCTATATGGAAATGCCTGGATGTTCAGGCAAATGTCTGCTGCAGGGGCAGGGTTCTAAGGCAGAATCTCTGCTAGGGCAGTGCAGAAGGGAAATGTGGGGTCAGAGTTCCCAGACAGAGTCCCTACTGGGGCATTGCCTAGTGGAGCTGTGAGAAGAGCTCCAGACCCAGAATGGTAGATCCACTGACATCTTGCACCATGCTCCTGGAAAAGCTGCAGACACTCAATGCCAGCCTGTGAAAGCAGCCATAAGGGAAGCTATATCCCACAAAGCCACAGTGGTGGAGCAGCCCGAGACCATGGGAACCCACCTTTTGTATCAGTGTGACCCAGATGTGAGACAGGAGTCAAAGAAGATAATTTTGGAGCTTTAAGATTTGACTGCCCTGCTGTATTTCAGAACTTGCATCGGGTCTGTAGCTCCTCTGTTTTGGCCAATTTCTCCAATTCAGAATGGCTGTATTTACCTAATTCCTATACTGCCACTGTATCTAGGAAGTAACTAACTTGCTTTTGATTTTACAAGCTCATAGATGGAAGGGACTTGCCTTGTCTCAGATGAGACTGGACTGTGGACTTCAGAGTTAATGCTGAAATAAGTTAAGACTTTAGGGGACTGTTGGGAAGGCATGATTGGTTTTGAAATGTGAAGACATGAGATTTGGAAGCAGCCAGGGGTGGAATGATATGGCTTGGCTATGTGTTCCTACCCAAAATCTCATCTTGTTGCTCCCATAATTCTCACTTGTTGTGGGAGGGACCCAGTGGGAGATAAATGAATCATGGGAGCGGGTCTTTTCCATGCTTTTGTTGTGATAGTGAATAAGTCTCATGAGATCTGATGGTTTTAAAACTGGGAGTTTCCCTGCACAAGCTCTCTCTTTTTGCCTGCTGCCATCCATTTAAGACATGACTTACTTCTCCTTGCCTTCCGCCATGATTTTGAGGCCATCCCAGCCATGTGGAACCAGAAGTCCATTAAACCTTTTTCTTCCCAGTTGCAGGTATGTCTCTGTCAGCAGTGCGAAAACGGACTAATACAGTGGACTTGTGGATATTAATTTTAAACTTGTTATTTTGTTGTTCAAATTGTCTCTGGTTTGGTCATTAGGAATTCCTTCATTTAGTTCCTGTCACCTTTTGACATACCCATAGTTAGGTGTTTTTGTTTGCTTGTTTGTGTTTTTTAAGTACTTTCTTACTTTCTGGCAGTAAAAGATGCCCAGACTTGTTTTATATATTCTCTATTCCAGCCCTACAATCAGCTATTTCTCCAAGGAACCATGTTTTCTTTTACTGGAAACCAACATCTGGCACTCGTTGTCATCATTACTACTGGGATGCTGTTGCTTCTGTGCCCTTTCAGCTGAAAAAGCAAGAAATATCTGTATCGTATGCCTTTTAATTACCAGAAATTTGAAATTTTAATATTTAAAATTCAGAAACATAAATACATTTTCAATAAATTCTTTGAAAAGAATATTTTCTTTTAAATTCAGAAATTTGTAATTTAATACATTTTAAATATTTTATATCCAAGTATATATACACTATGATTTTTTTTAAACTATATTTTTAAATTTTCTACACTTATTTGTATTTTGATCTATCTACTTGATATTATTTGTATAGTTCATGATTTATGGGTAAAACTTGATTTTTTCATTAGTGATATCTAATTGACCTAAAGCAACTTTCTAAAAAGATTATCTTTTTCGTTCACAAATAACTAGCATTGGGCTTGTATCCAGAATGCAAAAAGAAAATATTGCAAAACAGTTGAAAAATGACAATAATTAAAAAAACAAAAAAAACAAAAACTGGTGGAGCAACTAGAATGGTAGTTCACAAACAAGAATACTAAGTTATTAAGTAAATACATGAAAAATTGTTCTGTTTCATTATCAGTCAAATGAAAATTTAAATTGCAATAAGATACTATTGTATAACTATAAGAATGTTTAATGTTTAAAAGACTAAAAATGTTATGTGTTGATTAAGACATGGAGCAACAGAAATTTTCATTCACTACTGTGAATAGGTTTATTGGTACAACTCCTTTTGAAAACCCATTAGCATTATTGACTAAATTTGAATATACTCAGGTATATTCTGGAAGAAATGAATGCACCTGTGAATGAAAGACATGCATAGCCATGGCCATAGCCCCTGTTTAAAGCAATTTAAAGATATATTTAAGAGTAGCATGATAAAATTGATCACATATTCATACAAGGTAATATTAAACAACAATAAAAATAATAATCAAAATATTTGGGTTTCTTTAGAAAGAACATACTCTATAATTTAATTTACATAAGCAAAGCTAGTATATTGTGTTAAAAATCAGGAGTGTTTTATTTGAGGTGAAAGCACGATAGTGTTTAGGAGGAGGTTTTTTTGTCTTCTGTGGTGTAGGTAATGGTTTATTTCTTGGCTTACATGGTATTTGCAAGAGTGTGTTCAGGTCTGTGGTAATTTGTATCTGTGGACTTAAATTTGTGAACTTTTCTGTGTGAATGCAATGCTTCAATTTTAAAAAATTAAATATGCAGTACATTAAAATAGCAAAAAACAGATAAAAACATGTATAAGCACAGTGTTATGCCTTGCTGTCACTTGATATCATGAGATCGGACTCCTTTGCAAATCCAAAGAAGTGACACTTGGAATAAAGATGAAATTTAAGGCTTTGTGAGACAAAGAACAGAAGCACAATCTTTTAGAGGTAACTTAGTTTGCAGAGAAAAGTGGCATTAATTAAAATAAACAACTTGTCCTCTGATTTAGTGTGCCTGTTCTACAATCTGGAAACAGTGTTACATTCATCTCTGAAAAATGACACCTAAATGAACAGAATAGCAATAAAGGCAATAATTGCAAAGATTTTTTTCTTTGTAAATATTTCATGTATATTAATAATAATTTAATTTGGAAGGATTAATGACATTTTGATGAATACGAAAGCAACTAATGATTAATCTAGTTATTATAGAGTGCTTCTGCTTGAGATAACATTTCATAGTCCTGGCATTAGCACAATCCATCTGGCTGTTAAATATATGCATATTTAGATGAAATCATAAAATGTTGCAGTCTGAACGCTAATAATATATTTAACAAATTCACAATTGCCAAATAAAATATTTTTATTCACATGTTAAAAATATAGCTCTTAGTAAATATGTTCTTTTTTTAGTCTTTCCTGATCTTAGATGAATTTGAGTTCGTTTTTACTATTTAGAAATTGTAGTAGCTTTATTTCTCTGGTAATATGACCTGAATTAATTTTTTTTTTTTTTTTTTTTTTTTTTTGAGACGGAGTCTCGCTCTGTCACCCAGGCTGGAGTGCAGTGGCCGGATCTCAGCTCACTGCAAGCTCCGCCTCCCGGGTTCCCGCCATTCTCCTGCCTCAGCTTCCCGAGTAGCTGGGACTACAGGCGCCTGCCACCTCGCCCGGCTAAGTTTTTGTATTTTTAGTAGAGACGGGGTTTCACTGTGTTAGCCAGGATGGTCTCGATCTCCTGACCTTGTGATCCGTCCGTCTCGGCCTCCCAAAGTGCTGGGATTACAGGCTTGAGCCACCGCGCCCGGCCCGACATGAATTAATTTTTTATAATTTTTTGCTCTTGTGCTCTAAGCATGAAGACCATGTAGTTAAACTGTCAACTGAAAATTATTCAAATTAAAATAATAATTCCTCACCTTATTTAACAATGTAGTGAAAAAAGTTTTTTTCTGAAAAATTCCAAAGTGTGTATGGTTGATGGTACCACAATGCAGCTACTAATTTTGTCTTGTTTACCTTTTAAAAAAATGTGATATGAATAGCACCTACAAACATCCTGGTTTTTCCAAGTGCTTACCATCAATAGCTTCTGTAAAATGGAAAGAGAACTATGAAATAAGAATTATAAGCAGTAGGGAAGGTTCCTCAAAAAACTAAAAGTAGAACTACCGTATAATCCAGCGATCCCACCTCTGAGTATCAGAAATAATTAAAACAATATCTCAAAATTATATTTTCACCCTCATGTTTATTGCAACATTATTCACAGTAGCCTAGATGAGAAAACAATTTAAATGTCCATTAATAGATGAATAGGTAAGGAATATGAGATATATGCATACAAGGGAATATTATTCAAGCACGAAAAACGAAGTCCTACCATATGCAATACATGGATGAACCTTAAAAACATTATGCTAATGATTCTTCTTTCTGTGGGATATCTAAAATTGGCAAACTCACATAAGCAGAAAGTAGAATGGAGGTTATCAGGGGCTGAGGGCAGGGGAAATGGGAAGTAACTGTTCAACAGAAAAAAAGTTTCAGTCATGTCAAAGGAATAAGTTTGGAGATCCGCTCTACAAGCTGTACTATGCTTATAGTTAACAATATTGTACTATACACTTGAAAATTTGTGAAAAGGATAGATACCATGTTATGTGTTCTTACCACAATAAAAAAATGGTATATCAGAAGCAAAATATAAAAATTCCTAACTCCAAAATCAAAGGACTAATGAGAACATATGTGAAGTGAAATGTTGATTACATTTGTAGAAAATGTTTTTAGCGCTCTTTCACTTGTTGTCTCTAAATACAGCACTGTCCCCTCTAATGGAACAATATACCCAATTATTGGGACAGCCATATTAAGAGACTTCCTTTTTATATCAACATTTTTGTTTGGGTTACAGATGGTTGATGTTGCAGAAATGGGTCTTGTAATTAATGTACTCACATTTTCTAAAACTAGAAAGTCTAAATTAGACACTTAATATTAAGATTTCATAACTTTTGTTTTATATAATTACTCAATTCTTTGGATTGAAATGATTTGCCATTTCTGTTACATACTGATTTAACTTCAGAATCTACAAAACAGAGTAGGTTTTAACTCTATAATGAACATTATGTTGCATGATTTTACGTAAATTATCACATTGATTCTGTATTTGTTTTATTTAATGGGGTTTATATTTGTATTTTCCAGGTGATAAAAGACTGTCTCAAAGTTTTAACAACTTACCTAAAGTCTCATAACTAATAAGTAGAAAAATGGTTAATCATCCCAGGACTGTCTTTCTGAAGACAATGTCCTTTCTACTATTTCATTCTATTCGAAAGTTATTTCACCTGTCCCTTGTATCACTGGATTCTCCGTCAAAGAAAAGGAGCTCTGTAATCAAATATATTTAGAAAATGATGCATACAGTCTTACTCTCTTGGAGTTGTACACTGCACATGAGCATAATTAAAATCCGGAGGCCGGGTGCGGTGGCTCACGCCTGTAATTCCAGCACTTTGGGAGGCTGAGGCGGGCGGATCACGAGGTCAGGAGTAGGAGACCAGCCTGGTCAACATGGTGAAACCCCTTCTCTACTAAAAATACAAAAATTAGCTGGGCATGATGGCACACGCCTCTAATCCCGCTACTCAGGAGGCTGAGGCAGGAGAATCGCTTGAACCTGGGAGGCAGAGGTTTCAGTGAGCCGAGATCGCACCACTGCTCTCCAGCCTGGGCGACAGAGTGAGATTCAGTGTCAAAAAAAAAAAATCCTGAGAAGTTATCCAGTGACAACCGGAGCATTTTTTTAACCAGGGGATTTCCAAACTTTGGGTGAAAGGACCCCAAACCCTTCTCACCAACTAAGATCCATGTAGAAGAAGCTTTCTGAGGAAAACAATTTAAAAAATTGATTTTTTTCCACCATAGCTGCTTGATTCTTTTCCAAATTGGTTTTATTATAAACTTAAAATGAACTTAAACATATTATGTGAAAGATAGACACAAAAAGCCACATATATTATTATTCCGTTTATAAGAAATGTTCAGAATAGCAAATCCATAGAGAGAAAAAAAAAGAGAAACCAGATTAATGGCTATCAGATGCTGGCAAGAAAGGAAAAATGAGAAGTAGCTGCTAATCAGTATGGGGTTCTTTTTGGTGTTATGAGAATGTTCTACAATTAGATAATGGGGAGAGTTGTATAACTGAGACTATACTAAAATCATGAAAACGGTGAATTTATTGTAAATAAATTATATATTAATAATGCTATTATTAAAAATTAAGTAGATTCAAGAGGAATTATACAGGGTTATTAAGCATACAAGTCACCAAATAAATGCAAATTCAAATTGCTTGTCAAGAATTAGTGAGTTTAAAAAGTGAACACATTCACTTTTCACCTAGTTAAGATTGGCCTCAGGAACCAGAGAGATAAATGTATGAATTTAACTCCTATATTTATCAACTATGGGATGCGTGACAAGCAATTTTGTGTTGTTGCTGATGATTGGTTTGCTGTAAAATGAGAATAATTGCATTCACCTCAATGAGTTGCTGTGAGTGCTAGAGGAGAAAACATATTCAGACATCTGATATTGGGTGTGTCACAGAGTTTTTCGTTGCCAGCAATAGTGTTTAAAACTTTTTGCTTAGTTGGCCATGACTGGCCTATAAGCCAGACAAAGGAGTGGGTGAAAAAGGAAGGTGGAGAGAGATTGGGGCTCACCACAAATATTGTAGAGTCATTTTCTGTGTTATAGTTATTCATGTAGTGTGAAACTAGAGGTGTGGGGTGGATAGGAAACACTTTGTATTGTGTAATCCTATGTACCATTTTTGTACTATGTGCATATTTCTATCGCCATATTTGTGTGTAATTTTCATAATAATAAAAAAGATAATCTGCCATTTTACTTAGATAATCACCATTAAAAAACGAATATTCTGAAATTTTTGAAAAGGGATCAAGGAGAAAGCCACTTCTAAGATGTAATTTCATTAACTTATCTGGAAAATAATTTGAAGGCCTCTATGTATTTAACAGTTGTTCCAGTAACTCTTCCAGAAATCTCTTAGAAAAATTTAAAAATAAAAACAAATTTTGATGAGCACTAATGCCATTTCTAGGGTTACTCATAATGACAATAAAATTGGAAACAGGATATATGATAATTTAGTAAATTGCATTTTTCTGAAAATAGTTTGATGATGAGAAATAATAAAATGTATCAATAGTGGTAAAAAAAATACGATGGTAAACCTTCAAATCTTTAATTTTTCAATCTTAGTTGTTGAAGACTGTGCAGAAAGAGAGATATGTACTGGTGACAGCTGTCACATAGAAAAGTTAATTAGGGTGAAGTGTGATCTGATGATTATATAGTTATCTATTGTTGATAAAAGCAAATACAAAAAATACAATTTTAAATTAAATTACTTGATTAATTCAGGCAAGTTATTTTTTCAGTTTGGGGGTTTGTTTCTCAATTTGCCTTTTTAACTTATATTACTGTAGAACCCACTGTATTTTCTTGGAAATGCGCTTTTAAGTAGAGGGAACCTTTGTGAGATTTGTGAGAAAATTAAATGAAATTTAGTTCTTCCTTTCTCTGAGTCTTTGCAAACTCTTTTTCTTCCAAAGAAAAACACTTTTTCAAAGGGTGAAAGAAAGCAATCTGAAAGCTATGTAATGCAACTGTTCTGTGTTACGGATTTCTGAAGACTTCCTATGGCTTCCAAGTGAGAAGAACTACTGGAGATGAAATAGAAAGAATTTATTTCCTATACTGAAAGAGGATGCAGTTCTCTAGTCAGTTTCACTGGAGCAAATCTTTTGGCTTTATTTGTAGGGCAAATGAAATGGCAGAATGCACAGAAAACTTTTTATTTTTTACCAGAAAAAACAAAAAATAACTAGTGTTTCCAAATTAACATTGATGGTGTCCTGGAAAAAATTTTGACTAGTAAGTTTTTCTTCTATTACTAGCCAACACTTTTTAAGTAGGCATGTGGAAGAAATTACTGTAGTAATTTTGTTGATATAATTGCATGTTAGATCCTTGTATTTGAGCATTAACGTATAATTACCTTCTTGGCAAATTTGAACACACTTTCATTAACGATTATAAGTGGTAACTCTCAGCTCTCTCATGGTATGTCTCGAGAAAAAAATTAGGCTTTTAGTCTAGACCACTTTTATTTAAAGAGAAGAACACTACCATGTTTTTAAAAGTTGTCACTTTTTAATTTGTTACAATATAGATTGTATAGAAATCTCTTCCAACTGTTTAAAATTAAATACAGGCTGCTGGAATAACTAGTTCAATTTTATATATATATATATTTTTTTTTCTGGCAATTAGAGCAAAAGCAAGTGGCCCTCAGAGGAAAAATATGTACATATTTTAGTTATATATATATATATATTTAGTTACATTTACAACTGATATACCCTACAGAGCCAAATAGAGAAAATATCTTTAGAAATCTATTCAAATTTCTAGTGAACATCCCTAATTTGAGTGATAAGATCCTTAGATAAAAGAAGAATTCATAGGAACAAGTAAAAATGTTTCATACTGTAAATGTTAGTATTGAGTATAGCTATAATCTGTTGTCGGTGTAAATATACTGTGGTCTTGAAAAGTAGCACAGCAGTTTGAAGAGAATCAAACTAAAAATGCCCTAAGAATGAGAGAAGAAAGAGGATGCGTTTGCAATTTAGAGGGCACAATGTGCTTTCTGTTGTTCAGGTTGTTAGGTTTAGACTCTTTCTTTGAACAACAGCCTTGTATACGTGCCCTAAGCCTCTTTATAAAACTCGATGCCAAATCAAAGCAGAGTTTTCAATTACTAACAAGTGTTTCTGTTTAGCTATTATTTTATGTACTCTTTTTAAATTACATTTTGAAAAATGCTGGGTGCCTTTGTTTTTTGACTGCAAAGTTCCAACCCCCCAGGTTTTCATTTTTGGTGAGCTGTGAAGAAGTTTTTTAATGAGTTGGTAAGTGACATTGATTACCATTGAATCACATCAAGGAGAGGAAACAATGATATTAGCTTATAGTTTTCTGGATTCCACCATAGGTTATGCAAGGGCAGTCTTCATGTTCAGCAGCCCCCAGGCCACAGAGGACCTGATAACTTACTCTAAGAGTGTAGAATAGAAAAAAACAATCATGGCTATAATTTACTGATATTCTCAAACTTGGTTATTATCTAGTCAGCGTTTAGACAGAATTACAATGTTGGTATTGTAATAATAAAAATTATATTATCTTGCACTTCATTAGTATAGCTAATTTTACCAAATTTAGCATGTATTAGATTTTCTACACTCCAGATAATGTTGGATCTAGTTTGCTGTAACTTTCATAGACAATTCATTCCATTTTATTTTCTCTCCAATTTTTTTGTATTTAAGCTAGTAATAGTAGCTTTCACGACAACATTCTAACGAGTTGTCCTGATTTTTGACCTCCCCATACTTTTTAATCCATGAGGCATACTTTGTCTCATGGATTAAAATTTTCCTAAAGTGCAATTTGGGTAGAGTGATTTCTCTCTTTTATCATCTTTTTCATTATTTAATAAAAATAATTTAATTTTCTTAGTGGGACATTTAAGAAACTTTACAGTCTGATCCTTTTTATTGTCATCTAAACTTCCACACTCAACTTATTTATGCTCTAGGTTAACTTCAGTCACTCAGCTTCTTATTGATTTTAGATGAACTGGCCTTCTCTGCAGTATTATGTCTAACATACTGTTTCTTCATCAGTAAACAACAAAATTTTCACAGCTATATTTCCAAATTTTGACCCATTTTAAAAATCTATTTTGATATAACTATAAATAGTGTTATGATGAGGCCTATCAGACAAACTGTTTCATGAAGAAGGTCATTCAGTGAGCAGGATGTGATTTGCTACAAGGTAGAGATAGAAATTTAATGTCAAACTACCACCAAACATAATACCTTGCTTAGTGAGATCAATAATAACTGCCTGGTGAGTACATAAGGAAGCTAGGTCAGGGCAGTAAATGATTCAATCTAAACAGCAATATGATCCTGAAGGAGCACCAGTTCAACACAGCAATGACCATGGTTGCCTTTAAAGACAATGTGGAGCATTGTTTTAGTGTGATGGTGATTGTGTTGTTTATTATTGCCTCATACAATGTTTTTGTTCCAAAGGATGCTGCAAATGTGATATGTTGGAACATTGCTTAACCAATCCATGTTTCCTTGAAGATCGCACCTCTGCTCTGCCCCCAGATTCCTAATTGGACCCTTAACATCTCATCCTTCAAAGTGTTCTATGCTAAAATCACTTTATTAATTACTCATTATCTAAATTCCTATAATAATGTGGCAGAACCTCTCATGTGGGCATTTCCATTATTTTTTTCTAGCTTTATATTACAGTTGTCTCTATTTTTTTCTTTGCTTCCTCACTTCCTTTATATGGTTGAAAATTCTTATGGGCATGCTTCTTACCATAATTATGTATATTTCTGTAGTATTTTTACAGTTTATGTCACATATTGTCTTCTTGAAAAATATTTCTTTTGTAAATGGTTGCATTAAACATGAATGAACGAACATTCTTTTTTAAAAAATAAACTAAATGTATGATTTATTTTGGAAAAAAGACTAATTTCCAGCTGTCTAAATGCAGACGTAATCTTAGTTGCTTTGTCCAATGTTAATTAATTTCTTAGAGACTCAGATTCATTTAATTATTTCAGACCCTGTTTGCATACTAAATCATATTATTGTTTCTACATGTAATGAAAACATCCCCTTCAAATTTGTAAATGTGCTATACTATCTTATCCATTCCATATTCATTATAACTGAGTAAGATAGGCTTTTTTTTCATTCTAAACTATGTTTTTGACATTATCACTGATGATAGACTTTTGAAAACTCTTTGACATCTTTAGTATTTAGTAAATCATGGGTTTTAGCTTCTGCCTCTCACTTTGTTAGTGGTATTAGTTAATCTTTATAATAGCCCTTTACCCACATTTCTTGCAGAAATTGTTTCTTTTACAGGGGCACTAATATCATTCATCACAGCTTGACCCCCATGACCTAATCACCTCCCAAAGCCCTACATCTTAATCCTATCGCATTAAGAATTAGTTTCCAGCCAGGCACGGTGGCTCACGCCTGTAATCCCAGCACTTTGGGATGCCGAGGCAGGTGGATCACGAGGTCAGGAGATCAAGACCATCCTGGCTAACACTGTGAAACCTAGTTTCTACTAAAAATAAAAAATAATTAGCCGGGCATGATGGCAGGCGCCTGTAGTTCCACCTACTCGGGAGGCTGAGGCAGGAGAATGGCGTGAACCCGGGAGGTGGAGCTTGCAGTGAGCTGAGATTGCACCACCGCACTCCAGCCTGGGCAACAGAGTGAGACTCTTTATCAAAAAAAAAAAAAAAAAAAAAAAAGAAAAAGAATTACTTTCCAACATACAAACTTGGGGGAACACACAATTAGCAAATATATAAATTATGATCTATTGAATTTATGTGGTTCAGCAATAAAGAAAATAACTTATTGTCATTGAGGAACTTGTAAAATATGCCAGGATATATGATGCACAGAAAAAAATGGAAAGAGCAAAAATAAAAAAAAAACTGGTATCAATCTCTGCTATGCCTATGACGAGCCAACTGATCTGTAAATCATTTTACTCTCTGATCGCATTTTAAAGTCATATAATAGCTGCTTCCTTAATGTATGCCCTCAAGGTTTGTATAAGTATGCATACATTCATCTTAGGATATGTTACTTAACCTAGAAAGGAAAAAAAAAATCTTGGTATTGAATATTTCTACCTTGAAGGGCCTTAAAAGAATGTTATATGACTACCTGATTTTAAATATTGGATACTGAGTATTCAGTGAATACTAAATATACTATTATCAGAGATACTACTAAGACTAGGTCTTTTAATATTTCAGACAAGGTTTTGTATCTAAGGTTTTAAGAAATAAAGTAGGAAGATATACGGTGCTACAGAAGCAAAGAAAGGAATTTCTTCTGTCATAACATATGGTTAAGTTGATGATGTGCAAGGCTACAAAGAAGTGCCAGTTTAAATATGGAGACCCTACCTCAATGGATAATCACTAACAAGACAGGCATCTAGGACAGATATCCTCCTGAGTTCATCTTTCTTGTGATTTTTATTGTTATATTTAATTCTTTTTATGTTTATAAAATATTTTTACCTCCAATAGTGATAACTTTTGACCATTAGTCACAAATTTTGCTATGATAAAGAGTTCGGATTTGATACATCCCTGCCTGTGATATGCAAGGAGGAAAATGGGGAAATATTTCTTCTTCTTCTATTTGGCAGGTTCAAATCTTTTGAAACAATGTAGCAAGTAGGCATTTAGAAAAGATATGTAGAGTTAGAGATATAATGAGGAGGAAGCCCCCAAAGAATAACTGTCAATCCTTTATGACCCCAATTTCAGAAGCTTCAATAATATTTCAACTAGAAGCAAAGAAAGCTCATTTTTTACTAGCTTCCCTGGAGACAATATCTCCTATCAAAATTGATTACTTTTTCATGCTATCTATCATGCAGAATTGCTAACAGGAAATCTACTGTTCACTCATTTCCTTGGCCTACTTCTTGGCAACTCCATTACACTGTACTTAATTTTCGAGTAAATAACATATTAAAAATTAATCAAAGGAAAGAGTAATTTGGAATTTAGAGGTGAAATAAAAGTAAAATGATACAGCCTGTTTTCAGAGACTCTACCCTGGTAGAGACTTAAATTTTAGGCCCTGGAGGAAGGGAAGAATAAAAAAAAAGTCTCCTTTAGGCGTTTAAAATTTCAACATAAATGGCCCATCAGTTGAAATTCTGGGATTCAAAGCAGTATTTCCTTAGTGGACTGAAGAGAATCTTTTCCAACAGCTCTGCCCCTAACATTCACAGACTGGTATAGAACAAATATACATGTGTATATATATACACACACACATATATATACATACACACATATATATATATACCTAATATATAATATTATATAAGTAAAATATGTCCTTGTATCAACTTTACAGATATATATTCAAAATAACTTGATGTCTAAGTTTGTAAATAAAATTCTCAAAGCCTTCTGTAGGTCACACAAAGAGAGCCTGACCTTAGCCCCCGGCTCTACTGATGCTTCTCTTTTTCTTCACGTACTGCAGTCAGCACTGCAAGGGGCTTCAGATGGATTTGTATGGGTACCACAGCCCATTAATCAAAGTTTTCATGCTCCCCAAATAGCTGCCTCCTCTTTGGCATAGTGATGTGCTTGATAACTTACTTTCTTTGGGGAAGTGGGCTGTGGATTCCTTGGGCAGGGAATACTTGGGTCCTGTAAAAGTCTAGAAGCAGAGGTTATGACAATGTAGCTTTGGTCCTTTGACCATATGAACTAATTACCTCATGGGACAGCTACAATCATGGGAAGTCCAGGGAGGAATTATCTGTGTTAGGACTCAGAGAGGAACAAAGGTGGAGGCATCACGTTGCCTGACTTGAAGCTATGCTATAAGGCTATAGTAACCAAAACAGCATGATATTGGTATAAAAACAGACACATAGAAGAATGAAACAGAATAGAAAACTCAGACATAAAACCACAAACCTAAAACCATCTGATCTTTGACAAGGCTGAAGAGAGCAAGCAATGTGGAAAAGACTCCTTATTCAATAAATGGTATTGGCCAGCCATATGCAGAAGAATGAAACTGGACCCTTACCTTTCACCATATACAAAATTAACTCGAGATGGATTAAATATTTAAATGTAAGACCTCAAACTGTAAAAATCCTAGAAGAAAACCTAGGAAATATTTTTCTTGACATCAGTCTTGGCAAATGATTTTTTCCCCCAAAAAGTCCCAAAAAGCAATTGCAACAAAACCAAAAATTGACAAGTGGGTCCTAATTAAATTAAAGAGCTTCTGTACATAAAAAAAAAAAAAACTCAACAGAGCAAATAGACAACATAAAGTATGGAAGAAAATATTCTCTAAGTATGCATTCGACAATGATCTAATATTCAGAATCTAGAAGGAACTGAAACAAATCAACAAGCAAAACACAACCCCATTAAAAAATGGGCAAAGGACATGGACAGACATTTTGCAAAATAAACTAAAAGTGTCCAACAAACATGAATAAATGCTTACCATCACTAATCATCAGATAAATGCAAATCATAACCACAATTATATAGCATCTTATCCCAGTCAGAATAGCTGTTATTAAAAAGTCAAAGAACAACAGATTCTGGTGAGGCTTCTAAGAAAAGGGACTGCTTATATACCATGGGACTGTAAATTAGTTCAGCCACTGTGAAAAGTAGTTTAGAGATTTCTCTAGGAACCTAAAGCAAAGCTGCCATTCACCCTAGCAGTTCCATTACTGGGTGTATATCCAAAGGGAAATAGACCATTATACAAAAAGACAAATCCACTCATATGTTCATGGTTGTTCTATTCACAATAGCAAAGACATTTGTGATGGTTAATATTGAGTGTCAACTTGATTGGATGGAAGGGTGCAAAGTATTGTTCCTGTGTTTGTCTGTGAAGGTGCTGCCAAAGAAGATTAAAATTTGAGTCAGTGGACTGGGAGAGGCAGACCAACCCTCAATCTGGGTGGGCACCATCTAATCAGCTGCCAGTGTGGCTAGGATAAAAGCAGGCAGAGGAATGTGAAAGGAATAGGCTGGTTAAGTCTTCTGGAGTTCATATATATGCCTCTCGTGCTGGATGCCTCCTGCCTTTGAACATCGGACTCCAAGTTCTTTGGCTTTTGGACTCTTGGGACTTACACCAGTGATTTTCCAGGGGATCTTGAGCTTCAGCCACAGACCGAAGGCTGCATTATCGGCTTCCCTACTTTGAGGTTTTGAAACTCAGATTGGCTTCCTGGTTCCTCAGCTTGCAGACGGCCTATTGTGGGACTTCACCTTGTGATCATGTGAGTGAATTCTCCTAAAAAAAGCCCCTTCAGGAACATCACACACCGGGGCCTATCATGGGGAGGGGGGAGGGGGGAGGGATTACATTGGAAGTTATACCTGATGTAAATGACGAGTTGATGGGTGCTGACGAGTTGATGGGTGCAGCACAGCAACATGGCACAAGTATACTTATGTAACAAACCTGCACGTTATGCACATGTACCCTAGAACTTAAAGTATAATAATAATAAAAAAAAGCCCCTTCATATAGATATCTATTCTATTATTTCTGTCCCCCTAAGAGAACCCTGACTAATACAACGCTGACATTTTTCAAACCAAGAGAGAAATGTTTGTCAGTGACATGTTCTCTAAACAGTCTTTCCCAGGGGAAAAATAGGAGCCAACTCTATGGCATAGAATACTGTCGAAGGTAGTGTGATTTCACCCCAAGCTCTTCATGACCTTGTCTCCCAGATGGCTGTTCTCTGCTGGGGCCTGGGTGCACATGTAGTGGTTTGAGAGGCCTCACAAAGAAACCTCTACCTCAAATGTATTGGCAGTAACTCTAGTTATTGACTTTTCTCCATGATCCTATTTTAAAACGCACAGGTCTTTGAGGAGGAAGACATCTTATCATGAAAGCCTTTCCTAACATTGAGTTTATCAACCTGTGTTTTCCCATTTTCATCTGCTCTTTCCCATGGCGCTTCATCATTTCTTTATGGGGAGCATTGCGTAACACTGGAAGGAGCACTACATTTGGAGTCCAGCAAATGCGTTTGAAATGTTGTCTTAGTCCTTTTCAAAGCTTTCTATCCTGGAAAAGTTAAATAACTTCTCTAAGCTTCAGTTCCATATCTATAAAGCATTCAGAGCCAATCACATGGACTTGGTGTGTGAATGTAAAGTGATAGTGCTTGAAATATCCATGCGCAATGTCTGTCACAGAGAAACTGCTCAGTAAATTGCTATTCTCATGCATATCTCAGAGATTGCATTTAATACAATTTCTAAACCACAAGAATCTAAGCTTCTTAAAGTCAAAGGACATCTTTTAATATTTTCTGTATTCTCAGTAGCCAGTACAACGTCTAAAATGTAATATAGCATTAAAATCAGGGTATAGGCAGCAAAGGAGCACAGGACAAACTCTTCTCTCTTCTTGTAGTGGGCCTTATCTCTAGTCTCATAATTGCTTCTCTACTTGGTATAACCTGCAAGTAAAGAGGATCTGGCATGCATTCATTAGCCTGATTGTTTATCTTCAGTCAGTCAATTCAATTAAGCCAAATTTATTGAGGGCCTACCCTGTGTCAGGCACTGGGAAAACAAAGATAAATAACATTTTGTGCTCATAGTCTGGTGGGGAAGAAAAATAATGAAACCAAAGATTGAAGTTCAATTTAAGAGTTATTCTTTAAGATTTATGCTACTCTTCCAGCTTACCTGAGTTTACCTTTCTCATTTGGTACCTTCTGTTCATTCATTATCAGTGTTTTTGATGAATACTCTATTTCATTTACCTCTGGCTAGGTACATTTTATTCTCAAACTCTCAATGCCAATCCCAATATAATTATGTTTTTGTACTTTTAAAAATTCAAAACATTTTCACAATCTTTATCTCATTTTAATAACTCCAAAATATGAAAAAGCATAACTATATTTTTATGTTCAAGGTGATGAAACTGGAGACTTGTAGAGTTTATGTGAGCTGCTCAAAGTCACAAAACTGAAGAGATAGTAGATTTGACTCTCAAGCTTAAATCTTTGTAAACAGAAGATTTTCTTGTTTATTATAATTTTTTTGAACTCCGCCATTAGTTTTTTGTTGCATTGCATTTTTACTTTTCACATTCTACAGAATATTTGACAGAAGATACAAGGAGAGACTTTGAGAGGGCCTAATAAATACCCACTTCTGTGCTCAAGTTCTGAGCCAGCTGAAAACTAACAGTGATACTGAAGAGTGTGACTTGGCCCTAGATCCAATTTGACTTACTTGCATTGAAGAAAATAATTAATAAGGCAATGGCATCCACTACTAAAATACTCTTCCAATGAGTAGCTTTCTAATAAAACTGTCAGCTTGTAGGAGCAGAGGTCTTGATTCCTACAGGCAGGTCTGTTCCCCCAAAAAAAGAAGGGGAGAAAATGGTATAGACTGATATGCAAAGTATCCATTTCCAAACTTATTGGCTAAGTTACTTATCTTCTCAGATATGATGATGAGAAGATTGGTTTAAAAAGTGCAGCCATGTTACATAAGTAAAAGTCCCTTCACATAGAAGAAGCAACAGGAGTTGGAAGGAAATATTCTCCAATAATATTTTTAAAGTTTTGTTCTTTTAATCCAGCATTGGTAGACTTAAGCCAAATGTGGACCAGATGAATGGTTATCACCTTTGTCGGAGGAAATGAGATGCCTATTTTGATATCACTGCTGAGTTTAACTTGTTAATATTAACTATTTAAATTATTTTCATTGAGGTTCTGTTGGTAAATACAGATTCTTGCACTGAAAACCTCCAAAATTTCTCAGAAGAGTATATTTATAAAATGAATTTAAAGATTGTTCTATATCCAGAGCTGACACGTTTACTCCAGTCGTTAGTGTTTATTTTAATTGACACATTGTAATTGTATATATCTATGAGATAAAATTTGATGTTTTGATACACACCTATTTTAGATAATAATCCAACCAGGGTAGTTAGTATAACAATCACCTCAGGCATTCATCATTTATTTATGGTGAAAGCATTTTAAATCCTCTCTTCTAACAATTTTGAAAAATATATTATTTTATTAACTATATTCAGTCTATTGTGCAATAGAACATCAGAATATTTTATGTTATCAAATTGTAACTTGAACCCATTGAAAAACCTCTCTCAGTCCTCCTCACTTCAGTCCTTAGTTTCTGCTTTGATAATAACAACTTAAAAAAATTAGATTCCACATATGGGTGTGATCATGTGGTATTTATCTTATTTCTGTCTTAATTCGTTTAACATAATGTCCTTCAGTTTCATTCATGTTGGCACAAATGATGATAATTCATTCTTTTTATGGTTGAATGGTATTCCATTGTGTGTGTATATCTTAGTCATTGTTTGATACTTAAGTTTAATTCCATATCTTGGCTATTGTATATACTTCTGCAATAAACATAGGGGTTGGTATATCTTTTTGCCAAACTTATTTTCTTTGGATGTATACCCAGGAATGGGATTGCTGGTTCATATGATAGTTCTGTATTTAATTTTTTGAGAAGATTTTATACCATTTTCCATGATGGCTATATTAGTTTACAATCCTACCAACAGTGTGTAAGTTGTTTTCTACACAGCCTCACCAGCACTTTCTTTTTGGTCTTTTTGATAATAGCGTTTTAACTAGAATAAAGTGGTATCTCACTGTGGTTTTGATTTGAATGTCCCTGATGATTAGTGATGTTGAGCAATGTTTATATACCTGGTGGCCATTTGTGTGTCTTCTTTTCAGAAATGTCTATTAAAGTTTTTATTTTTATATCTGGTTTTTTGTTGCTTTGCTATTAAGTCGTCTGATTATCTTATATGTTTTAAATATGATCCCCTTGTCAGATGTAAGGTTGCAAATATTTTCTCCCAATTTTAGGTTGTCTTTTCATTGTGTTAATAGTTTAGTTTGCTGTGCAAAAGCTTTTTTGATGTAATCCCATTTGCTGATTTTTGCTTTTGTTTCCTGTGCTTTCAAGTTCTTAAAAAAATGTCTAGGGCCGGGCGCAATGGCTTACACCTGTAATCTCATCACTTTGGGAGGCCGAGTTGGATGGGTCACTAGGTCAGAAGATCAAGACCATCTTGGCTAACACGGTGAAACCCTGTCTTTACTAAAAATACAAAAAAATTAGCTGGGCGCGGTGGCAGGCTCCTATAGCTGAGATCGCGTCACTGCACTCCAGCCTAGGTGACAAAGCAAGACTCCATCTCAAAAAAAAAAAAAAAATTGTCCAGTCAAATGTCCTGAAGCATTTCCCTTATGTTCTCTTCTAATAATTTTATCGTTTCAAGTTTTACATTTACGTCTTTAATCCATTTTGCATTGATTTTTGTGTACGGTAAAAGATAGTGGTTCTGGGTCCAAAATTGGTGGGTTCTTGGTCTTGCTGGTTTCAGGAGTGAGGGAGCTGACCTTTACTGGTGAGTGTTACAGCTCATGGATGTGGTACAGACCCAGAGAGTGAAAAACAGCAAGATTTGTTGCAAAGAGCAAAAAGAAGAAATCCTCCACACCATGAAAGGGGACCTGAGCTGGTTGCCACTAGTGGGCCCAGTGACCTGCTTTTATTCCCTTATCTGGCCCCACCCACATCCTGCTGATAGGTTCATTTTACAGAGAGCTGATTGGTCCATTTTACAGAGAGCTGATTGGTCTGTTTTACAGAGAGTTGACTGGTCCGTTTTACAGAGAGCTGATTGGCCCATTTTGACAGAGTGCTGATTGGTGCATTTACAAACCTTTATCTAGACAGAGTGCTGATTGGTACGTTTACAATCCTTTAGCTAGAGGCAGAAGTTCTCCAAGTCCCCACCCAGTTAGCTACATACAGAGCACTGATTGGTGCGTTTACAAACCTTTAGCTCGACACAGCATGCTGATTGGTGCATTTACAATCCTTTAGCTAGACAGAAAAGTTCTCCAAGTACCCACTGGTCCCAGAAGCCCACCCCACTTCATCTCTCACTGGTATTCAGTGCTGGACTTTGCCGCACCTAACCCGGTCACTAGGGCAGCCCAGACGGAGCTGATCGCAGACAACCAAGAGGAAAACAGGGGATGTGAGAAAGAGACACCCGCCATCATGGCCAATGCACCTGTGAAGAGAACGGTGGTCCATGCACCGGACCCAGCCTCAGATCAAGCCCAGCAGGAGCTGACTGGTGGCGCTGAGTGCAGGACCTGCCCGGAACCCGGCCGGAGCTCCGGCTCCTGCCCGCGCCTCTCCCTGCACACCTCCCCGCCAGCAAAGGGAGCTGGCTCTGGCCTCAACCAGCCCCAGAGAGGGGCCCCCACAGCAAGCAGTGGCAGGCTGAAGGGCTCCTAGAGTGCGGCCACAGTGGACTCCGTGGCTAAGGAGGCGCCCACAGGGAGCGAGGGCTGCTAGCATGTTGTCACCTCTCAGACCAGTTTTTTTTTTTTCTGCATGTGGATGTCAGATTTCCTCAGTGTCATTGTTTGAAGAGATTGTTGTTTCCCCAATGTGTGTTCTTGGCATCTTTGCCAAAATTTAGTTGGCTATAGGTGGATAAATTTGCTTCTGAACTATCTATTCTGTTCCATTGATGTATGGGTCTGTTTTTATGCCTGAACCATGCTGTGTTAGGGCTAGTGATGCTTTGTAGTCAAGTAGTGAAGTCAAGTGGTGTGATTCCTCCATGTTTTTCTATTTGCTTTAGATTATTTGGTACATTTTGTGCTGTCATGCAAATTTTTAGATTTTTTTCTATTTATGTAAAGATTATCATTGGTATTTTAATAGAGATAGCATTAAATGTATAAGTTGCTTTGGGAAACATTAGTATGGTGAAAATATTAATTACTGTAATCCATGAACATGGGATATCATTTCATTTACTTGTGCTCTTTTTAATTTCTTTCATCAAAATTTGGTAGTTTTCAGTGTGGAGATCTTTCACCTCCTTAGTTAAGTTTAATTCTAGGTTTTTTTTTTTTCTTAGATATTGTAAATTAAATTATTATTCTGATTTCTTTTTTAGATAGTTCACTATTTCACTATTTGTTAATTAAAATGCTACTGATTTTTTATGTTGATTTTATTTTCTGCAACTTTGCTGCATTTATTAGTTCCAATAGTTTGTTCATGAAGTTATTATGATTTTGTATAGATAAGATCATGTTTTCTGCAAACAGTGAAAATCTGACCTCTTTCTTTCTAATTTGGAAGATTTTTACTTCTTTCTCTTGCTTAATTTAACTGGCTAGAACTTCCAATATTTTATTGATTAGAAGCAGTGAAAATGAGCATCCTTGTTTTGATCATAACCTTGCAGGAAAATCTTCCCACCTTCCTCCATTTGATATGATGTTAACCGTGGGTTTGTCATATATAACCTTTATTGTGTTGAGGTAAGAGGCATTCTATACCTAATTTGTTGAAAGTTTTTGTTTTGAAGGGATGTGAATTTTATTAACTTCATTTTCTGCATCTATTAAAACAATCATGTTTTTATTGTCATTATTTTAATGTAATATATCATATTTATTGAGTTGCATAAATTAAACCATTCTTGCATCTCTGGGTTGAATCCCACTGTTATCATAATGGATAATATTTTTTATGTGCTGTTAAACTGAGTTTGCTAGAATCTCATTGAGAATTTTTGCATCTATATTCAGTAGGGATATTGGCCATTAGTTTTCTTGTGTATGTGTGTTTCTGTGGTTTGGGAATCGGGGTAATGTTGACTTCATAAAATTACTGTCGAAAAAATGTTTTTATCTTTAATTTGCTGAAGTAGTTTGAGGAAAATTGGTATTAGTCTTTAAATCGTTGATAGAATTATTCAGTGAAGCCATCAGCTTCTGGACTTTTCTTTGATGGAAACCTTTGTATCAGTGATACCATTTTCTTACACATTGTTAGTCTGTTCCAATTTTCTATTTTTTAATTTAATCTTGGTTGTTGGAATGTGTCCAGAAATTTTTCCATTTTTTCTATATATTCAAATTTGTTATTGTGTAGTTGTCAGTAATAATCTTTTATAGTCCTTGGTATTTTTGTGGTATCCATTGTAATATCTCCTTTTACATCCCTGATTTATTTACTTGACCATTTTTAGTTTTTATTAGTCTAGCTCGAGGTTTATTCAGTTTGTTCATCTTTTCAACAAATGAACTCTTCATTCCATTGATCTTTCGAATTGCATTATTTTAGTGTATATTTTCTTTATTTTAGCTCTGAACTTTATTATTTTGTTCTACAAATTTTGGGTTTAGTTAATTTTTGTTCTTCTAGTTTCTTGAGTTACATCATTAGGTTGTTTATTAGAAATGTTTCTTCTTTTTTGATTTAGGCATTTATTGCTATAAACATCTCTCTTAGACTGCTTTTTCTTTGTCCCATACGTTTTGGTATGATACAGCTTCATTCTCATTTGTCTCAAGGAAATTTATAATTTCCTTTACATTTCTTCATTGATCCATGAGTTGTTTAGAATCATGTTGTTTAATTTCCATTTATTTGTAAAATTTCTGAAGTTTTTCTTGTCATTGATATTGTTTTATACCATTGTAGTCAGAAAATGCACTTAATATAATGCCTATCTTACAATTTTCAGGCTTCTTTTGTGGCCTAAGATATACTCTATCTTGCAGAATGATCTATATGCGTTGAATAAGATGTGTATTCTGCAACTGTTGGATGAAACGTTCTGCAAGTGTCTGTTAGATTTATTTCATCTATACTGAAGTTTAAGTGTAGTGTTAGTTTGCTGATGTTTTTGTCTACATGATCTGTCCACTCTTTAAAGTGGGCTGTTGGCTGAGTGTGATGGCTCACACCCATAATCTTAGCACTTTGGGAGGCCAAGGCAGGTGAATCTCTTGAGCTCAGGCATTTGGGACTAGCATGAGCAACATGGTGAAACCCAGTCTCTGCAAAAAATATAAAACAAACAAACAAAAAAGCCAGGAATGGTGTTGTGTGCCTGTAGTCCCAGCTGCCTGTGCACTGAGGCAGGAGGATTGCTTGAACCCAGGAGGTCGAGGCTTCAGTGAGCCAAGATTGTGCCACTGCACTCCAGCCTGAGTGACAAAGTGAAACCCTGCCTCAATAAAAATAAATAAATAAATAAAATAAAAATAAAAATTTAAGAAAAAGTTAAAAAATAAAGTGGGCTGCTGACTTTCCCTACTGTTATTGTGTTACAGTTTATCTCCCATTATGCCTAATAATATTTGCTTTATATATCTAAGTGCTCTAAATTTGCTTACAGATATATTAACAATTTTATACTCCCTTTTAAATTTATCTTTATCATTATATGATGAACTTCTTAGTTTCTTTTTATAGTTTTTGACTCAAATCTATTTTATTTGATGTAAGTTGGCTGTTTCCATCTGCTTTTGATTTTCTTTCTATGAAATATTTCTTCCCATCCTTTTACTTTCAGTGTATGCTTGTCTTTAACTCTGAGGTAAATCTCTTGTGAGTAGCATATAGTTGGGTCTTAATTTTTATCCATTCAGCTGTTCTATATATCTTAATTGGAGAGTATAATCTATTATGAAGGCCAAAAATTTCATGATAAGCTGTCTAGAAGTTGGAGACACTGGGATGCTGGTAGGATGGCTCCATCCGAGTCTTAAAGCCTCAAGAACCAGCGAAGCTAATGATGTAACTGTCAGTTTAAGGCTAACAGCTTGAGGATTGAGAGATCTGCTCGTGTATTTCCTGGACTCCAGAGGCCAGAAAATCTGTCGTTCTGATATCCAAATGTAAAATAAAAAGTTTACCAGCTCCAGGAGAGAATGCGAGAGAGAGAGAGAGAGAGAGGAAGAAAGAGAGAGAGACAGAGAGAATGAGAAAAAGAGAGACAGAGAGAGAGAGATTTGTCATTAGTCTACTTTTTTTTCCCACTTATATACCCAGCATATTGGATGGTGCCCACCCACACTGAGAGTGGATCTTCCTCACTCAGTCCACTGACTCACACGACAATCTCCATGGGAAACACCCTCACAGACACACCCAGAAATAATAATTTGCCTGTCCTCTAGGTAGTCTTTAATCCAGTGCAGTTGACGTTTAAAATTAAACATTATAAGGATAGGGTGGTGTAAATGTATGTTGCTTGTAACTCTTTTCTTTTACTACGTAATTTAAAACACAGCTACATGCAGCAACAAATACAAAAATATGTTAATCAAAAGGTGCAATTTGTTTGACAATAATAGCACAAAAATGAGGATGCTACAATACAAGAAAATTATGTATACTACTGAAATTAAATTTGTGTTAAACTGAACTAACTTAAATTGTTTAAAAGCTAACTGAGACTTCAGGGAAACCAAAAAGAAAATACTTTTTTAAAATATAGTGAAATAAACAAGAAGGTAATCAAAATGATATATCCCCAAAAAGTATGTTTAATAGGAAAGTAATCAAGAATTCTGAAATAGAGAAACAAGTAGGACATAAGACATATAGAAAACAAATATAAAAAATGGCAGGTGTAAATTACAGCTTATTAGTTACATGACATGAAAATAGTTTAAACACATTCTAATGGAAAGACAGAGACTGACAGAATAGATTTAAAATGACTCAACTATGTGCTGTCTACAAGTGACACACTTTATGTTAAAAGACATAGATAGGTTGAAAGTAAAATAACAAGAAAAGATTTACAGTGCAGACAGTAAGCCAAAAACAGAGAGTCACTTCATTAACAAAAGCCAAAATAGAATTTAAGGCAAAAGGTGTTATTAGAAACAAAGAAGGAACTTTTACAATAATAAATAATTGATCCAGCACAAAGACATAGCAATTATAATCATTTGTGTGTATATCAAGAGAGCTCCAAAATATATAGCATAAGTGAACAGAACTGAAAAGAGAAATAAGCAGTTTAAAGATATAGTTGGACACATCATTACCCTATGTTTAATAAATAAAACAACTAAGAAGATCAACAAGAAAATAAAAGACAACACTATAAACCACCTAGGCCTAACAAACTTCTTTAGAAGGTGCCACTCAGTGAAAGCAAAATGTACTTCCTTCTCAAGTGTTCATGGACATTTTCTTTTATTTATTTTTTTAAAATTTTTATTTTCCATAAGTTACTGGAGTACAGGTGGTCTTTGTTTATATAAGTTCTTTAGTGGTGATTTGTGAGATTTTGGTGCACCCATCACAAGAGCAGTATACACTGCACCATATTTATAATATTTTATCCCTTGTCTCCCCTTCCACTCTTTCCCGCAAGTCCCCCAAGTCCATTGTATCATTCTTATGCCTTTGTGTCCTCATAACTTAGCTCCCACATATCAGTGAGGATGTATGATGTTTGGTTTTCCATTCCTGAGTTACTTTGCTTAGAGTAATAGTCTCTAATCTCATCCAGGTCGCTTCAAATGCTGTTAATTCATTCCTTTTTATGGCTGCATACTATTCCATTGTATATATATACCACAGTTTCTTTATCCACTTGTTGGTTGATGGGGATTTGGGTTGGTTACACGATTTTGCAGTTGTGAATTGTACTGCTATAAACATGCATTTGCAAGTATCTTTTTTGAATAATGAGTTCTTTTCCTCTGGGTAAATACCCAGTAGTGGGATTGCTGGATCAAATGGTAGTTTTACTTTTAGTTCTTTAAAGAATCTCTACACTGTTTTCCATAGTGGCTGTGTTAGTTTGCATTTCCACTGGCAATGTATAAGTGTTCCTTGTTCACCACATCCATGCCAACATCTACTGTTTTTTGACTTTTTGATTATGGCCATTGTTGCAGGCATAAGGTAGTATCATATTGTGGTTTTGATTTGCGTTTCCCTGATTATTAGTGAGGTTGAGCATTTTTTTCACATGTTTGTTGGCCATTTGTATATCTTCTTTAGAGAATTGTTTATTCATGTCCATAGATCACTTTTTGATGGAATTGTTTGCTTTTTTCTTACTGATTTGTTTGAGTTCATTGTAGATTCTGGATATTCGTCCTTTGTCAGATGTATAGATTTTGAACATTTTCTTCCACTCTGTGGGTTGTCTGTGTACTTTGCCAACTTTTCCTTTTGCCGTGCAAGAGCTCTGTAGTTTAATTAGATGCCAGCTATTTATTTATTTTTATTTTTATTTTATTTATTTATTTTTTTAGATGAAGTCTTGCTCTGTCACCCAGGTTGGAGTGCAGTGGCGTGATCTCGGCTTACTGCAAGCTCCACCTCCTGGGTTAACGCCATTCTTCTGCCTCAGCCTGCTGAGTAGCTGGGACTACAGGCGCCCACCACCACGCTCAGCTATTTATTTTATTTTATTTTTATTTTTAGTAGAGATGGGATTTCACTCTGTTACTAGGATGGTCTTGATCTCCTGACCTTGTGATCTGCCTGCCTCAGCCTCCCAAAGTGCTGGGATTACAGGTGTGAGCCACTGCGCCTGGCCTTATCTTTGTTTTTATTGCATTTGCTTTTGTGTTCTTGACCATGAAATCCTTGCCTAAGCCAATGTCTGGAAGGGGTTTTCCAGTGTTACCTTCTAGAATTTTCATAGTTTCAGATTTTTGGATTTAAGTACTTAATCCATCTTGAGTTGATTTTTATATAAGCTGAAAGATAAGGATCCTGTTCCATTCTCCTACATGTGGCTTGCCAATTATCCCTGCACCATTTGTTGAAAAGGGTGTCCTTTCTCCACTTTATGTTTTTGTTTGCTTTGTCGAAGACCAGTTGGCTGTAAGTATTTGGGTTTATTTCTGGGTTCTCTATTCTGTTCCATTGGTTTATGTGCCTATTTTTACACCAGTACCACACTGTTTTGGTGACTATGGCCTTATAATGTAGTTTGAAATCAGATAGTGTGATGCCTCCAGATTTGTTCTTTTTGCTTAGTCTTGCGTTGGCTATGCAGGCATTTTTTTTCTTTTTTTCAGTTCCATATGAATTTTAGAATTTTTTTTCTAGTACTGTGAAGAATGATGGTGGTTATTTTGATGGGGATTGCATTGAATCTGTAGATTACTTTTGGCAGTATGGTCATTTTCACAATATTGATTCTACGCATCTGTGAGCATGGAATTTGTTTCCATTTGTACGTGTTGTCTATGATTTCTTTCATTAGTGTTTTGTAGTTTTCCTTGTAGAGATCTTTCACCTTCTTGGTTAGGTACAGTCCTAAGTATTTTAATTTTTTTGCAGCTATTGTAAAAGGGGTTGACTTCTTGATTTGCTTCTCTGCTTGGTCACTGTTGGTGTATAGAAGAGCTACTGATTTGTGTAATTAATATTGTATCTGGAAATTTGCTGAATTTTTTTATCAGTTCTACTAGCCTTCTGGAGGAGTCCTTAGGGTTTTCAAGTTAAACGATCATATCGTCAGCAAACAGTGACAGTTTGGCTTCCTCTTTACTGATTTAGATGCCCTTTATTTCTTTCTCTTGTCTAATTGCTCTGGCTAGGACTTCCAGTACCATGTTGAAGAGGAATGGTGAGAGTGGGCATCTGTGCATCCATGTCTTATTTCAGTTCTCAGAGGTAATGCTTCCAACTTTTCCCCATTTAGTATTATGTTGGCTGTGGTTTTGTCATGGACATTTTCAAGATGGACTATATGTTAGACCATAAAGTAAGCCTCCATAAATTTAAAAACTATTAAAGTACTTGTGATGGTTAATACTGAGCGTCAACTTGATTGGATTGAAGGATGCAAGGTATTGTTTCCAGGTTTGTCTGTGAGGGTGTTGCCAAAGGAGATTACCATTTGAGTCAGTGGACTGGGAAGGGCAGACGCATCCTTAATCTGGGTGGGCACAATCTAATCAGCTGCCATCATGGCCAGAATAAAAAGCAGGCAGAAGAACATGAAGAGATTAGACTGGCTTAGTCTCCCAGCCTACAGCTTTCTCCCATGCTGGATGTTTCCTACCCTCAAACATCGAACTTCAAGTTCTTCAGCTTTGGGACTCAACTGGCTTCCTTGCTCCTCAGCTTGCACATGGCCTATTGTGGGACCTTGTGATCATATGAGTTAATGCTCCTTAATAAACTCCCCTTTATATATATATCTATCCTATAAATTCTGTCCCTCTAGAGAACCCTAATACAATACTTAATGGTTTTAATAATGTGTTCTGTGACCATAGTGGAATTAAATTTAGAAATTTATAGAAATAAGAGAATGATATCTCAGAAATTCACAAGTACATAAAAATAAACAACACTTAATATTTAATAATGCTTCAGTTGTTGCAACTTTTTAACAACTAATTCATCAAGAAGAAAATCACAAAGAAAATTAAGTTACTTTGAGATGAATCCAAATTATAATATAATATACAAAACTTTTAAGATGCAGCTAAAATTGTGTCAAGAAAGAAATATATTGCTGTAAATATCTATATTACAATAGTAGGAAGATTTCAAATCAATAACCTAAACTTCTATATTAAGAAACTGAAGATATAAGAGAATACTAACCATAGAACAAGCAAAACTAAGAAAAAAATAAATAAAAACAAAAGTAAATAAAAAGGATAAGAGAAAAAAATAAAATAATCAATGAAGCCAAATATTGGTTATTCAAAAATATTAACAAAATCAGCAAACCTCATGCTACATGTACCAAGAAATGAGAGATAACTAAAATTACTAAAACCGAGAATGAAAAGGGGCATATCAGTATAGGCCTTAGAGAAGAAAAAATTATTTAAAAAGACTTTTATGCAAAAAATTAGATAATGTAGATGAAACAGAAAAGTTCTTAGAAAGAAACAAGCACCATAAACTGACTGAATGTGAAATATAAATCTAAATAAACTTATGAAAGTATAAAAGTTAAATTAGTAAGCTAAATACTTCCCACAAATCAAATTCTGTGGCTTCACTTTTTAATTTTACCAAATGTTTAAAAAATAACTATAACAGTCTCTCAAAAACTCTTGCAAATACTAGAACATTTTCAAATTCATTGTCTAAGGCCAGTATTAACTTGATATTAAAACCAGACAAAGACATCACAAGAAAAATAAATTTTAGACTAAAATCTCTTATGAACATGGACAAAAATTTCCTCAATGCTAACTAGTCAAATTCACAATATGTAAAAATGATTATATGTCAACAAGGAAAGTTATCCTTTGTTCCTGACAATATAACATGATTTATCCCTAAAATCCAAAATTGATTTAAATCATAAAAACCAATCAATGTAAGACATCATCATATTAATAGAAAAAGGACAAAAACTAGACGATCATCTCAATAGTTGCAGCAAAAGCATCTGACAAAATCAAATACCCTTTCATAATTAAAAACAACAATTCAACCAGCTATGATAAGTCCACATCTAACATCGTATTTCAAGGTCAAGGGCTAAATGCTTTTTCCTCCTTTCAGCTTGTATTGTAAATCTCTAGTTCCACTGTTCTTGCACCATTATTGAGTTGTGTGGGGGGCTTTACTAAATCTGAGTATCCATATTTTCAAGAGAAGACAGGTGAGAAGGTGTTCTCCATCATTATGCCCCTGGGAGTGTTTCTGTTGCTTCCTGCTGTGAAATTCTTTAGGCCTAAGAAACTTGCATCATAAAGATGATTTTTCCTCATATCAGTTAAAAAATGTAGAGCTGTCTTAAAATAACCCCAAAATGAAATTAGACTATAGAAAACTCCATGTATAACCCTGAATGCAGAATTACATTTGGGTTATCTGAGCTATTTCCACCTCTCTTGGACAACTGTTAAAGTTTCAACCTGTAGTTTTGCAAAAACTCTGTATCTTTTGTAGAGCACTCTGGACTCAGCTGCCTTGCTTGTTAACAGTGGGAAGACTTAGTTTAGTATTTATGTCTTAAAGTCCTCTTTCTATGAAGATAATTTCCACGATGCTTAAAATTATTTACTTTCAGTCATATCTGCTTATAAAAACCTTAACATCTACAGTTCAAAGCCTAGCAGATTCAACTTGGAATTGTATTAAAAACAAAAACAAAAGTATACCTTTGTTCTAACCTGCAGTATACGGTTAAGCCTCCTAGATCCCTTGCAGCTAGCCTATTTTGAGGCCTCATATCGTAGCTGAATTTACTGAACCCTGCAGTCTGTACCTTTTCTGGTCCTCACTTTTGATGAGGGCCTCAGCTTCTGAATTTGCTGACATCCACGTGCCTTTGTTAAAGTTCTGCAGTTTTGCTGAGAACTGTATACCACTTGTGTAAGGTTTAGGGCTGTTACAACTACACTTTATAGAAATGGTCACTTGACATTTGACAAAGCTGTTATATGCTACAATGAATGACAAAGACAAAAATCCTTCTGGCTTATACCTAAATCCTGAAGCTGTCTACCCAGGTTTAAACAGTTACAAGCCAGGTGTGGCTAATTGTATTTTCTGAACATGATTTTAAGACTATCTTTCACCTCACACACTCTTCCACATTCTGAATTTGCTATTTTTTTTTTTTTTTTTTTTTCATGTAGAAGTAGAGACTAATTCCCTCCACTTTGAATCTGGGCAGTCTCAGTGACTTGCTTAACACATAAAATATGGCAGTGGTAGGATCTTGGATTTCTGAAGCTGTATTATGAGAAGTCTTGCAGCATCCACCTGGATCTCTTAAAATAATCTTTTTGGAAGCCAGCCGTCATCTAAAAAGTATAGCTAATTTGAGACCATCATATTGTGTTATGTTCAAGCCACACGGAGAAGACCTGGAATATCAGACACCATGTCTGAGAGAGAAAGGCAAAGAAGCATGGAGGTACCCGGAATGTGTGTGAGGATAACATCTTAGAAGTGAAAATTCCAGACCCCACTGTCCCAGGTGATGCCACAAAGACACACTGTCTGAAATTTTTGGATAGTTTCTGTTTGTAGTAGTAGATAACCAGAGCATGAGTGTACAGATACAAAAACTGCCGTCAATCTTGAAGTATTATTTATCTCTCCAATTGGGGGTACCTGTTGAGGTTTCTAAATACGTTGCTCAATACATCGGATGTTGTTTTGAGTTCAACTTTTGCCCCTCCCGCTATACTAGGCTTCCTCCCCCAAGGAAAATGCCTGGTATGCTGAAACTTACAGCACGGTAGAGGGCACACATTCTCTGCCATACAGTATTTCATAAAAAGAAGTATAGGCATTGATTACAAATAAATGTTAGTTTCTTCCAGATTTTCTGTTCGGACTAGTTATTCTTCTTATTTTATTTAGAGACAGGAAGTGCCTCAGTGCCATGGCCATGAGTGCCATGGCATGATCCTAGCTCACTGAGTCCTCAAACTCCTGGGCTCAGGGGCTCCTCCTGGTTCAGCCTCCCAAGTAGTTAGGATAACGGGCATGAGTCATGGTGTACCATCTAGACAAGTCACTCTTTATCATGGACCAAAATGAGTAAAGGTGGAGGCAGGAGGTATATGAAAAATTTCTGAACCCTAGCTCAATTTTGCTGTGAGTCTGAGTCTGAAACTGCTCTAAAAAATAAAATCTGTTTTGTTTTTTTTTTTAAAGCCTACCAATGAATGAAAATATAGAGAGGGAGAGATCAAGGGTATTAAATACTATAGAAATAGATGGTCCACAAAAAATAAGAAAGGGGTGCAGTCATTTACCTACCTCCACCTCTCTTCAACAATCAGAATGAATAAGTCAAATAACTTTCTGGCCAATGCAGTCTGAGAAAGGAAAAGATAATGACACCTAAATAACGTACAAGGTGCCATCTTCGTTCTGTTACAATTAGTATGTTAATTAACACTAATTTGGCTGCAATTTATTGAGAGCCACTTAAGCTAGCTCAAGAATTGGTCATGAGGATCAAAGCAGGAATATAGCTGGACCTCAGGACATAGCTTATGCTCCTATCTCTGCCCCTCCATGTATGTTATCTTTTTTCTCATTTTTCAAGCAGATCTACTTTTTCTCTTTCACAAACTATATGGCAGAGAAAAAGTTCCTTTTTTTTTTTTTCCAGTTCAAAATTCCTGGTGATTGAGGCAGCTGTGGGAACACATAGCCCAGTGCTTCTTTCTGGACTGGAGTATGGTGTAGGAATATGGCCACATTACATGAATGTTAGGAAATGACTACCTTAAAATCAAGCAACATTTCCAAGATAGTACCTTAGAAATCTTAATAAGTAATTAAGCATGCATGTATTACAATCATCAAAGGTCTTGTGGCAGGATGCTCTGTATTGAAAGCTCACTTAGGAATCCAGGACGACTCGTGTGTCAAATAGAAGAGACCACAGTGAAAACTGTAGAAAATTAGTAGAGCCATTTGGAGAAAAATGGGTTTACAAGAGTATTTTACCTACTTCCTAGATGCTATCTGAGGACAAGAAATAGGGAACGTATTTTCTGGAAGATGTGGCCGGCATAACCTGCCAGATGCTAAAATGTATATACAATTTGTGTACTCTACCTTCCTCGGGCAGCAGGGAAATAGTTTGAATTACCAAGCCAAATCACCTTGAAATCTTGATTAGGTATCTATGGAAACATTCAAACAATATGACTGATATAACTGCAGTAAGTGTCTTCTGCTAACTGAATTGGAAATGATACAGCCTGTTCAACATATCAGATAATGCTCAGATTGCAGTATGCCTCATGAACTATGTCAGGAAACCAACTAACTAGGATAATTGACCAAAAAATAATTACTTAGTATGTTTCAAATGTTTCATGTATGACTCTAATGATATCTCTGAAGAAATGTCCATGGCACATATGTACTTCTTCATAGTAGATAAAGTAAGTCGGAGTTCTTAGTATGGGTGTAATAAATGCTCGCATTGATTGGAACCTAAGAAATGTTCAACAGCTGTAAACACTCTTGGCTGGATTTAAAGCCCTACATTCCTTAGAATGATAGGAAACATATGCATTATTAAGATACTTAACGCATAGAATCAACAGAATCTGGACATATTAGCGTGGAATTAGATGTTGTTTTAGTTTCTGAGGGTTGCCATAATAAAGTATCATAAACTGAGTGGCTGAAACAATAGAGGTTTATTCTTTCACAGTTCTAGAGGCTAGAAGCTCAATATCAAGATGTTGGGAGGGCCTTGCTCCCTTTGAAGTCTCTAGGGGAGAATCTTTCCTTGTTTCTCCTACCTCCAAATATTTTTTGTCATGTGGCAGTATAACTTTAATCTCTGCTTCCATTTTCACACATCCATGTTTCCTCTGTGTCTGTGTGTCTCCATGTCTCATCTTCATATGGCACTTACCTCACTGTGTCTCTGTTTTCTCTTCCTATAAAAACATCAGTTCTTATACTAGATGAGAGCCCAATCTAGTCTAATATGAACCCATCTTAATTTGATTACATCTACAAAGTACGTATTTTCAAATAAGGTCGCACTCATAGATAATGGCCATTATGACTCCATGTATCTGAAAAGGGGACACAATTCAGTGTACAATAGATGTTTACTTTATATGTTAAATTGCCAACTGGTACACTGCTAAATTCTTAGATTCATAATATTCAGGAAATCCAGCATTTGATCTTGCTTGCTGCTTTTGAACAGGGGATCAGGTATATACACGATTCCACTTTCTTTTCAAAGGAACTAGACTAAAAGTCCTTTTTGCTTTAGTGAAAAATAGATATACTTAATTTAATGTTTTTAAATCCAAGAATTAACACTATTTATGTAGGTAAACTATAAAAGATAAAAGCAATTAAATAATAGCCCCTCATTATAATGAAAGCCAGAGCAGGTACCACTATTTTGGTATACTCAAAACATACTGATTCAAAAGAATACTGCATTAAAAAAGATTTAATGGGCCATGAGAACATAAAAGTAATGTATTGTTTTATAATCCATTTGAGCATTCTTAGAAGAAAAGCTCTTCGTGCTTGGTGAGTAGTTTATGAGTCTTAGAGGCCCCTGTAAATGTTTGTGTTGATTTCTATACTTTTGGAGGCAGCTGCTTTCATGAGAAAAGGAGTTTGGTTTTTGGGTGACAGATACTGTGATATAAAATCAGCTTTTCTTCCCATTTAAAAATGTACTTCATATTGCAGCCAAACTTTTCAAAGAAATATTACCATATAAAACACTACATTGCTGCATGTATTTATTCATTCAATAAGTATTTATAGACTCCCTAAATGTGCCAAAACTTTTGCTAAAAATTAAGTGTGGTAATATATTTTAAAGTGCTGCAGTAAAATGAATATTTAACTATGTCTTAAAAGCCTTACTTCAAACATAGTGTTACTCTTGGGAACCTGAGATTTGGAGGAATAGGGACCTAGATGTGAGTTCTTGCTCTGCCATTTGCTGGTTATCTGAAATTATGTAACTTCTGTAAGTTTTGATTTGATCAAGTAAAAAATGAAAATAGCAGCTTCATCCTTAGTTAATAGAGTTGTCTTTAAATAACATTCACATGTAAAAGCATTTTGCAAAATAACCAGGAATAATCCATATTTGTTAACTACTGTTATTCCTATTTACATTTATTATATTAATAATTATAAAAATTAGTGTTCAAAGAATGTACAGATAGTTAAGCCTAATATATACATATGTGAGTATGTGTATATATATGTATAATTTCCAAAGAATACCATAATAATGCTGAGAAATGACAAACTTGAAAGACTTAAAATAACTGAAAATATTTTTTCACAATTTCAAGGAAGAGAAGTTTCTGCCATTCCTAATATGTGCAGAGTGACTTAAATGAGCAAAATACCCAATGTTCTCAGGCTAAGCGAACATCTGACCTGGTACACTGAAAAGAAAATAAAAGAGTCAATAAAAGGTGTGGAATTAGAGAAAGATCAAATAGAAAGGACTTAAGAATATACTTCTTTCCTTCACTTCGCAAAACTCAACTGATTATATCTGTAATTACAATATTAAAAGATGTAGATTAAGGCTGTGATAGTATTCTGTTTAATGTAAAATGGGAAAAAAACCCAGAAGATAATGATTTTTGAGTAGTGGTTTCCAGTGTTTATATTTCAGAGGAAAATATTTAAAGCTTATGGGAAATTCATACTCATTTAGTTATTAATTTGTGATTTCATGGTTTCTATTAGTACAGTAGGGCATATATATCAAAAAAGTTGTATGTAATAGATACACATATAGTATGGGAGCTAATTTTTTGAAAAAAGTTCTATAAATACGTTGTATACAACAGGTGGTTTTGAAATACAAATACTTAGATCTAAAATTTTATTGATGTACGTAGTGTGTTAAATATATGGTAACTACTGGCTGAGGACATAGCTTTATATTTCTATTTTTATATGCTTATATACTTATATATACATTTATCAACTATTTACTGAATGGATCTATTCGACAGATAGTAGTTTAGGTGTAGAAATATAGTATGAACAGAACAATGCACCAGCTTTCATGGAGTTTACATGCTAATGAGGGAGAAAGCCAAGAAACAGATTTCTCTCTGGCATAACGAGATATATCGTGAGAATAAAAATAAAGAATATAAAAATGATTTATTAAATGATAAAAATTCATAATTTGTACTTTATTAAAATTAAAAATTTCTGGTCTATTAAAGATACTGTTAAAATAATTAAAAGACAAGAAAAAGACCAGAAGAAAATATTTGCAAAACACATATATGAGAAAACACTTGCAAATTATATCTCATAAGGGGTTAATATAGAAAGAACTATTACAACTTAACAAAAAAACCCATGAACTGATGAAAAAGTGGCCAAATAATTTGAATAGACATTTCTTTAAAGATAATATACAAATGACCAACAAGCATATGAAAATATACTAAATATAACTAATCATTAGGAAAATGAAAATCAAAACCATACTGAGGTACTATCTCATATCCATTAGGATGGCTACTTTTTTTTTTTTTTAATATATAAAAAGGAAAAAATACCAAATGTTGGCTAGCATGCGGAGAAACTGGAATCCTATTTACTCTTGATATGAATTTAGAATGTTGTAGCTGTTATAAAAAAAAGTATGGTAGTTTCTCAAAAAATTAAAAATGTAACTAATATAAGATTCAGAAATTTCACTCTTGAGTTTACATACAAAAGGACTGAACTGAAAGCAGGATTTTGACGAGATCTTTAGACAACCATGTTCATCACAGCACAATTCTCCATAGCCAAGAGGTGAAAGCAACCCAAGCGCCTGTCAATGAAAGAATGGATTAACAAAATGCGGATTCATGATTCTATGAATATGAATATTACTCAGCCCTAAGAAGGAAGTAAATTATGACCAATGGTACAATATGGATGGACTTTAAGGGCATTATGCTAAGTGAAATAAGTCAATCATAAATTTATATCCAGAGTAGTCAAAAAAAATAGAAACGGAAAATTGAATGCTGATTGCCAGTGACTGGGAGGAGGAGGATATGAGAAGTCGTTATTTAATGAGTACGAAGTTTCAGTGTTTGTGTGTGTGTGAAACTTGTTTTTTTGTTTGTTTGTTTGTTTCGTGAGTCATGCTGTGTCACCCAGATGAGTGCAGTGGCAAGACCTCAGCTCACTGCAACCTCCGCCTCCCAGGTTCAAGCGATGCTCCTGTCTCAGCCTCCCGAGTAGCTGGGACTACGGGCACATGCCACCACTGCCGACTAATTTTTCTGCTTTTAGTAGAGACAGGGTTTCACCATGTGGCCCAGGCTTGCCTCAAACTCGACCTCAAATGATTTGCCCCTCTCGGCCTCCCAAAGTGCTGGGATTACAGGTGTGAGCCGCTCCGTCTGGCGCAATGTTTCAGTTTTGCAAGATAAAAAAGTTCTGGAGATTGGTTGCATAATGTGGTTATACATAATGCTAGTAAACTGTACACTTAAAAATGATTAAGATGGTAAATTTTGTTATAGATTTTTATTGTCACGATAGTTTTAATTTAATTTTATTGCCAAATAGGTTTTAAAAAGCCCTGAGAATACTAATTGGTGTTGAAGATGTGAACAAGAACTCTCCTTCCTTTCTGTTAGGAATGATACATGGTATAGCCACTTTGGAGGACAATTTGGTAGTTTCTTACAAAGCTAAACATAGTATTACCATAGAATCCAGCAGTTATGCTACTAGGTACTTATCCACCTGTTTTGAAAACTTGTTCACATAAATACCTGTATGCAAATATGTATATCAGCTTTATTTATAATTGTCAAAAACTGGAAGCAACCAAAATTCCCTTTAATATATTAATGGATAAACAAACTCTGGTGTATCCATGCAATGAAATCTTATTTGGTCCAAAATAAATATTATTCAGCCATAAACAATGATGACATTCTGTCATTTGCAGCAACGTGGCTGGGATTAGAGTTCATTTTGTTAATTGCCATGGTGTGTCCTATTTGTTATTTAACATTATTGTAAGGAAAAAATTAAATCTTACGTTTTAGCGTGAATTTTACTGTTTATATTGTGCAATGCCAATTTTAAATGCAAATATAAGAGAATTCAACTCATGCTGAATTACTGATATTGTGCAACTTACACAAAGTTGCTCCTTTCAAATATGTATTGTGCTAATACCTGAATCATGGAAATGCACAAAAGTAACTCACGTGTTCTTATTTCACTTCTTGATTCATGCATATTCCACCAGTACGCCCTATATTTGCCCTATTGATGAGTAAGTAAGGACTGAACAGAAAAGTAACTTTGTGTTGCCCTATTATTTCCTTTTCTTCTACATCATCATTTTCAAGGTAAGAAAGAATATGGCAGAGTTCCTTTGTTGTTTTTGTTTCTCAGAGTGTCATTGCCTTCTTACTGCATTTAAAACAAGTTCTTTTGATAGCAGAACACGTGGCCTCTTGGGACTATTAGTTTACTTAGTGATAGATGCAACACACCTTTTATTCATTTTGAGTCTCAGTGAACTCCTACACATTGTGAGTCCATCAGAATTCTGTGCCCACGGGCCACTGTGAATGCCGTGTGAGAATGGGGTGGTGAGGAGTAAGAGCAGACATACATTACACAGATTTCTTCTGTGCACGAGCATACTCAATTGCTCCATCCGACTTCACTTACAAAACACAAACTGAACGATAAAATTATTAAGGTGTACACAATAGAGAGGCAGAGCCTTAAACCGAGTGGGGGCTCTTTTGAAGGCAAGGCCATATGGAATTGCACACGATACATGTCCATGAAGCTGGCTCTGCGTGAATGCTTCATTTGCTAAATTCATGTCATACACTTAAAAAATGATACTAGTGTATATAATAAGTGAGAGGTGTGTTTGAGTAAAAGAAAAAAGAAAAGAAACAGCCACTTCATGACCTCCCCTCCCCTCCCCTCCCCTCCTCTCCCCTTCCTCTTTCCCTCCCTCCCTCCCTCCCTCCCTGCTTCCCTCCCTCCTTCCTTCCTTCCTTCCTTCCTTCCTTCCTTCCTTCTTCTTCCTTCCTTCTTGTTCTCTTTCTGCTTGTCTTTCTATACACTCTATATGAGGCTTTTCTTCTCATGTAATTCTCGACTTAGCAAAAGTCTGAACTCATTGAATCTTAAAGCTGAACACCTACCTTAGAGATATCCAACATGGGTTTCACTTGACATGGCCTCAGTTGCTACAGTTTCTCCAAGACACACTGCTATTCTCCATTCATGCTTTCCTAAGTATGAAAGTTTTCTGAGACCCGGATGAATAAAGGTATTTATTTATCACTCAAGAAGACCACTCATATGTATCTGAAGAAGGAAGAGTTTAGTGGTTAAAATCATAGCCTCTGAAGGCAAACTTCCTGGTTTTAAATATCAACATTGTCACTTAGTACCAGTATATTATTACCTACATTACTTACCTTCATTTTGCCTCAGTTTCCTAAATCTATAAAATAATAATAACTGTGTATCTAAATCATGGGAGTGCTATAAGGATTAAATGAGCTAGTATGAGTAAAGTACATAGTAAGTGATTAATACAGCACCAATATTCTATCAGTGGAAGTCATTATTTTCTTAAGTGTCTGGTAGATATATAGTCTCCTTAATGTTATCTTTAAATTATTTGCACGTTTTATTACATATGCCTTATCTTTTCTATTTCCCAACACTGCTACTGTAATTTTTCTGTTATTTAATTATTCCTTACAATTCAGTGGTATTTAGGGATTGAGGCTGGATAAAATTAATGGCTCGACTCACCATCTTGAAAACAGAAAATTGCTTGCTACTATGTAGTTTATATTAAAAAGCCACATTTCTAAAACAATTACTATTTATCACAAATATTTCAAAGAAGAAACAGAGGCCCAGAAATACCGTAATATACCTAATATCAGAAAATGGGAAATGGTAATATTTGAAAGCACATCTTTCCTACATTAAAATCTCTACATGTTATATTCCACTGCTTCATTAGGTAGTACAAAGTTTGTTAGGAAAATAATCATAAGCATAAAATTCAAAGAGTAACCCCACTTTTTTGCAAGATTAATTTTAGAGAAACAGTAAATGTTCAAATATAAGTGAGATGAACAGCATTTGCTTGACATTACAAAATGGGAAAAATGAAGAAATTTATTGACCATTGACTGCAAATTTACATAGGTGATGAAGGTTGCTCACTCATCAATAAGTTCAGAGGGAAGATATGTATCAGATTACAGAGAGAATGCTGTCCTCATTCGGAGCTCAGACTCTGAAGTCAGAAGCCTCACCGCAGATTCTAGTACTATCACTTATTAACTCTTATGGTTTTTGAGTAAGTTCCTTAACCTCTCCAAGTGTCATTTATCTCATCTGTAAAACAGAGAATAATAGCAAAGTGGTTGAAATATTTACAACAATCTTTGACAATTCTTTAAAACATTTTAAACAATTCTAATGCCAAGAATTATTTGTTGTTAATGTTTCATCTCCTTATCTAAGAGTCTCTCTTATCTTAATTTGTTCGAAATGTATAAGAACATTAAAATAATCACTAAAATTCACACTCTATTAAGTAACAAGCTGAGGAATACAGGGACAACAGTCTGGATGACAATATAGTCATCTCTCCATATCCACAGGGGATTGATTCCAGGACCGCATGGCTACCAAAATCTGTAGATGCTCAAGTCCTTTTTGTAAAATGGGGTGGCATTTGCCTATAACCCAAGAACAGCCTCCTGTATATTTTAAATCATTTATAGATTGCTTATACCTGGCATCATGTAAGTATTATGTTGTATTATTTTTAATGCTTACATTATTATTTTGTTTTTGCAAACATTTTTGATTCATAGTTGGTTGAATTTGTGGATGCAGCACCCACAGATATGGAGGTTCAACTATATACTCCCTTTCAACATAACTGTGTTGCATTACCATGAAATAAAATCAAGTACATGAAATGGATTGAGATTCTTTAAAATATTTTCCATATGTGTAACTGCAGTAGGCAGAATAACACCCCCCCAGCATGAAAGATGTCCCCTTCCCAATCTCTAGAATCTGTGAATATGTTAACTTACATTGACAAGGGGACTCTGCATATGTTATTAATTAAAAATCTCAAGATGAGGAGATTAACCTGGTTTTTCCAGGCGGACCTATTGTTATTATATGGGTCCTAATAAGGGAAAGAAAGAGAGAGGCATGGAAATCAGTCAGATAGAGATACGATTACAGAGAGAGGGTCAAAGGGAGATTGCTGGCTTTGAAGACGGAGCAGGAGGCCTTGAGCCCAGGAACGTGGGCAGCCTCTAGAAGTTGTAAAAAGCAAAGGAAGGAATGCAACTTGCCAACACATTGTTAGTCTGGTAAAACCCTATTCATATTTCTGACCTCCAGGATTGTAAGATAATAAATTTATGTTTTTTTTTAGCAACTAAGTTTGTGGTAATTGGCTACAACAACACTGGGAAATTAATATATTAACTACAGTAGATAAGTTAATAGAATTAGTTTCTAAAGATATTGTTAAATGTCCTGCTTCCAAAGGAGGGTTTTCTGTATTGCTAAAAATGGCACTATTTACACATCATGTGAATAGAGGTGTACTTTTGTAAACTTTGTATTCTAGTCATGTATTCTTTAAATTTTGCTAGTGAGATTGCCAGCAAATAAAGTGGCAGAAAATTCTCTGAAGTAAAGGACATTGTACTTCAGCTAAAAATATGAATTTCACAGTGTGGAGGGTGAAAACCAGTTCTCAGTGTTTTAATTTTAACATAATCATCTGCCAATTTTTCTAGTTGTAATTTAGTCATAAAGACTATATTTTTCTGTTCAATTATATTTTATCTTTTAAGTTAATATATACAGAATTCACAAAACGACTGCACTGGGAATGCAATTAAATTTGCTTTTAAATTGTGAAATACCCATTTGAATCATTTTTCTTGCCTGACAAGCAGATGTTCAAGAAAACAGCAGCTCCAAACTAAAACATAACATGCAGAAGAAAGATACATCTCCTTGTGTAGGAAACCTTAACAATCTTGCTTTAGTTTTAAAAATAGTACTGTTATTTTCTTTCCATTTCTCTTTTATTAAAAGCCAAGTTTCTTGACTGAAAATGTGTCTTTCAGATAGTGATATTTATTTCTAATACAGCACTTCATCTCCTTGAAGATATAATTAAATGACATTCAACCAAACACCTTTATTCTGCTGGATTCTGATTTTAAAGAATAAAGTAAAAATTTACCGTATTCTTGTTCTGAGGCCCTTGCTTTGTACCATGCCAAAAATAAAAATGGCCTATAATAATTTCATCTGGTGTTTTAGAAAACACACTGCATGCCTCTTAGTGGTTTCAAAGAGTGGCACATTTAACTTCTATAAAATTTTGCTCAAAGGAAAGTCTTTGTGGTACATTTTCAAACAATCCATTCTTAGATATAAGAATAACTGTATTTCTAGCTTGATGATCTCTCTTGGGCCAAAAATGATGAGTGTAATAGGTCCATCAACAAATAAAATGGAACTCAATATTTTCAGGATTCATTTAGTAAAAGAAAGCCTGGACTTGAGGCAGTAACAGTTGCTAAACTTGTGTTCTGATTAATCGACACTCACAAATATGCTGAAGAAGAAACTTTGAAGATGGGGATGACAGTAGTAAAATTTAGTATAAACTACTCATAAAAACAGATTGTATCACTTTTTCATTTAAAACTTTAGATGGTCAAGAAAATTACTTTGTATTCTAAGAATATATTTCTAAGTAATACTCTATTTAGTTATTTCCTTTATAAATCTTCATTTTCTTTAATGAGACATCATACAATTTTATCAGCTACATTTCACTTTCTTTCAGATAACCTTTGAAAAGAAAATACTAAAAAATGAAAATCAAAAGATGCTAATAGTTATACTTAGCATTAGTCTTCTTTTGATTTAGAACCACATATGATAAATACAAATGAACAAATGAGTTTTTTAAATTATATTTCTGAGAAGATAAACCTTTAGAAAGGAACATGAGGGTGGCACTAGAAACTATAAGATAAAACATTTGAAAAAGAGATTAAGAGTCTAAAAAGATAAATGGTAGAGAAAAATGTTCTGAAAATTGGTTCTATCAAGAGTGAAAAATGGATATAAATTCATTGATTTAGATCCTCTTGGAAGTGCATCTTTATCGGAGTGAAACATACATGCCTCAATTATTTTAGCTTCTTTAGTAAAAGTGAACATACAAATAAATATAAGAACCTAGAAAGATCTGGAGATGTAAAGCATGATTATAATGTATTTTTATTTAGAAAGAAATGAAAACTGGGAATTAAGGTTTGCTTTTTTGCATCACATAACTGTTTAGACTTCATTAGTAAGGTTACCTACTGAAAAAATAATTTAATTGATCATTTGCTTATTAAATGTAATTTAATATAAAGTTTGAAAGCAATAGCAGCAATAAAAACAATATTATGCAGTCATGAAAATAGTCAACAATAGTAAAAGTCTTCCTAAATATTAATAGCAGACAAAAGTGAATTTTACAAGTCTCTAATCTATAATTATTTGTAAGTTATCGAAACAGAAAATAAAGTTTTCAAATAGCAGCATCAACAGTTTACATGAGAGTATCTTTACCTTTTAATTTTTGGTAATTTATTAATTTCCTCATTTACCTGTGATAGTACAAATATACTGTATCCACAGTTGTTCTATATATTTTCTTTGATAAAAATGGCGATGCTTTCTTTATTCAGGATATTTTCATTAAAATCATCAAAGGTTTATAAAATAATAGATGTATCTGAAGTTGCAGCATTCTTCCTAATTGTTTCTCACAGAACATTCTGTGTTTCACTGTGTCCTATCAGTTATGAAAAGAGTAATATACTGTTTCATCTTTTTTAAAGTTATTATTTTTATTATATTTTAAAAATCATGTGGTTAGGCATTATACATTTTAATTTTAATTAATTAGTTTATTTATTTTGAGACAGAGTCTCACTCTGTTGCCCAGGCTGGAGTGCAGTGGCACGATCTTGGCTCACTGCAACCTCCACCTCCTGGGTTCAAGCGATTTTCCTGCCTCAGTCTCCTGAATAGCTGGAATTACAGGCACACACCACAATACCCGGCTAAGTTTTGCATTTTTAGTAGAGATGGGGTTTCACCATGTTCATCAGGCTCGTCTCGAACTCCTGACCTCAGGTGATCCACCCGCCTCAGCCTCCCAAAGTGCTGGGATTAGAGGCATAAACCACCACCACGCACGGCCCATTTTAATTTGTAAATATCCCAGCATGAGTGCATGGCACATAAGTACCCAAGAAAAGTGTTTTCAAAATTAAATGAGTTAATCATTAAAACGATGAATTTATATTAACTAATGACTAATTTAATGAATTGATTTAAATTGTTTAATACTGGTATTACTGCAAATGGGTAAAATTTTACCTGTTTTCTTACTTTAAAATCATTGTGATCCTGTAATTTTCTTAACATCTGTTAGTCAACCTGAAGGGCAAGACAAAAATACTTATATCAAAGTTAAGGATCTACCTAAAAAGAAATTTTATTCTTTTTGACATATAGTGTACAGACAGCAGCAAGATCATATACATGGATAACAAGTTAATAGTAAAGTCAGTCAGTTTAAAGGAGTTACGAGAGAGAGAAATGAAGTTCGGGAAGAGGTTGGAAATACATTTGACAGCGATGGGGCATGGACTAACATTTTGAGAACTTATTGGTTATTGAAGAAGGAAGGACACTTCAAATTTGAAGACAGCTTACAAAATACAAAATATGAAGAGGAAGAGATAAATCTGGAAAGTTACCTAAAAGGCAATTTGATAAGACTGACAACAAAGGAAAAAGAATGTGAAGGTAATATTGAGTCAATGGATCATGATTTGGGAGAAAATAATATACTCATTAACAGAAATGAAAAATTGGAGAATAACTTTATGAGAAGAAACAATTAAACATATTCTGTATAGTAAAATGAATACATGCTTGACAATATACCAAACACAATTAGAAATCATTACCTAAATCAAAATCAGAAATGTAAGGGGCAGTAGCCTCTCATAGGGAGTAATATTTGAAGCAAAAAAAAAAAAAAAAAAAAAAGTAATTTTTGTAACAGAAAGAAGAGTAAATGATTATAATGGGGCCTGAGAAATTATCTATTCTAATAGAGGGAATACAAAAAGGCAAAGAAATTTCAGAAATGATTATCAGGCAGAAAGAAAAAGAAATAGAAACAGACTGGGAACAGTGGCTCAGGCCTGTAATCCCAGCACTTTGGGAGGCTGAGGTGGGCAGGTCACTTCAGGTCAGGAGTTCAAGACCAGCCTGGCCAACATGGTGAAATCCCGTCTGTACTAAAAATACAAAAATCAGCTGGGCATGGTTGCGGGCGCCTGTAATCCCAGCTGCTCAGGAGGCTGAGACAGGAGAATCGCTGGAACCTGAGAGGCGGAGGTTGCAGTGAGCTGAGATGGTACCACTGCACTCCAGTTGGCGACAGAGCGAGACTCCACCTCAAAATAAATAAATAAATAAATAAATAAATAAATAAATAAATAATAGAGACAATAAAAATAGTATCTTTAGCTTGGGCTCCATTAACAAAATCTGAGGAAACTCCGACCTCCATCTTCTTTCTGATCGTAATGTTTCAATTTAAAGTTATGATTCTGTCTGGAAATGGTCACCGATATTCCTCTTCATGGCAGTATCTCTTCTCAAAACCCAATGCATTGACTTCTGAGAGCAGATGCTGATACCGTCCTGCCTCTGGGACCATGTGAAGCTGAGTATACCCTAGGTTCCCTATTCTTTTGGCACTTTTCAGTGGCGTATTCTTTGTCCCTTTTTACTACGAGGTAAATTTTATTCACCATTTTTAAGTGTAAGCTATCCCAAATTACCATGCTGAATTCAGGAATAAGTCTCCTTGTATCTGTATTTTACTCTTGAAGAATACCCTTTGGAATCTGTATCTAATCTCTTGTATCTTTATCCTACTCTATCTTGGTCTAGCAACTTTCTGAACCCTAAGGTTTTCTTTTGCCTTTTGTTTAATTAATTTGGTAGTATTATAAAGAGAAAATGCAGCCCTTTAGTTTGACTCTTGATTTATTACACTTGTTTCTTGGAATCGATCTTTCAATTACCCATGGAATAGGAGGCCACTTGAATAGCATCTAGCAGGTTAAACTGAATACCTTACTTCTTTCTATTGCTAGATCTAGCCTGTATATCTTGTTTTGTGATTTGTTTCCCAGCTTTGGAAATAAAAAATGTTACTTGTTCTCCAGTGGGGTCATGCTTTAACCTGCACTCATTATCTTTATAATAGGATTAAGAAGGGCTGTGTTTATGGGTTTTCAGGGATGACATTTATAACATTCTTGCCAATAATCCATTTGGTTGATAAAGAAGCCAGAGGTGAACGGTAGGAGTGAAAAATTTAGTAAAAAACAAAACAAAACAAAATAGAGCTAGTGGTGTAGACCACTAGAATGATAAACTGAAAAGATAGAGGCATCAACAAAGTTCATTTGGTGGTTGTACAGTTTATATGCTTGTGTATATGTTATTTGCAACATAACATATTCTCTCTCATCTTTTCCCTCTCTTTTACTCTCTCTGGAGAATATTTTTTTTAAATAAATAATTATTTTCATATAATGCAAATGCTCACATTAATGTGAGAGGAATGTGGCGTTTGAAGCACCATAATGTCTAAATTCATTTAATATTCAGAATAAATCTATAAAAGTAGTATTGTTAACATCAACATAGATGATGAGAAACTGAGGTGTAGGATACTCAAGGAATTTGTCCAAGTGCACCAACTGGTAACTGGTGGAATAGTAGGTACAATACCAAGCAATGTGATTCCAGGGCTTACATTATTAAGTGTTTCAAAAGTTGAAAGAGCTTTAAGAGTATTTAAAAAAAAGGAAACATACATATGAAGAACATTATCTTTGGCTGGGAATGGTGGCTCATGCCTGTAATCCCAGCACTTTGGGATGCTGAGGCAGGCGGATCACCTGAGGTCAGGAGTTTGAGACCAGCCTGGCCAACATGGCGAAACCTTGTCTCTACTAAAAACAGAAAAAATTAGCTGGGCATGGTGGCAGGTGCCTGTAATCCCAGCTACTTGGGAGGCTGAGGCAGGGAGAATCGCTTGAATCCGGGAGATAGAGGTTGCAGTGAGACAAGATCACACCATTGCACTCCAGCCTGGGTGACAGTGAGACTCAGTCTCAAACAAACAAAACATTATCTTCAGGAGATTTGGTTTGGAAGTGTACAGGACACTGAAGATGAGATTGAGCAAATCTTCAGATACTAGTAAAAGTAAAAACAGATAAACCTTAATAGAATCATTAAATAAAATCGAGGGTCATTAAAGGAGCATTAGAACATTAATTCATTTATACATTCAACATTTCTTTTTTAACCTCCATTGTATATCAAACCTTGTCCTTGACACTGGAAATACAGCAATGAATAGGACAGAAAGCTTTATTGTCTCATAGAGTTTATATTTATTTCTAGAAGACAAATAATAGACACACACAAACTTAATAAAAGTGCCAATTATGAAAAATAAGTGGTAGAACAATGACATAGCAGGGTGCTATAGTCTGGATACTTGAAGAACACTAATTTACTTAAATAGTGATAGAGTGCATCACTTTGTGGAAGATATTTCAATTTTGACCTGATAAATGAAAAGGAACTGGCTTTGGGATGATTCAATGTGTAACTCCTTTTAATAGAGTAAGAGATTCAGTCATTAATTAAGAATCTGATGGCAGAAAAAATTAAAAATATAAAGGAAGCTGAAACAGTTACAGTGGTGACTGACACTGGGTATGTCCCAAAATTGAGAAAATAATCATCTAGCAAAAATGAGGGACAACCAAAAACTAAGTTGATTTGTCAGTTTTTAATGGTTATGGTTAACAATATCTGACTTGTAATCCTCACAAGATAAAGGTCACATATGAACACCAGTAAAATATGAAATACATTGTAATTTTATATAAAAAGTAATGGATTAATTAAACCTTATAGACTGAAAATCTGACTACATCAATAACAAGTGAATAACACTTTGGAGATATTACTGTGGAGGTTTTGATAGAAGGAAAAAAACAGAATAGTCTTAATATGTTTTGGAAGATTTTTTTCTTTGTGTGCTTTTATACATTATAATGCTTTTGGGGATTCAGACTTTCAGAAGCACAAAAAAGGATTTATACTCACCAATAGAAATGACAAAATGTTAGATAACTTCGTATGAAATTTGGAGTACTTAAACAAGTGCTCAATCCACTGCAGAATATTACTCATCCCAAATGACAGTAAACAGCATTTCATTCTAGTGTGGAATTATGCTACGATCAATGCTAAAATTAATCAACCTTCCTTGATTAATCAAAATTATATATCATTCTCCTGATTGCAATCACCTATCAAAGAATCATCTTCCACAGTAATTTATATAAAACATAATCAGTGCCAGTGAACCAAAAACTGGAGGTCTGTGAACCTAAATAAAACTAGTTGAGTATTTCTCATTACCCTCACCCTAAAAACAAACAAATGGTAGGATGGACAGGAATAACCTAGTTTGGAAGTATTAGTTGTTCTTCACCCCACCATGAAACCTATCAAACACAAACCAAAATTAGATGGTAATTATATTAGAGATCGTATGCCTAGTCACATCATCAGATGATATTATCACTTTAAAAAAAGTTACTTTTTAAAAAATTTGCAGAAACAAACCTGTTTTTATTACAATAGTTTGAAGGGCTTTAATTTTACATTGTTCTCACTTTACTAAGAAACAAGTTTAACAATGTAAATAATCTTATGCCCTTGAAATGACTGAAATGAAGAGGTCCCTCTCAGCCTGAAGAATTCATTAAAATGTGGTTCAAGACAGCCAAAATTATCCTAATCTTTATCACATAGGGTTTATTTGTCTAAGGATACTATATACCTCCATTTTGTTTAATTCACATCACCTATCCACCTGAGTTAAATTGCACCTTCTAAAAATGTATATTCCTCTAATGAGAACAATGTGGTACAGTGGAAACTGTTCTTAACCAACTAGAAAGAAGTAAAATCAAGTTCTGTGATTAACAAGTTCTATTACCATTGTCAAACAATGTTATTCCTTTGGGCCTCAGTTTATAGACAAAGGAAATAATAAATTTCATATTTATTAAATTATGTCACAATATGAGAAGGCAAAATAATGGTTTGTCCTTCTACCAAACCTGTTGAAAATTAAATATATGAACTTCCTTAAGATTCTTCCACCAACCCATTATCGCTGTTAACATTTCGGCTTGTTGCTTACAAGACTGACAATCTATCATGGGCTGTTGTCTCCCTACAGTGAACATATCCCTGCAAAAATTAGAGAAGTGAAACAGAATTATATATTCCAGAACTAACAGATTGAACAGATTGAAGTCTATCTTGAAACTGGTGTGTGTTGAGTGGGTGAGGGTTGGTTGGTGGTTGGTACCTGCCACGTGGAGCAGATGGAAACTGGAGGGAACAGAGAGATAATGGATTGAAGGAAAACTGTTATGCTCTGCTCTTGACTCTGGCCTCTGGTGCTTTGGAACAATTGCTGCACACTTCTTCACCAGGGAAATCACTAGCAATAGCCTAGTTGCTTTCCTGGCAGTGACAAAATATTATAAGGGCAACACAAAAGGCTGAGGGAAGAGTTGATGAAGATTGTTAGGGGCTAACTGGTCTCCCCAAGACAGACACTTCATCATCTCACCTTCCAAGAACTTCAGATTGATAAAGTTTAACCAGAGGAGATTACCTTCTCCAAATGTTACTTCTCCTTATGGGGGTGTGTGTGTGTGTGTGTGTGTGTGTGTGTGTATGGTAAGCCATGTAAAAAGATTTACCTGCTTTGTTTTTTTCACTCTACATAGAATGAGAGCTGTATATTATATGTTAAACTCAACTAAAGTTGCTGCTTGAACAATATGGTTGTTTCCAGGGCCAACTCCTGCACAGTAGAGAATCCATGTACAACAACTTCTGACTCCCTCAAATCTTAACTATCGTATAACCCACTGTTCACCAGAAGCAGTATCAATAAGACAAACAGTTGAGAAACACTTATTTTATCTGTTATATGCATCATATACTGCATTCTTACAATAAACTGTAGAAAATGAATTGTTAATTAAAATCAAAATAAAGAGAAATATATTTACTATTAAGTGGAATGAATTATAATAAATGTCTTCATCCCCATTATCTTCGAGTGGAGTAGGCTGAGGAAGAGGAGGAAGAGAAGGGATTGGTTTTGCTCTCTGGGGGCATAGGGCAGAGGCAAAAGAAAATTTGTGTGTAAGTGGACTTGTACAGTTCAAACCCTGTTGTTCAAGGGTTGACTCTACTTGCTTTTTAAGAACTGTAAGAAATAGTACATTTTCTTGCTTCTGGGATGCTGACATATGCAGACACAAAAGATACAGCTACTATTTTAAGGAATGTTCATTAATTTATTTCATATTCATTAGGCATTGAATATAGACTAGATTTGATACATGTGATATAAAAGAAAATAAAGAGTTTCCAACCTAGAGGCATTCACAGTAGTCAGGCAGTATAACAGCAATATCATGTGTTGTGCTATGTGGAGATATGTACAATTACTATGGACTCCATAAAATAAAGCAAGTTAATTTAAAGAAGGCAGGAGAGACTCGCCAAAAAGATGACATATTATTTTATTCAAAATAACTAGAAATTTTGTGTGTGACTAAAGTCCAATTGGAAAGAATTGCTTCAGGTAAAGGGAGCAATATAATCAATGTTATGAAGACAGAAAAAGGATGTGTATGCTTCACCTGAGACACTGATGCTAAGTTACCTGTTACCTGTGCATGAAAGCAGCACTAGGACAATGCTAGAAAATAAGGCTGCCGACGTTTAGAGAAAAACATAGGATTGTAAAGGCCCTCAGATGCAATACTGTTGAGTGTGACTGTGATCTTGTAAAAACGTGTGTACATCAAATATTTAGGTGGTATTTCTAAGTCTGATATTTGTCCTTGAGAAAAATTGACATGGAAGTCGTGAGTAAAATGGAAGAATGTTAGAGAATAGAAAAAGGAAATTAAAATGATTTAAGCAAAAGGTGATGAGGAATTAGACAAAAACAGAAATAATAGGGATGGATGAAAGTGGCTGATTAGATGAAAAAGCATGCATTAAATATGGACCTCTGTTATCTACTGCAATATTTATCATGGAATAGACTATCAATATGTGCTGTAGGAAGAATGAATTTGGACTTCCAGATGGAAGGCAGAAATTGTCTAGTAACTCTTCCACGTCATCCTATCTCCTAACAGCCTTAAGATTTATGCCTGCTCTTCTTTATCCTTAATTTCTTATTAATCGATCTTTTTTTTTCCTCTTTTTTTCTTTTCCACACTCCAGAGTTTGGCTCCTACCTCGATGTAGTATATATGGTCACAAGCAGTCTCTGTAGAGAAAGACTTCAGAAACATTCCTTGAGAATTACAGAATGTGTTTAAAGTAGACTTTCCATATGGAAGGGATGAGGGCAAAAATGTGAATCCATTTTCTCTGCCTCATAGAAGAAAGATGTTCCCAAACTTTAATACATGAAGTTCTCTACAATTTATGTTACGCTGTTGGAAATTTATTCTGAGAGTTGATGTATTAGCCATAAAATATGCAATAGATTTTTGTAGCTGTGGATAGCTAGCATATTGGAAGTGTTGGTTTCAAAGCAGCCTGACAAATTTTTATAGTTCAAAAAGAAAGAAGGATATTGAGGTGATGTGTTTATTAGGCAAAGAGAGTTATTAGAGGTAACTACAATATTAAGAAAATTTAATAAAATGAATGACAATCAAAAAATCACAATCATGTGATAGCTGAACTAAAGCAAAAATTCATATATAGAATTTCAGGCTGGGCATGGTGGCCCAAACCTGTAATCCCAGCACTTTGGGAAGCCAAGACAGGTGGATCATGAGGTCAGGAGATTGAGACCACACTGGCTAACACTGTAAAACCCCGTCTCTACTAAAAAAATACAAAAAAACTAGCCGGGCGAGGTGACGGGCGCCTGTAGTCCCAGCTACTGAGGAGGCTGAGTCAGGAGAATGGCATAAACCCAGGAGGTGGAACTTGCAGTGAGCCGAGATCTGGCCACTGCACTCTAGCCTGGGCGACAGAGCGAGACTCTGTCTCAAAAAAAAAAAAAAAAAAAAAAATTTCAAGACAGCTATTTAGATTTTATTTAGTTCAATCAAATTATGCATGTTTCAGGGTTACATTTTAAATGTTGTATTGATGCATAATACATGTGCATATTTATGGGGTATATGTAATATTTTGATACATGCATATAGTGTAATGATTAAATCAGGGTTGTGTTGGGAACATTTAAAATCTTTAGCTACTTAAAAAAATATACAATAAATTTTTGTTAACTGTACTTACTCTACTGTGCTATCGAACACTAGAATATATCCCATATATCTAATTGTGTGTTTGCACACATTAATCAACCTGTCTTTGTCTTCTCTCACCCTTCCTAGCCTCTGTTGGCTATCTACCCTGTAGCTCCATGAGATGGACTTTTTTAGCCCCCACATGTGACTGAGAACATGTGATGTTTGTTTTTCTGTGGCTTACTTCACTTAACATAATGGCATTCATATCTATACAAATTGCTGCAAATGACAGGATTTCATTCATTTTTATAGCTGAATATAGTACTCCATTGTGAATATATGCTACATTTTCTTTACTTATTTATCCATTGATGGGCACATAGATTGATTTTGTATTTTGGCTATTGTTGAATAGTGCTGCAATAAACATGTGAGTGCAGATACCTGTATGCATTTTTGGGAGGGTGGACAGGGTTTTGTTCTGCCACCCAGGCTAGAATGCAGTGGCATCAGTGTAGCTCACGGCAACTTTAAATTCCTGGGCTCAAGTGATTCTTCTGACTCAGCCTCCCAAGTAACTGAGACTACAGGTGTGTGCCACCATGCCTGGCTAATTTTTAATTTTTTTTTTTGTCAAGACAAAGGCTTGCCCAGGCTGGTCTTGAACTCCTATCTTCAAGCAATCCTTCTCCCTCAGCCTTCCGAAGTGCTGGGATTAAAGATGTGTGCCATTGCGCTCAGCCTACTTACATTTTAGACACAGTCATTACTTATTTCAAGATACAGTCATTCTGCCAAGGCAGAAAATAAGCCAGAGAAGTTTTACAGTTTTTTGTAATGAACTATTTCTAACTTCTGCTATACAACTTTTGTGACTTCCCAATTAACCATTTAGCAAAAACAGTTATTATATCTGTCTTATTCTTTAATCTGGTAAAAATGCTCAATTTTATTCCTGTGCATATTTTCTGATAAATTCCTAAATAAATATTTTCAAAATAACATTTACTTGATTTTTCAGACATTTTTGAAACCTCCTTGGACTTCTTCATGTTATCGCTTTTCAAGTTGTAAAATAAAGACATGAAAACAACAGCAACAAGCTAAAATGTGAAACTTGAAATGTAATTTGATCTGTCACAGTTCTCTGATTGACTGAACATCTTCAGATTGACTAAATATATTTAGAATATCTTTAGATGGAATGGTCTATGACCAAATCAGGACATCTTGACAAAAAATATAAGAATGCAAAAAGTAACAAAGTTAGTCTACATATTTTTGAAGTAAAATCTCTGTCATTCACTACCACCTACCTCGTGTCTTAAGTTTCAAAGGAGGAAAGGAGGGTGAGAAAATCATACAATGTATTCTATGTCCTCTTAGAGATTATGACAGAATAAAACAACAAAAAAATCTGTATGTGGAGTCCTGCTTTTTAATTCACATTGATACTCCAATAGCCTTTCCTATGAAAGGAAAATAATAGCTATATTATTTACACGTCATATGTATGAAATGCAAAAATAATGTAAACATTCTTTCAAACTATAAAGTAGTATAGAAATAAAAAGAATTATAGAATAATTCAATGTAAATGATGTAATAATAATGTAAAATTTCTTCTTGCATAGTCTAGATAATATTAAGTAGACCTTTCTAGTATCCTTTCTTACATTCTTACGCTAAAGGTTTCATTCTGAGGACTCATTCCTAGAGTTTATATGCTGGGATCGAACAGCTCTAACAATCCCCTTAAAAGTGCTTGCTGCTCAAGTAGATTATTTTTCACCTCTTTCAGCTCCAACTGAGATTTTTCATCACTTTTCTTCACCCTACTGAGTCCTACAGAAATTGTGGAATATTTATTTTGTACTGGTCAGGTATTTTATTCATTTGCTTTTATAATTTTCAAGAGTATGTTTTGAACTCCAACAGAATCCCTATAGCTCCACACCTCAGATATGGATCAGAGGTCACTTGCATATTTCAAGTCCCCTGATTTCCTGGGTCATCTCAAAATATATTATGTTGTCAGTGAGGAAAATCCCTTCTGACTCCTTCTCCCCAATTCTTTTAACACATTGCTAGGAAACTGAATACTTCATATGTCTTTACTCTCATGCAAAGAACATGTTTTCCCCTAAGAATCAGTAAGCAAATGCACTGTTTTCCCATTGACTTCAATCCATTCAGAAAGAAAATCAAAACAAGCCTCTTGTGTTCTGTTACAGTTTTCTAGCCTCTCACCCAATATATCCATTAATAATAAGTAACTTCTGCTCGACTCATAGGTTAAGTAAGACCATAGTTACTGGAACTTTTTGTCTTTAGGCAATAATTTTCATAATTACAGAAGCTACCTGGAGAGGATAAAGCAATGACAAATTGAAACTTACCAAATATTTAAGCAGCCAGTGTCAATAGAAGCTGCCAATCCCTGAGTTTTCAATTCTCTAGAGCTGTGCTGCTCAAAATGTACAGTAAAGGACCTTTTTAAAAATAAATAAATAAAAAGATCATTTCTTCTGTGAACCAAAATTGGTCCTCCGATGCATGACTAGCACACAACTGATGCCACATATCCCTCACCAGGTGAATTTGATGACAAGGAATTATTCTGTACTCTGTTCTACAAGAATAATCCTCTAATAACACACATGGAAGTTGCAGCAATGAGAACTTATTATAAATTTTCTAGATATATTTTCTCAATTTACTTACTTGTCTTACATGGTCCAGTGATACATAGTTCACAGAGAAGTGCCATGCTAAGGACCATCTTTGCAGTAGCAGTGTGAAAGGGGAACTATTCCAAATACTCCTTGACGTAACTTAAAAGGAGTCTCAATTCTATTGGGGTAACAGTTGACCAATAAAAAAAAAAGTCACTTTGATATTGTGATAGATATAAAGAGCCAGATGCTCTGGCAGTTTTCCAAATTTCCATCCTTGCTCTACACAAACAGAACGGTTAAATTTTTCAGATCACTGAAACACAGATAAACTGCCATAAGAACCCACTTTACAGAACTGAATAGGATTTCAGCAAAAAGTTCATAGCAAAGAGCCCTGGAGGAAAAAATGAACAGAGGGTTAAGGACTCTACTGTGTTGGTCAATAATGGTGTAGTCTTTTCCCAGTCAATTTACCTCAGTGAATTACACTTCCTTATTTAGAAAATAAGATGATAAACCAGATTATCTCCCTACTAAGTCCTTTTCAGTACTATAATTATAAATTCATTGCTCCACTTAAAATCTACTGTCTCCCTAGCTACATTTATGATAACAAAGGTTTCACATCAAAATAAATAAATAACATTTTCTACATCCATTACTGGTGTTTCCCTAGAATAACTTTCCATTTACAGAAGCAATATTGAAGAGAATAATATAAAGTAGAAAATACTGTCTATTATGTAATCACAGGAATTTACTAAAATGTCAGTTTCCTGATTAGGATTGTGAGTCATGTTTGAGTCTCTTAATTTCAAAGAGATGGGATAAAACACTCTTCAAAAATTAGAATTTATCTTCTCATATGTTTAAATCTAGATCTGATTTTATGTTTCCTTAGTGAATTACAGTACAATAAGTGGGGCTATGGAAACAAGTAAACTTCTTTTACTCTATTGTCTTTGAAGTAAAGGGCTCAGCTCCACAACTTGCCTTTATAAAGAAAGACTAAGTAAGACAGGAAAAATAATCCAGTTGAAAATAACTCTGAGAAAAAATTGAAGGATCAAGGTACTAAAATAAATTGCTGTCAAGACTGGGAGAGAAAATAAAGACTTCCTGTGAACACTGAAGCCATTAGGGACTCCAAGGCATATTGTGTTGAGCTGAGAGCAAATGCAGGAGAAAATGCATTGGAAGAGCTATTGGAAATTGTCCAAAAGGAATTAAAAGAGAATTTTGTGACTGTCCACAAAAAAATAAAGGGGTTGAAACCAGAGATGGAAAAATTTAATGGATTTGAGGAAAGATTATTTTCTACACAATTTGTTGGCATAAAAAAAAATATGTATCCAACAGAGCCATAATGATCTATAGAATATACTTCAAGCCAAGTTTCAACCTAAGTATATTAGGCCCATGCAGTTCTAGAAACAGATGTTCTAAATATTCTAAGAGTAAGATAGGTAAAATGCCTTATGTTTCTGAATAGTATGTATGATCATCTGCAATCTCATCCACTCCCGTGGTATATTTATTCGTTGTTCTGCTCGACAATTTAAGCTGGGAGACAATTCCAATAGAGCATCCCTTTAATGAGTGAATGAGGATATATTGTGCTGACAATTTGGGCCAACAATCTTTCTCAGAGAAATCAATGGAAATAATTTTACTTTTGTAAAACTGTTACATATAGTATGGATTATGTACATCATTTAGTTAATCATTAGAATTTCTCAAATAAAATAATACCATCAAAGACTTTCCCAAAGAAGCTGGTTAGATGTCATAATTGAATTTTCAACACAACACCTTGTTATATATCACAAAATGATACATACCTGTGAAAATGAACCATATAAACACATTTCTTACTGATTCACATAAAAGCTTTATATGAGTTGTTCTTTCAATCCATTGTAACTTCCATGATATACATTATTCACTCATTTAAGCACTTGGGAATCTGTTATATCTACCTATTCCTTTTTAAATTATTAATATGCCAAATTTCCATTTTTTCTTTTTCCCCTTTTGTTAAATCAAATGTGGTATATTCAAGACTGCTAGAAAATCCTTCTTCAAACTATATTTTCATGTTGGCATTTACCCATTCAAGACCTAAACTATGTTAAATCTTAAAGTTATATTAAATTTAAGTTCAAATTTAGTTTAATGTATGCATGTTTCAACATGTACCTCATCTGTGATATCTTTGGTTGGTTGGTTCGTTGTTTGCAGATGAAGTGCCCCAAATCTTGAGGTACTTTTTTGTCTGGACAAAGTACACCAATCAAATCTACCAGCCTTCCCCTTGTCTAGTAATTAATCCATGGTTAACTCCATCTGACTTTGAATTCCTTAGCTTTTGCACTGTGTTTTTGCATATAAATGGCTATGAAACAAGTTAAATTTAAATCTCTCTCAGGTATCACTGAATATGCTCCAATTGGTTGAACTTTAATAAATTAAAAAAAAAAAAATCTGGCATACAGAGAGGAAAGACAAGGCAAAGTTCAAAGGAAGTGAAGACTATGTGGTTGTTATTTAGTGACAGAAATTCCGTGACACTTCACCTGTAGTTCCCCAAAAAGTAAAGAATATGCCTAGCGAGTAGGGTGATGCAGCTGAGAGATTTCTAAGCCAAGTATTGGAGGTGTCATCTTGTTTCTTCTAGGCAGTACAGTAAAATTCAAGAGGAGAGAGATAAATGAAAAACACTGATAAGCAAAAGGAAGCCAAAATTTGATGTTTTCATAAATCCTCTGCCCTTCCCAGATGACCAGAAATACTAAAATTAAGAAATAACTTTCAAGAAAACATAAAATCCAGTGCACCTCCAGGAAAACTTAGTCAAAAGGTGAAACCAAGGGTGTGACTGTAAAACCTTTTGTTAAAACCTCAGTATATTCAGTCATACAGAAAACCCTTTAAGACATTAGAGTTGTGCTTCCAGGATCTCCTGAAACAACTGAACATCAGAAATCTTCATTGTTCCTGGGCTCTTTCAACAGAACCCCCCAAACAGAGGACTGTCTTCTCTACAAGATATTTGTAGGTGCAGCTTTTGTCAAATGGAGCTAACACCAAGGATTACAGAAGACACAAACTTCTTTAAAAAATTAAATGTGGAGAAATATCATTGTTTGGAATAAGTATCATAGAGATCATAAAGAATGAGGAGAGGCCTTTCCCTAGAATACAGCTATGCAAGTTACTGCTCTGTGAGATTCCTCACAGCAGCTACAACCCCTAACCAAAATGAAAGTCCTAAGCCAGTCCCCTTTCCCTGATCTCTCAAGTGCATCTTGGAGGCATCTTTGAAAGCTTACTTTATTCTCCTCAGAACCCCTCAACTGCATAAGTAATAAACCTTTTTTCTCTCATATGATGTATGTGGTGTCACCGGCTTTGACAGCAAAATCACATTTTGGGTGAGTAAATGAAAGGAGATTCAAATTAGCACTTTAGTTTTTTGAACATGCTTAGGTTTTTTAAAAAAACGTTTTAGTTTCATACTTATAATTTTTGAAAGCAGTAATAAAATTTCTAACCACAGGAAAATTGAGTGGAATGTAATGTAAGCCCCGATATTGATTAAGGCCATAACAGTGGTGAGTTGGTGCTTTTTAGCAACCTTAATATGGTGATTCTACCCTTGGAGACCTTCATATCCAGTATTATTGAAATTACCAGTTCCGTATTTTACTACTATAGATACGACTAACATTTTCTATTAGTTGTCTATTAAAAAAGTCTTACAGTTGGTTTGCCTTCATCTGCTAAGGAACAAAATATACATACATATACCACATAACTCACAGAGTGCCTCAGCAGCCTTGCCACTGCACACTGTCTTTGTATAAGACATTTTAACTGCATACAGCTTCCTCTAGGTGCACGGGTATGGCATTTCATTGATGACATCCTCCTCTGAAGACATTCATTTGACACCCTCATTCAGGACATAAAAATACTGACAAAGAAGCTCACACAAAAAACGATAAACCATTGTCCTACACATAATGCAAAGCCTCACCACCTCAGTTAAATTTCTGTAAATTATTTTAGGGAAGCTGAGGGTTGCTGCATCCCTGACATTGCCAGGAAAACTGTTGGGGATTGACAACTGACTATTGACTCTCAGCACTCGTAATTTATTTTAGGCTCTTTCTGGTTTGGGAGACAGCTTATTCCTTATTTACAATTTGGGTTAAGCCTATTTAAAATGCTACTGCAAATTGGCCGACTTTGAATGGGCCCCCTTCTAATAAAAAGCTCTCCCAAAGTGCTGGAATTACAGGCGTGGGCCACCGCACCTGGCCAGTTAGTTTTAATATGATAGATCAGTTACTTTGTAGAATGTTCCTACATTTGTTTCATTTAATGTTTTTTTCACGATGTGATTCAGATTAGACTCTTTGGCAGAAATATCAGAGAAGCGATGCTGTTCTTCTAACTGGATTCTCTCATGTGACACAATTTTGATTTGTCCCAAATCCCATGTGGTTTGTCCCATATTAACTTTGATTATTTTATTATTTTATCAAGAAACTTTTATGTTTTTCTTTTGAAAAAAGTTACTCTTCGCTGTTATAATTAATAAGTATTATATATGAAGGTTGTTTGTGACTATGTAAATATCCAATTCCCTATCAAACTTTCACACACTTATTTTAGCATCTATGGATATTAGCTGGCTAAATTAATTCATACTTGATAGATGTAGAATTGTGATTGTCTAGATTAATCTTTCTAGATAATTAGATTAGCATTTTACTGTAAGAAAAAACTTTTCTCCCTGTAGTTTATTTAGTTTTATAAACATGGACTCATGGATTCTCTTTGTATTCAGTGGTTTATGATCAGTTACCACTATTACTTAATAGTATCTGAGATTGCCTCCAGTTTTGCCAGTGGATACTTCAAGTTGATTTGGAGTCTTTTTTCACCTGTATTCATTATTTTTGAGCACTTTCTTACTCTTGGGCACAGCATGATATTCAAGGATCATCATGTATATCTTCTACCCCAGCCCTGGAATGTACCATGTTTTAAAACAGCTTCATTCCTTTCTGTGGAGAATCAAATTTAGAAACGAAGATCTTGGCGATAGGTTTGCTGACAGGTACTGAGGTGTTGCTACTCGAAAGCTCTCTCAGTGAACACAGGCTCGCACATGTACATCTAAATTAATTTTAATATCTCTCCATATATACTGAAAACTTTGAGTTACACCAATACTTTCTATTTTGAGTCACCATGTATGACTCATTCGAGTTTCCTCCCTTTGCATATTTGCAAGTCCCTTCCATAAAGTCAGAGAATTAGCTTCCATTTTCATTAGTTTATTTACTTATTTAATTAATCCTCCTATATGTACATATTTGTTTACTTATTTAATTAGTATATTTACTTATTTAATTAATCCTCCTATATGTAAATAATCTCCCATCACTTTGGACATTCTCTCAACCACAGGTGACCCCCCTACACCTGCTCAAGCTCCAGCATTCCATGCCCTACCACACAAATGACACAATGCACTGGATCGCTGTTGTCATCACCACTCACCAAATACAAATGTTCCTCAAGTGAACTGAGACTCTGAGCCAGGTAGCTGCTATGACTGCCCCCATGCACAGTACATTTTTTATTCCACGTGGGCTATGACATATGTCACCAGCACCCCACCACCACCACCACCACCACCATTATGTCGCTATTGCATAGATGCTTTTCTAACCATGTCTCCCTCAATGAGACCCATCCTCCTAAACTGTTCTTGGCTGAAGCATGTCATGCA
>NW_012101343.1:3257739-3262885 GCF_000951045.1 Mandrillus leucophaeus
GAGAAGCGATGCTGTTCTTCTAACTGGATTCTCTCATGTGACACAATTTTGATTTGTCCCAAATCCCATGTGGTTTGTCCCATATTAACTTTGATTATTTTATTATTTTATCAAGAAACTTTTATGTTTTTCTTTTGAAAAAAGTTACTCTTCGCTGTTATAATTAATAAGTATTATATATGAAGGTTGTTTGTGACTATGTAAATATCCAATTCCCTATCAAACTTTCACACACTTATTTTAGCATCTATGGATATTAGCTGGCTAAATTAATTCATACTTGATAGATGTAGAATTGTGATTGTCTAGATTAATCTTTCTAGATAATTAGATTAGCATTTTACTGTAAGAAAAAACTTTTCTCCCTGTAGTTTATTTAGTTTTATAAACATGGACTCATGGATTCTCTTTGTATTCAGTGGTTTATGATCAGTTACCACTATTACTTAATAGTATCTGAGATTGCCTCCAGTTTTGCCAGTGGATACTTCAAGTTGATTTGGAGTCTTTTTTCACCTGTATTCATTATTTTTGAGCACTTTCTTACTCTTGGGCACAGCATGATATTCAAGGATCATCATGTATATCTTCTACCCCAGCCCTGGAATGTACCATGTTTTAAAACAGCTTCATTCCTTTCTGTGGAGAATCAAATTTAGAAACGAAGATCTTGGCGATAGGTTTGCTGACAGGTACTGAGGTGTTGCTACTCGAAAGCTCTCTCAGTGAACACAGGCTCGCACATGTACATCTAAATTAATTTTAATATCTCTCCATATATACTGAAAACTTTGAGTTACACCAATACTTTCTATTTTGAGTCACCATGTATGACTCATTCGAGTTTCCTCCCTTTGCATATTTGCAAGTCCCTTCCATAAAGTCAGAGAATTAGCTTCCATTTTCATTAGTTTATTTACTTATTTAATTAATCCTCCTATATGTACATATTTGTTTACTTATTTAATTAGTATATTTACTTATTTAATTAATCCTCCTATATGTAAATAATCTCCCATCACTTTGGACATTCTCGCAACCACAGGTGACCCCCCTACACCTGCTCAAGCTCCAGCATTCCATGCCCTACCACACAAATGACACAATGCACTGGATCACTGTTGTCATCACCACTCACCAAATACAAATGTTCCTCAAGTGAACTGAGACTCTGAGCCAGGTAGCTGCTATGACTGCCCCCATGCACAGTACATTTTTTATTCCACGTGGGCTATGACATATGTCACCAGCACCCCACCACCACCACCACCATTATGTCGCTATTGCATAGATGCTTTTCTAACCATGTCTCCCTCAATGAGACCCATCCTCCTAAACTGTTCTTGGCTGAAGCATGTCATGCAATGCCCCTACCCATTCACATCCGTACACCTTCTTCACTCTGTTTGGCTCTGACTCCCTGCACCAGGATGTTGCTGTCCCCAGTGTCCTCCACACTGCTATACACCTCATTCTATTTGAGCTTTATACCACAGCTCAGGCTGCAGTAATGAACCAAGATGAAATCTCTCTCTCTAACTCTGTTTCTTTAACTGTGTAAAGTTGATATTCTTGGAATTGTATTTCTGGTTAATTCCTAAATCTAATTTGGGAATATCCAGAACTTCATCATTAATAGAAAAAAAAAATAATGTTTTAAAAGATAAAAATGCATAAGAAAAAGGAAGCCTTTTACCATTATTTTGAAATTACTTTTTCAAATATATCATAACTTGTCACCTTACATACAGCCGCCAGGCACTGTTAATGCCCATGAATGCTAATTAATACTAAAATGCTTACTACAATGTTTTTCTTGTAGACAGCCTCAAAATGTCCCATTATCGTGATTAAATATTTATTGAAGTGTGTCCTCAACACTAGAAGAAAGGTATAGAAAAAGGTTTCTACTTTAAAAACATTCTTGTGCTCAGAAGTGGATAAAGGCAAGTTTTGTATCCAGAATTTCTTTTCTTACATTCTATCATACTTTATCTTGTATTTATTTATGATTCTTCTACTTATTAAACAAATAAAAATTTAAATAGTTTCAATTAGAAAAAGCTCTCGGGAGAGAACTTTTGACAGTGGCCACTAGTTACTTAAAATCCACCCATATCCTTTGATGTCCTTTATAGGAATTTACTTTATTGCTTACAATAGTTCAATCACTGTGTACTATATGATTAACCTCTGAATCAAGGCTTTTCAGCATCAGCTCAATTCACATTTGAGCTAAAGTTTTCGTTGTTGTGGGGACTGTCCTATGCTTTATGAGATGTTCAGCAGCATTCCTGTCTTCTACCCAGCAGATGCTAGTATAATTACCCACCCCACATCCCATAGTTGTGCAATCAAAATGTTTCCAAGTATTGCCAGATGTCTCATGGCAAGGCAAAAGCCTGTATGACACCCATTGAGAACAATTGGTCTAAATACAAAAATGTATGGTGGTTTGGAACATGGCAGTACATTACATATTATTTTCATGAAGTGCAGAATGTTTTATAAAAACCTGTGAATAACAGGAATCAAATACCAATAACCCTATGGGACAGGCAGGTAGAGTAAGTGAGTAGAAATTGCCAGTGGAGACTTTGGTAAACTGGGAGCTTAAGGCATATGTTTCAACTAGAAGAGGCTGCTGTCTTTACTTTGTTATTGTCAAGTACTACAAGAGTCAAATACAGATCCAATCTTGTCAGTTCCTATGGTTATTCAAGGAAAAAACACATCGGGGAATCTTCCTATGTTTAAAATATAGAGAAATAATTCATTTTTCAAATACTATGCTAACCAAAACAATTTTTTAAATTTTAAATTCATGCTGTTGTGACCTCTGATATACTGTTAAATGATAACATAAATACAAAATTATACATCAATTTATAGAATTTATCTGAGTTATGTAAAAATATATATATATTTATATGCATATGTATGTATATACACATAAACATACATAAATACATCAATAATAGCAAAACTCTTATAATATTCTTCAATGGATAGTTATTACTTTCATATTAAGAGTCATAATCGCCAACACATTGCTTATAGCTATAATGAAGCTTTGATGATGATTTTTCTGGAGAGAACACATGACCATCAGAGAAGAAGACCTAGAGGACTTGGGAGTTTAGGAAGCAGAGATGGACAAGAGAGAGGAACCCTTCAGTTTTTATGAGAACCTAAATTTCACTGGCGCCATGTCTATTCTCTCACATAAGAGGTGAAAGTCAGAATTTGGAGGAAACAAGAAGTGTCAACTACCTGAAGAAAACTTAACAGGACATAACAGCTGCTCACTGCTCATCTTCCTATTACAGCCAAATGGAAGCTGAGGATATCATTCTACTTTGTGTACCTCAGGGTTTGAAAGAAGAAAATGATTCCAAGGGTAAAGACAGTACAACATGAAACTTGGAGCTCTAATCAAATCCTGATGTAACTTGATCAGAACCTTCTCTACAACTATGGTTCATTCTGTTTGTGCTAAAATTTTAATTCCCTGGTAAATGGAAGAATGGGGAGGGAGAAAAATCATTACAAGGAATCAATATCCCAGAATCTTAAGACAAAAACTTCATGTGGAACCTAGAATAAAATCAAAGACCCCTGAGGCTCGAGGAAAGACTAGTGACAGATATATGTGCTGCTTTATGTCGGAGTTATTACCATTCTAAGGGAGCCCTTGTGTTCATAGTTAGGGTCCCTCCCTCAGGAGGTGACTTAGGCAGCACGTACTGGAATGAAAATAAATTTTTCTTGTTGAACATACCAACCAGGGAGTATTGCAGGATCTGAACAGTCCATCCATCTTAATATGGAAAAGTAATTATTTCACTTTTTTTTTTTTTCTTTTTTGAATTAGTAATGTTTACAGGTCAAGTCTTCTTTCTCTCCTCTGGAAAGAAAGCTACCAACAGCATTTAGTTTATTTGAATTTGGAGTCTAATGGGCCTTTGATGTCTACTGCAGAAGAATAAAAATGAACTGGGTTTGCTGAGTAGATCAAGAAGGAAGAAAAAAACAAACAAACAAAAAACCTAAAGAAGAGAGAAACAGAATTGCCTCACTTGAAGAAGACATCTGAAGATTGGAAGTGAGGGAGCCAAGAGAACAGACCTAGCAAAAGATTGGTCAGCTGGCTGCACTTCAAAGATGGGCGAGTCTCCTAAGAAAAATGGCTACTTTCAGTAATACCTGGCCAGAATTAGCCACAGAAAAGACTCTCTTGTTGGATAATTGCAGAGAACTAGCAACAACATGCTGGACCTCAATGAATCCTTTTCATGGGGAAAATGATCACAGTGGTAATTTTTTATGGGCAGTTGTGCCATAACCACTTCCTCCACCATTTCATTTTAAGAAAGATCCCCAAACTTGTGTGCAACTGTAAGGGAGGCCCAAGAATCCCTGAAGTGAAATTTTCAGTCAGTGTCCAGGATTGTGCAGCTAGACTTTGCTTTATTACTACATAAAGAAATGGAATATTTCTTCTTGACTTTGTGTATTGATACTTAATCACCTACTCTCTCATTCTTCACACTTTTTTATGTTCTACATTTTCTAGTACACGCACTTATCATTTTGGGGGATCAAAAACAGTTATATGAGCAAAATCCAATTGTACGAATTACACGTGATACCCTTATCTCTTTGTTTTCAATGAATACAAGCTATTCATGACTGGAAATTTAAAATGACAACATGTAGGTAAAAATTGACGTTACCAACACCAATATATGTTTTCTCAATGATTCATGGCAGTATGTAGAACTCACTGAAAATAAAGCTATAACTAATTAATCCTGTTCTGAAATATAGACAGTTTGAGGCAATGAAACATAGTATTTCTCATACAGACTGTTTTTATTAATTGTATTCTCTTCTATAGCTTTGACATAGGTATTACTTTTCTCGACATTAGTGTTATCTTATTATTCAGCTTGAGGGATTAATAAGCACTACATTTTTGAGAGGCTAACATTTGGCAAACAGTAGAAATAAGAGATTTCAAGTGAAAATGAAAACAGAAAGAAATACACAATGCCATATTTACTCAGAGAAACAAATGTTTTGATGGCAAACATTTTGGTTTATGATTTACATACGATCTTTAGAAAGCATTCAGCCAGACGCG
>NW_012101343.1:3268225-3270913 GCF_000951045.1 Mandrillus leucophaeus
CCCTGCCTGCCTCCACGGTCTTGTAGTCCTCAGTGTCTATAGTTGCTATCTTTATGTTCATGAGTACCCAATATTTAGCTTCCACTTATAAGTGAGAACACGTTATATTTGGTTTTCTGTTCCTGCATAAATTTGCTTAGGACAATAACCTCCAGCTACAACCATGTTACTGCAAAGAACATGATTTTGTCCTTTTTTATGACTGTGTAGTATTCACAGGTATATATGGATCACATTTTCTTTATCCAATCCACCATTAATGGACACCTGGGATGATTCTGTGTCTTTGCTATTATCAATAGTGCTGCAATGAAAATATGAGTGTATGTTTGTTTGTTTGTTTTTGGTGGAACAACTTATTTTTGTTTGGGTAGATACCCAGTAATGTGATTGCTGGGTTGAAAGATAGTTCCATGTTAACTTTTTTGAGAAATCTTCAAAGTGTGGCTGAACTAATTTATATTACCACTAACAGTATATAAGAGTTTTCAAGGGCCAACTTAAGGCCAATTTGCATTGCTTTAAAAACCATTAACATGGGGAACGCTCATTAGTGAATAACATCACAGCATAAATTAGGTTTATTCATTTAACAGATTCACATTGTTAAATTGCAATCCTGAATTCTGCAACAAATCCAGTAAAAGATACTGTCTTCGCCTTGGAAGTATGCATAAGCATGTTGAGGAGGAGAACAGTTTTATAAATCAGCAGTTATAATAAAAGTTCTATGATACGCATTTGTACAAAGTGCTACAGAGTATAAACTCTGCAAAGGAGAGCCAAGGGGGAATTCTGTTAGACTCTCTCTCCCTCCCCATGGGCACAATATACTACAGAATTTACTATAGACAAAAAAATTTTCCCTCTAGGATGGCATGGGTCCTACCTAGATTGAAAGGACTAAGAACAGCACAGAGCTCAGTGCTCAGTCTTCTAAAAAAACTAACAAAATATTAAGTCTCACAATGATAAGCATGATCTATTTATTTTTTTCCCGAGTGGAACAAGAGGCAACAGGAAAATAAGTTTTTATGGTGTGTTCAGCAAGATGTTACTCCTCTTTTTATATAAGATTGGTTCTATTGCTGACATTTTCTATATGTCACACAGCTTATTATGTCACACAGTTCCTCAGCGTAACCTTACTTGCCCATGCTCCATATTGAATCATGGACAATTTAACTCTGACAGTAATCTCACTTCCAGCTGGGAACTGTCCTCTATGCGCCCTTCCAGCTGAACCAAGAAGAACATTGAGAATGACTGCGTGCACACGTTTGTGAGGTCAATTTAATGACGAACCACTCTGTGACCTTAAATGTGATAGATTCTGGAGGAAGACATATGTTTATAATTATTATGTGTAATTATTTCTTGCTTAAGCCAGTGATGTTCAAACATAGTTTAAGGAACAACAACTTGCAGTGGCCATTTTATTGTGATTAACAAAAGATTGCCTGAAATGTTCTTTCATCACATTTGCCTGGCAGGCTTCTTTGACATTTAGCTTTCAATTTATACGTTACTTTATCAGCCAGGCCTTTCCTAACCATCAAAAGCAGTATCTGTTTATCACATTGCTTCGTTTTTTTCTATAACATTTATTCTCTGGACTTTTGAGAAAGCTGTACAGAATATCAAGTAAATGTTGAGAATATGAAGTAAAACATGTATTTTTATGAAATTGATATTTGTGTTAATATTGAAGTGAGTTTGCCATAATCCAGCAGAATTATCTCAATTCAACCATAGTGGTGCTACCTTTATGTATTGTAGATATGGAGAGTATGTGTCAGATTTTCATCTCAAGAGTAAGTAATGCTCCTAAAATAAGTTGGAAAAACAATGCCTTGACTCATAGCATTAGAAATTCTGTGGTATCATAATATTAGCTGAATTAGATTTTGTTATAATGATTTTTACAGTTATCATTGTTTGTGTGCTGACCTACCTTAAAGTCCTTAAATAAATTTCACATTTTAGCTCTTAGTTCCACAGGCCAGGAGCGTCACAGCGCTTGACTGGGTTCATTGCTTAGTGTCTTGCAGACTCATATCTATGTGTTGTTCAGGCTGAATTCTCACTGGAGAAAATCTGCCACCATGTTCTTTCTTGTTGTTGGGAGAATTTGTGGGGTTTTTTGTTTGGCTAATTGTTTTTTTTTCAATACAAGGACTGAAGTCTCCATTTAATTAATAGTTCCTGGTCAGGTGTGACTCTCAGCTTTTTGAAGCCACTCACATTCCTTCCTATGTGGCTTCTCTCTCTTTGAAACAGCAATGGCATGTAGAATCTTTTTCATTCTTTGAATCTCTGAGTTCCTCTTCTGCTTCTAACTTCTAGAGAAAACCCTTTGCTTGTAAAAGACTTGTAATTACGCTAGACCCATGTGGATAATCTCCTTTTCTTTACATCAACTGTTTTATATAACGTAATCTTATGATGAATGTAAAATCATTATATTTACTCTCCAAGGGATTTGAACTTCGTATATACCAGTGGACAGAGTATCTTAGAAGCCATGTAAGACATCTGCTTACCATGCAAGCAACTATAGGTTATGTATTCAACAAAGCAGGGGTATTAAAATAAAAATATTTTAGAAATAAATTGACATTTTAAAACTGTTCTAAGTTATCTTTGTAGGAAATATCAGGATTTTATTGACATGTGTTATAGTTGCAC
>NW_012101343.1:3270963-3280710 GCF_000951045.1 Mandrillus leucophaeus
TCACAATGATAAGCATGATCTATTTATTTTTTTCCCGAGTGGAACAAGAGGCAACAGGAAAATAAGTTTTTATGGTGTGTTCAGCAAGATGTTACTCCTCTTTTTATATAAGATTGGTTCTATTGCTGACATTTTCTATATGTCACACAGCTTATTATGTCACACAGTTCCTCAGCGTAACCTTACTTGCCCATGCTCCATATTGAATCATGGACAATTTAACTCTGACAGTAATCTCACTTCCAGCTGGGAACTGTCCTCTATGCGCCCTTCCAGCTGAACCAAGAAGAACATTGAGAATGACTGCGTGCACACGTTTGTGAGGTCAATTTAATGACGAACCACTCTGTGACCTTAAATGTGATAGATTCTGGAGGAAGACATATGTTTATAATTATTATGTGTAATTATTTCTTGCTTAAGCCAGTGATGTTCAAACATAGTTTAAGGAACAACAACTTGCAGTGGCCATTTTATTGTGATTAACAAAAGATTGCCTGAAATGTTCTTTCATCACATTTGCCTGGCAGGCTTCTTTGACATTTAGCTTTCAATTTATACGTTACTTTATCAGCCAGGCCTTTCCTAACCATCAAAAGCAGTATCTGTTTATCACATTGCTTCGTTTTTTTCTATAACATTTATTCTCTGGACTTTTGAGAAAGCTGTACAGAATATCAAGTAAATGTTGAGAATATGAAGTAAAACATGTATTTTTATGAAATTGATATTTGTGTTAATATTGAAGTGAGTTTGCCATAATCCAGCAGAATTATCTCAATTCAACCATAGTGGTGCTACCTTTATGTATTGTAGATATGGAGAGTATGTGTCAGATTTTCATCTCAAGAGTAAGTAATGCTCCTAAAATAAGTTGGAAAAACAATGCCTTGACTCATAGCATTAGAAATTCTGTGGTATCATAATATTAGCTGAATTAGATTTTGTTATAATGATTTTTACAGTTATCATTGTTTGTGTGCTGACCTACCTTAAAGTCCTTAAATAAATTTCACATTTTAGCTCTTAGTTCCACAGGCCAGGAGCGTCACAGCGCTTGACTGGGTTCATTGCTTAGTGTCTTGCAGACTCATATCTATGTGTTGTTCAGGCTGAATTCTCACTGGAGAAAATCTGCCACCATGTTCTTTCTTGTTGTTGGGAGAATTTGTGGGGTTTTTTGTTTGGCTAATTGTTTTTTTTTCAATACAAGGACTGAAGTCTCCATTTAATTAATAGTTCCTGGTCAGGTGTGACTCTCAGCTTTTTGAAGCCACTCACATTCCTTCCTATGTGGCTTCTCTCTCTTTGAAACAGCAATGGCATGTAGAATCTTTTTCATTCTTTGAATCTCTGAGTTCCTCTTCTGCTTCTAACTTCTAGAGAAAACCCTTTGCTTGTAAAAGACTTGTAATTACGCTAGACCCATGTGGATAATCTCCTTTTCTTTACATCAACTGTTTTATATAACGTAATCTTATGATGAATGTAAAATCATTATATTTACTCTCCAAGGGATTTGAACTTCGTATATACCAGTGGACAGAGTATCTTAGAAGCCATGTAAGACATCTGCTTACCATGCAAGCAACTATAGGTTATGTATTCAACAAAGCAGGGGTATTAAAATAAAAATATTTTAGAAATAAATTGACATTTTAAAACTGTTCTAAGTTATCTTTGTAGGAAATATCAGGATTTTATTGACATGTGTTATAGTTGCACATGTGTGTTCACTTTGCTTTTGTTTTATTTTATTTTTCTTTTGCTTTGGTTGTTTGCTTACTTGTTAAATTGTATGTGAAGGACACAAGTGATATTCTAATTTCCGACACAGTTGCCGGGCCAGTTGGTGAACTGTTTATTCAGAACATCAGAAAATATGCATAATTCTCTTCTTCTTTTGAATTATGAACAAATGAATATAGATGTTGATATGCTTTTCCTTAGAAGACACACATTACAAGGTCAGGATACTGAATGTACTATAAAATTGATAATGTATTGTGTTTACAGATATTGAAAAACATTCTAAATACTTCCACATCCCTATGGAAGAACGATGCCAATTTATTTGAATGTTCTATGCTGCAAGGAAGGTTTAGGGTAGTCATTTAATTACTTTTTATTATAAACTAAAAGTAGACACTAATAGAAATTTATTTACATTAAAATATCTAGAAATACCCCTTACAGGTTAAGTAACTTGATTCAGTTTTGCTTACATTTCTAATCATAACCTGACACCAGTAACCAATGGCTTGGATGAAAATACCCATAAATATCATTTGTGTATAGAACAAGATAGAGGGAGACTAAACATGATATTCTAAAATTTATGTTTATTCATAAACACAGTCACAGAATAGATGCAGGAGGTTGCACCTGTTTAAGGCACATACTTTCCCAGATTGCAATTAACTCAGTCTCATCATCTCCTCTAGATGAGATTTCTACAGTGGGATGGAGTTAATTAAATGAATTCTATGAAAACAATTAGTGTTTGTGGCATATGGAAACAGAATTGCTCTAGTAGGTGTATATGAAGATATTATATGAAGATTATTGCATAGTTTTTCAGATTTCAGACATTACTAACAAGAATAAAATATTCATGGTCGTGCATGCAAAAATCTCCCTATATAGGCACGATATTATCATATTACCCAAGTTGATTAATTCTTTAGTTGCAAACTAAAGGTAAAATACTCATGTAACTTTCTGTTTCTACAAGTAAAATGAAAATAAAATAGCTTTTTCCAAAGTTACACTAAATGTCAAATAAAAGTGGTTTGCAAATTAAATTAACTAGAAGATTGACTCAGTTTTCCAGTGATACAATCGCATTTTCTTCCCTGAATTTTTATGAGATAAAAATGGTCTTATTATTATCTCTTACTTTATTTGACTACAACCAAAAGGAAATTGAATTACTTTTTAAAAGATGAAATGGTTGTAATTGTCCAAAGATAAATTTCCACATGGAACCAAATGCAAAATTTCTGGTAAATATACAAAACTCCCTTGAAGCTAATAACTAAATGACCTACTTCCCATGTACTTTAATAGTTGTACTCAATCTTGTTATAATTTACACAGAACTTGATTACTAATTCCAGCAAATCATAGAAAATCAAATTCAAAGAAATCATAGAAAGACTTTAAAGGTACCTATCTTAACATAGAATTCATTCATTAGCTTTCACTATTCTTTCTGCTGGACAGCTGCATTTGTGGTACCAGTAATGTTTGCAAATTTAACTCAATAGAGAATAAGCCAAGTCTATCACCTACATGATAGAGTGACAAATACTTGAAGTTAGCTAACATATATTTATGCATAATCAAAACATATCACATTGCTTTATGTATTTCTTATGTAACGCTTTTGCTAGATTTTTCACCTTAGTTGCTCATCTCTGACCAAGTGCTCACTTACTAATGTTGCTTTCAGATATGGAACCAGCATTATTAAAACTCAGGCTCCTGAGCATTGTAGCCTGGAATCTGAATGGACAGTACCTCTTGATCCTAGCAAATTACATAAAATTTTAAGGTCATATTGAAGGTATTTTTATTTGGACAATGTAAGACATAAATGGTATTTTGTTTCAGCTTGACTTTCTGGCCCTTTAAGAATCAACCTAATCCTACTAGGAATTCTATATCAGAGAATGAACTCTATATTTTCCTAACTTTATAATTAACATGCAACAAGGCATCTAATCAAAGCTTCCCTTTCTCATTAGTACAGTTCTGACAGTTTCATCATCAAGTGGCAAGTGTTCCAGCAAATTGTGTTGCTGTCTTATCAGATATGTCAAGAACTTGATCTTCCTTTCCATTAAGTCAGATTAGGGACAGGAACCAATTTCCATTATAAAAATGTGACTGAAAACAAGTAATGCTTTTCCAACAAAATTTTCTAAGAGAAAATTGATTTAAGCTCACATTATTTTTCCTATATATTCTACATGAGCCAAGTATTTTTAAATATTAATTTAATAATTCAATATTGATGAACTAATGTGAAAATTTAAAAAAAATTGAAATCAATTAGCTATTTGGTTACAGTAAATTTTGAGACATCACAAAAATAAAGACAAATTGGAGTTTATTCGTGACTTTGAGTGGCATAATTATTGTAACAGTTATGCTTATTTTGGGATAAGTTGTATTTACTCTTCCATTTATTGCCTCATATATTACATAATTCTGTATTTATTTATCTCATAAGCTATTCATAAAACTATTAGGAATATCTGATTCTGATCATTAACTAATGAAATTGCTCCTTTAATTATGTTTATAATATATGTAATATATGTAATATAAATTATATTTATATTGAAATATTGTTATAGGAGATTAAATAATAATTTTATCTTTGGTTCACTGTCATTTTAGATTCTACATCTTCATTGCTGATTGATTTGCAATACCCTTTCTGGTCTTCAATCTTGTTTCTAAAATTTGCTTTATATGGAAACTCACCTAATTACATAGGGATATGACTCTTTTCAGAGAGTTTATAAATAATCACTTTGCAAGGAAAAAAAATTTGTGTTTATATCTGTATAAACAATTTTATAAAAATAATACACCTGAGAAGAATGCAATTAAAAATCAGTTGACACAGAAGATGATGAAAATATGAATAAGATCCCAAATTGAGAGAGACTTGAAAGTTACAGTATTCATGTTCTAAAAATTTCATAAAGTTATGCCCTCTTATCATTTTATCTACAATAAAAAATAAAAATGGAAATAAAATCATTATGAATTTAAAGGTCTAGAAAGCTCCTGACCTTTAGAAAGGCCAATGTCAATCACATGTGTTAGCTTACTATTGGGCAATGTGCAAGAAGGTGTCCTGGAAAGTTCAGGTGTGCTTTAGTAGTGTAGAATTTCAGAAGTGATTGTTAGGTTTTAATAGTGGCTGTTGCAAACACTTTGCCTGTACATTTTGTGTATGCCATATGTGTTACTTATGTATTGTAGGATCGTTCCCTTTTTCAACTCTCTAATTTTATCTCTTAAGGAGTGACTTTATACATTTTTAAGGTTTTATCATAATTTTTTAAATATGGAAAAGTAAAATGATAGTAGAACAATAAATCCACGTCTTCACCATCTAGATTTAACAATTTTTTGTTTATTTTTATAATTTATTTCATTGTATGTATATGCGTGTGCACCTGTGTATGGCAGAAGTGTGTTTTGCTGAACCACTTCAAAATAAGTTGTGGACATTGCACTTCATTCCTAAATATTTCAACAAATGTCTGTGAAAAATAAGGACATTATGTGATGTAAAATGACATTATAAGCTCCAGTAGCTTAATTTGTTTTTATTTTTATGATATCTCAAAATTTACTGTAACTAAATAGCTAATTGATTTCAAATTTTTTTGTTTTCACATTAGTTCATGTGTGAACAATACTAGCAATATGAAAATGAAAAATATTAACAGAAATTCAAGGTATTTTTATTTGGACAATGTAAGACATAAATGGTATTTTGTTTCAGCTTGACTTTCTGGCCCTTTAAGAATCAACCTAATCCTACTAGGAATTCTGTATCAGAGAATGAACTCTATATTTTCCTAACTTTATAATTAACATGCAACAAGGCATCTAATCAAAGCTTCCCTTTCTCATTAGTACAGTTCTGACAGTTTCATCATCAAGTGGCAAGTGTTCCAGCAAATTGTGTTGCTGTCTTATCAGATATGTCAAGAACTTGATCTTCCTTTCCATTAAGTCAGATTAGGGACAGGAACCAATTTCCATTATAAAAATGTGACTGAAAACAAGTAATGCTTTTCCAACAAAATTTTCTAAGAGAAAATTGATTTAAGCTCACATTATTTTTCCTATATATTCTACATGAGCCAAGTATTTTTAAATATTAATTTAATAATTCAATATTGATGAACTAATGTGAAAATTTAAAAAAAATTGAAATCAATTAGCTATTTGGTTACAGTAAATTTTGAGACATCACAAAAATAAAGACAAATTGGAGTTTATTCGTGACTTTGAGTGGCATAATTATTGTAACAGTTATGCTTATTTTGGGATAAGTTGTATTTACTCTTCCATTTATTGCCTCATATATTACATAATTCTGTATTTATTTATCTCATAAGCTATTCATAAAACTATTAGGAATATCTGATTCTGATCATTAACTAATGAAATTGCTCCTTTAATTATGTTTATAATATATGTAATATATGTAATATAAATTATATTTATATTGAAATATTGTTATAGGAGATTAAATAATAATTTTATCTTTGGTTCACTGTCATTTTAGATTCTACATCTTCATTGCTGATTGATTTGCAATACCCTTTCTGGTCTTCAATCTTGTTTCTAAAATTTGCTTTATATGGAAACTCACCTAATTACATAGGGATATGACTCTTTTCAGAGAGTTTATAAATAATCACTTTGCAAGGAAAAAAAATTTGTGTTTATATCTGTATAAACAATTTTATAAAAATAATACACCTGAGAAGAATGCAATTAAAAATCAGTTGACACAGAAGATGATGAAAATATGAATAAGATCCCAAATTGAGAGAGACTTGAAAGTTACAGTATTCATGTTCTAAAAATTTCATAAAGTTATGCCCTCTTATCATTTTATCTACAATAAAAAATAAAAATGGAAATAAAATCATTATGAATTTAAAGGTCTAGAAAGCTCCTGACCTTTAGAAAGGCCAATGTCAATCACATGTGTTAGCTTACTATTGGGCAATGTGCAAGAAGGTGTCCTGGAAAGTTCAGGTGTGCTTTAGTAGTGTAGAATTTCAGAAGTGATTGTTAGGTTTTAATAGTGGCTGTTGCAAACACTTTGCCTGTACATTTTGTGTATGCCATATGTGTTACTTATGTATTGTAGGATCGTTCCCTTTTTCAACTCTCTAATTTTATCTCTTAAGGAGTGACTTTATACATTTTTAAGGTTTTATCATAATTTTTTAAATATGGAAAAGTAAAATGATAGTAGAACAATAAATCCACGTCTTCACCATCTAGATTTAACAATTTTTTGTTTATTTTTATAATTTATTTCATTGTATGTATATGCGTGTGCACCTGTGTATGGCAGAAGTGTGTTTTGCTGAACCACTTCAAAATAAGTTGTGGACATTGCACTTCATTCCTAAATATTTCAACAAATGTCTGTGAAAAATAAGGACATTACGTGATGTAAAATGACATTATAAGCTCCAGTAGCTTAATTTGTTTTTATTTTTATGATATCTCAAAATTTACTGTAACTAAATAGCTAATTGATTTCAAATTTTTTTGTTTTCACATTAGTTCATGTGTGAACAATACTAGCCATATGAAAATGAAAAATATTAACAGTAATTCCCTAATGTCCTCTATTATCAAACTGAAATTGAAATATACGCAGTATGTCATAAGTTTCTTTTCTGAAGCTTTTCTTTTCGTTTCTACCATTATCTAATCAAGATACCCACAAACATGTTTTGTCTCTTACTCTAGAACAGTTCCTACTTTTCAAAGTGACATTGATCTCTTGTACAGTTTATACTAATTTGTCTTATAGAATGTCCCATAGTTTGGAATTGTCTGACTGTTTTTTGAAGGTGTTGTTTGATTTGTTCTTTTCTCTGTATTTACTTTAAACTTAATGCTAGGTATAAGATTACATTGCAATTTTAACATGGCAAAAGCTCAATATCTGTATCAATCAGCCAATGTGCTTAAAAAATTAATAAATAAAGAACATAAAGTGTACTTTTAGGCCAAACAAAATAATATATGGGTTGCCAAGGTTTTTAAATACCCAATTACATTTAACAAAAGCAAATCAAATTTAAATTTTCCTCTATTCAGTATTAATAATTGACATTTAAATATAGCATTGCTTTCTGTATCAGTTAAATAGAACTATAATGTCCCAGTTACTATTTATGTATCTTTATGAATAATAACATGTTGGTAACAATAGTAACATTTATCATGAATTAATGAAGGTAATAGAATTAGTTGTGAAATGTTAATGAATTGACTTTAGATAATAGTATTACTGATTAATATTTTAGAATTTTATTTAAATACATTACTAGATGTATATCAATGTTTTCTATATCTGATAAATAAGAAAACTGTTTGCTTCATCATTTTATTGTTTCTATTCTGCTTCATTTTATGTTATTTGGTCTCAGTTGGGTTTTGTTATCTTTAACCAACACCAAATCCTACGACAATATAAGCCTTGCAAAAATGTTTCCTTTTCCCCTGCCTGATAATATTTTTGTTTGTATAGATGTATCAGCTTTTTCAAAATATCACCCATTAAGTCCGTGTAGACACATGAATTATTCTATATGGTTTACATACATGACTTTAACTGTCTATCTTTGAGATATGAAAAGCAGGCAAATACATGTATGGTTAATGTGAAAATTTTGAAACTTATGTAAAGTCAAAATAAGCCAAATTAACAGAGTAATTACCTCATTATGAGTGTGTAGACATATAAACTCAAAACTGTAGTGAAAAGGACACATGAATACTTGCACTAGATGAAAAACAAAGAAGCCCTTTTTCCAAGCAGCGGAGGGATTATGAACAAAGGCGTCATGAACAAGATGAGTTTCAATTTGTTCTTATTTAGCTGTTTCAGCCCATTCCCTAAAGAATTTTGTAGAAAACTAAGAACTCTAAAACAAGAATAGAGCTCTTCATTGTTTCTCAGAATAGTAACCACCCAGTAAATATGGGACACCAAAGGAAATTTAAAGAGTTCCATCAAATACACAACTTGTCTATATTAAAAGGAGGAAAATATAACATGACATATGGACGGTGAGTCATATGCCATTCTCCCAACTTGAAAAAAATATGGTTTACTTACCTGATTGAATAAACAAACTGAAACTGATTGAATAAATCTACTGAAACACAGACTCATATAGTTTATATTTATAAACACAGACTCATATAGTTATATATTATTTTGAAAATCATATTCATTTGCATTTTCTCATTATTTTAAAATGGAACTTACACAATCTTTCTATAATCAATAGGATTTTACTGGAGAAAACAGAAGTTGATAGACCACTATATGGTCTGCTGCTCTATACTCACTTCACTCTTTATGTATTCAAATTTATTTTTTAGTTTGCATTGTTTTTGAGACAGAGTCTCACTGTCACCCAGCCTGGAATGCAGTGGCACAATCTCACTGCAACCTCTACCTCTCAGGCTCAGGCGATCCTCCTGCCTCAGCCTCCCAAGTAGCTGGGATTACAGAAGTGCACCACCAAGCCCAGCTAATTTTTTGTATTTTTGGTAGAGACAGGGTGTCACCATGTTGCCAAGGCTAGTCTTGAACTCCTGAGGTCAAGTGATCTGCTCGCGTTGGACTCCCAAAGTCCTAGGATTACAGGCTTGAGCCACTACTCCCACCCTCAAATAATTTTTCAGGAGAAAAATACCTTTCTGCCATTTCATTTTCCTGCTCCAAGAAAGCACATTCTTTCTTTTGAAAGTCACACTCAGCCTCTGCCACTTTACACTGGACTTTTTTAGACAAAATATGACTTTTGTAACTCCTGGGAAATAAAGTTGAGATAAATCAGGATTAGTTAATTTAACTGCCCAGATATCTTAAACTGTATAGGTAATGTTCGTGTATACTTTGTAAACGGTGATCCAATAATTTCTCAAAGAGCAATCGATCCCATGTTG
>NW_012101343.1:3283050-3286096 GCF_000951045.1 Mandrillus leucophaeus
CTTCATCATTTTATTGTTTCTATTCTGCTTCATTTTATGTTATTTGGTCTCAGTTGGGTTTTGTTATCTTTAACCAACACCAAATCCTACGACAATATAAGCCTTGCAAAAATGTTTCCTTTTCCCCTGCCTGATAATATTTTTGTTTGTATAGATGTATCAGCTTTTTCAAAATATCACCCATTAAGTCCGTGTAGACACATGAATTATTCTATATGGTTTACATACATGACCTTAACTGTCTATCTTTGAGATATGAAAAGCAGGCAAATACATGTATGGTTAATGTGAAAATTTTGAAACTTATGTAAAGTCAAAATAAGCCAAATTAACAGAGTAATTACCTCATTATGAGTGTGTAGACATATAAACTCAAAACTGTAGTGAAAAGGACACATGAATACTTGCACTAGATGAAAAACAAAGAAGCCCTTTTTCCAAGCAGCAGAGGGATTATGAACAAAGGCGTCATGAACAAGATGAGTTTCAATTTGTTCTTATTTAGCTGTTTCAGCCCATTCCCTAAAGAATTTTGTAGAAAACTAAGAACTCTAAAACAAGAATAGAGCTCTTCATTGTTTCTCAGAATAGTAACCACCCAGTAAATATGGGACACCAAAGGAAATTTAAAGAGTTCCATCAAATACACAACTTGTCTATATTAAAAGGAGGAAAATATAACATGACATATGGACGGTGAGTCATATGCCATTCTCCCAACTTGAAAAAAATATGGTTTACTTACCTGATTGAATAAACAAACTGAAACTGATTGAATAAATCTACTGAAACACAGACTCATATAGTTTATATTTATAAACACAGACTCATATAGTTATATATTATTTTGAAAATCATATTCATTTGCATTTTCTCATTATTTTAAAATGGAACTTACACAATCTTTCTATAATCAATAGGATTTTACTGGAGAAAACAGAAGTTGATAGACCACTATATGGTCTGCTGCTCTATACTCACTTCACTCTTTATGTATTCAAATTTATTTTTTAGTTTGCATTGTTTTTGAGACAGAGTCTCACTGTCACCCAGCCTGGAATGCAGTGGCACAATCTCACTGCAACCTCTACCTCTCAGGCTCAGGCGATCCTCCTGCCTCAGCCTCCCAAGTAGCTGGGATTACAGAAGTGCACCACCAAGCCCAGCTAATTTTTTGTATTTTTGGTAGAGACAGGGTGTCACCATGTTGCCAAGGCTAGTCTTGAACTCCTGAGGTCAAGTGATCTGCTCGCGTTGGACTCCCAAAGTCCTAGGATTACAGGCTTGAGCCACTACTCCCACCCTCAAATAATTTTTCAGGAGAAAAATACCTTTCTGCCATTTCATTTTCCTGCTCCAAGAAAGCACATTCTTTCTTTTGAAAGTCACACTCAGCCTCTGCCACTTTACACTGGACTTTTTTAGACAAAATATGACTTTTGTAACTCCTGGGAAATAAAGTTGAGATAAATCAGGATTGGTTAATTTAACTGCCCAGATATCTTAAACTGTATAGGTAATGTTCGTGTATACTTTGTAAACGGTGATCCAATAATTTATCAAAGAGCAATCGATCCCATGTTGTAATAGTCAACTAAAATAGAAATATCAATGTTAATTTTACTGCCTAGAGAGAAAATTTCTTGTACCCAATATCATAAAATATTAGACATCCTCACAAAAAGATCAGAGGGTATATTAGTTATGGTAACTCAGACATCGAAATATCTCTGTGGATTTAATACAATAGGAGTTTATCTCTCGTTTACATAAATGCCAGATGTTGATATATTCCAGATGCTGTCTCAGATCATTCCAGGACCAGGCACTGCTGGAATGTGGCTCTGCTATTTTCAACAATTCTTGGCAGCAACAGGATGGGAAAAAGTGGATGAGGAAAAGAAAACTTGTTTCTTAATCATGTCAGTCCAGAAACAACAAGAGCAACAACATCACATTAGCTCACAATGTTTGGGAAATAATCACAAGGCCATACTCTAAAGTACTCTAAAGTACCCTAAATATAGCACCAGCCTGGGTAGCTGCTTCTTAGAAACATGTCTACAAAAGGGAAGGGGAACATGAATCTTTAATGGACAGTCAACAGTCTCTGTCACAGTTGGAAATTTGAAGAGGTTCATAAAGTAGTGAACTTACACTTTAGTAAGTTTATTTTCTGGTTCACTTATTTTACTATATGTAACTTCAAGTATGAGAAGGCATTGTAGAGCCTTCTACATGATTTATATAATATGTAATCATATATGATCATGTAATATATAACAAGCAAATCATGTAATATATGATAAGCAAAAAAAAACTATGGGTTATGTAATTTATTTTCAGCTTTTTGTGGCTAAATTTTTAAAATTAAATTTTGTTTTATTTTGTTTTGAAAGAAAACAGAGGTTGGCACATTGGAAAAAAAAAGAAAAAAGAGTGTTATAAACGGAAGAGTGGTGATAAATGAGCCTAGTTCGGGCTTGACTCAAAACTTGTTTGAAATCCCAGCACTTTAGGAGGCCAAGGTGAGCAGATCACGCGGTCAAGAGATCCAGACCATCCTGGCCAACATGGTGAAACCCCGTATCTACTAAAAAATACAAAAATTAGCTTGGCGTGGTGGCATGACCCTATAATCCCAGCCACTCGGGAGGCTGAGGCAGGAGAACCGCTTGAACCCAGGAGGCGGAGGTTGCAGTGAGCCGAGATCGCGCCACTGTACGCCAGTCTGGTGACAGAGCGAGACTCTGTCTCAAAATAGACAAATAAATAAAAAATAAAAAAAAAACTTATTTGAATCTCTTTAGAGCTACATTAATCATGTAAAGTGAAATGTTGTTCTACATGGTTTCTCTCTCGGTTTTTAAAATTTTCATGATATTCTGGCTGGGCGCGTTGGCTCACGCCTGTAATTCCACTTTGGGAGGCCGAGGCGGGCGGATCACCTGAGGTCAGGATTTTGAGACCAGCCTGACCAACATGGAGAAACCCCATCTCTACTAAAAATACAAAATTAGCTGGGTGTGGTGGCACATGCCTGTAA
>NW_012101343.1:3286256-3289004 GCF_000951045.1 Mandrillus leucophaeus
TTTTTTTTCATGATATTCACCAATAATCAGGCCAGTCACACTGGTGTTCTTTCTGTTTCTTGGACATGTAGAACTCATCCTCATTTTTATCCTATTATCTCTAATGGCAATTCTTTTCTCCCAGTTCTTTCTTTGCCTCATTCATTCTCAAATGTTGACACTTCAGAGAATTATTTTCTAGTCATTTCGTCTGAAGTAAGCTTCCAGCACACACAGAGTGTGTCAGCAAATATAGCATTCCTTAGAGCAATTTTGTCTGTTCTTTTGTAACATTAAGCAATGCTAGTGTTACAAGAACTCAGTGGAAGTAGTGGGAACACCTGGGAACTAGAATTTTTGGACTGTAATCACTGGTAGTGCAACCCTAAGAGAGGCATCCTGCAATCCTGTTTGTCAGTGTGTGCCAGGCCTTCAAAGGAGCCAAGTCTTGTCATTCAAATGCTCTCAGCTGAAATGAATTGTGACAGTTTACATAATCTATTGTTATGTTAGGGAGCATCTGTTTTAACCATATTCTACGTAATTAGGCTCTCTGCCACTTTTCAGAGGTTTTAGGTTTATTAACAACATTCAAATCTAGTAAAGTGATGTCCCATGCTTTGTCTGATGACTTTCTCCAATACTTAGCAGAAATAAAATTGGAACTTCAAGGTAGCAGGAGTATCCCAGGATCTATTATTACCTTTTGCTGAGAAAATCAAATTATTTTTCCTAGGTTTTCATTTTGTATAACTGTATAAGATATTTGAGTTTTCATGAATTATAGTTTTCTCCTGTAGTATCTATATTTTTATTGAAAGACCAAACTAAGCTTTAGTTTTTCTTAAAAATATATATTGAACTCCATTAAAGATCTTGATGTTCTGTCATACACTAGATACTATCCTAAATTTCTAGATAAAGCGTTACATGACACATACAGTTTTCTATTGAAGAAAATCTTGACAATGGAGAGAGAAGAAACTATTTTCAGATAGTCACATAGGCTACGTATAAAATGAAACAGGATGATGTGATATAGAAATGGACTACTCTGTGTATGTTTAGAGGTTACTTTAGATGAAGTAACTGGAAAACATTTCTTTGAAATGTCAACATTTAAAGAAGAACTAGGCAAAGGAATATCTGAGAACAAAGCATTGACCTTAGGGATAATAATAAGGACACAAATGAGAATAAGCGGTACACGTTCAAGAAACAGAAAAGACAACAGTGTGACTGGCTTGAATGTTGTCACGGCAAAGAAGTACAGGATATGGTCAAATGGGCAGGCAAGGAGGATGACTTATATGTCTTTTGTTAACTTTGGAAAGGAGTTTTTAATTAGACCTTAAGTGCAATAAGAACTCACTAGATGGTTGTAGGTTGAAGTATATTTATAAAGATAGCTTCTACATGGGTGCAGGAGAGGCTCAGGGAGCGCAGTTGAGCATCTATTATAATAGTCATGATGTGAAATAATGGCAGCCTGAGTTAATGTCATTGCAGTGAACACAGAAAGGAGCTATGAAATGCAGTATGTATCAGGAGGTAAAGCCAAAGCTTCCTAATGGATTCAATGTGGTGTGTGTTAGAAAGTAAAAGAATTATAGCTGACCCCTGGGTTTTGGGTTTGAGCAAACAGGTAGAATAGTAAATCTACTCTGATGGAGAAGCCAAAGGAAATAGGTTTAAGAGTGAATACATAGATAAATAGAGAGGTTGTCTTAGCAAAATCAATTCAATATACAGTCCTTCAAACCTCCATCTGAGGGTAAATAAATTTAAGCTGTATCAATTGACATGTGTCTGTAAACTTAATACTTATTTTAGTCTACAAATAAAAAGAAAGATAGTACATTTGGCACAGTTTCACAATAAAAATAACCTTAAAAAAAAAAAAATCTTCCTTAAGTGACATATCACCCCATTAGTAGCTATAGATTTTTCTCTATCCCAATATTAACAGAGATATAGGAGCTGCCATTATTTCTAAAATTAAATATTAAAAATCTCTGATTTCAAAGAGCACAATTTCTTCCTTAAGGATAATAAGAAATGTTCTCAATTATTTCAATATAGTTAGAAGCAAAATCATTATCACCAATGGATCAAAATGAACTTTCTTTCATCTTACATGTGGAGAGATGCCTTTTCAATATCTTAAAAACTTGTGGAAATTTCACCTTCCCCAATTTTACCTACACTGTCTTAAAATCATAGACTTATATTTATGTAGAATAATGGTACGTTGTAAGCATTGTAATAGTAATAGAAGTATCAGAGACTAGTAATTACTACATTATCCTTTTGAGAAAATAGAAGAATGCAAGCCAGGGTGATGATTAAAGACATAGGCAGGACAGAATATCCATCAGCATTACTGAATGATTTAATATATATTATATTTAAAACTGTCTTTAAAGCATGAGCGACTGCTGTTTTCTTAAAGTTTGTAATATGTCATAAAATTTATTTGTGTTGTAAACATACAGAAAACATAGCTTCATATATTTGTGCTTATGAGCTTATGAAAAAAGAGGATGTATTTAGTATGGTCAGTCTTCCAACTAATCAGTACTGGCTTCAGCAGCAGGCATAATTTTGAGAATCATTTGCACATAAGGAGGAAGCCAACTTGTTGAGCTCTCAGAGGAAAGATAGAAGAATAAATGATTTATATATTTTTTAAAACAATTGTTTGATTAAAAGACAAGGGTAGGCATGAATGTGATTTAGGGCAATAGAAATAATTATGTGTGTGTGCAT
>NW_012101343.1:3289054-3307909 GCF_000951045.1 Mandrillus leucophaeus
TGGTCAAATGGGCAGGCAAGGAGGATGACTTATATGTCTTTTGTTAACTTTGGAAAGGAGTTTTTAATTAGACCTTAAGTGCAATAAGAACTCACTAGATGGTTGTAGGTTGAAGTATATTTATAAAGATAGCTTCTACATGGGTGCAGGAGAGGCTCAGGGAGCGCAGTTGAGCATCTATTATAATAGTCATGATGTGAAATAATGGCAGCCTGAGTTAATGTCATTGCAGTGAACACAGAAAGGAGCTATGAAATGCAGTATGTATCAGGAGGTAAAGCCAAAGCTTACTAATGGATTCAATGTGGTGTGTGTTAGAAAGTAAAAGAATTATAGCTGACCCCTGGGTTTTGGGTTTGAGCAAACAGGTAGAATAGTAAATCTACTCTGATGGAGAAGCCAAAGGAAATAGGTTTAAGAGTGAATACATAGATAAATAGAGAGGTTGTCTTAGCAAAATCAATTCAATATACAGTCCTTCAAACCTCCATCTGAGGGTAAATAAATTTAAGCTGTATCAATTGACATGTGTCTGTAAACTTAATACTTATTTTAGTCTACAAATAAAAAGAAAGATAGTACATTTGGCACAGTTTCACAATAAAAATAACCTTAAAAAAAAAAAAATCTTCCTTAAGTGACATATCACCCCATTAGTAGCTATAGATTTTTCTCTATCCCAATATTAACAGAGATATAGGAGCTGCCATTATTTCTAAAATTAAATATTAAAAATCTCTGATTTCAAAGAGCACAATTTCTTCCTTAAGGATAATAAGAAATGTTCTCAATTATTTCAATATAGTTAGAAGCAAAATCATTATCACCAATGGATCAAAATGAACTTTCTTTCATCTTACATGTGGAGAGATGCCTTTTCAATATCTTAAAAACTTGTGGAAATTTCACCTTCCCCAATTTTACCTACACTGTCTTAAAATCATAGACTTATATTTATGTAGAATAATGGTACGTTGTAAGCATTGTAATAGTAATAGAAGTATCAGAGACTAGTAATTACTACATTATCCTTTTGAGAAAATAGAAGAATGCAAGCCAGGGTGATGATTAAAGACATAGGCAGGACAGAATATCCATCAGCATTACTGAATGATTTAATATATATTATATTTAAAACTGTCTTTAAAGCATGAGCGACTGCTGTTTTCTTAAAGTTTGTAATATGTCATAAAATTTATTTGTGTTGTAAACATACAGAAAACATAGCTTCAAATATTTGTGCTTATGAGCTTATGAAAAAAGAGGATGTATTTAGTATGGCCAGTCTTCCAACTAATCAGTACTGGCTTCAGCAGCAGGCATAATTTTGAGAATCATTTGCACATAAGGAGGAAGCCAACTTGTTGAGCTCTCAGAGGAAAGATAGAAGAATAAATGATTTATATATTTTTTAAAACAATTGTTTGATTAAAAGACAAGGGTAGGCATGAATGTGATTTAGGGCAATAGAAATAATTATGTGTGTGTGCATATGCGTGCGTGCGTGCATGGTGTGTGTGCATGTGTGTGAATTAGCAAAAGTTGCTAAATTTCAGAGCAGGACAGATACAGGGATAGAGGTAAATTTAAAAGAGCTTCTTTATGCAACTGAGCAAGAACTTTAAAGAGCAATTATTATTACCTTTACACTGCTATTGGGGATGTAAACTAGTATAACCACTATGGAAAACAACATGAAGATTCCTTAAAAAACTACAAGTAGATCTATGATTTGATCCAGCAATCCCATCACTGGATATCCACCCAGAGGAAACAAAGTCATTACACTTGCACGTGCATGTTTATAGCAGCACAATTTACAACTGCAAAATATGGAACCAGCCCAAAGGCCTACTAATCAACACGTGAATAAAGAAAATGTGGTACATATATACTATGAAATATTACTGAGCCATAAAAAGGAACAAAATAATGGCATTTGCAGCAACTTGGATGGATTTGGAGACCATAATTCTAAGTGAAGAAACTCAGGAATGGAAAACCAAACATCCTATGTTTTCACTCATTAGTGGGAGACAAAGGCATAAGAATGATATGGTGGACTTTGGAGACTTGGGAGAAAGGATGTGGGGGTATGAGGGATAAAAGACTACACAGTGGGTGCAGTGTATGCTGCTCAGGTGAGAAGTGCACCAAAATCTCAGAAATCAGCACTAAAGAATTTATACATGTAAACGAACCACCTGTTTCCCAAAAACATATTTAAAAAAATAGTTGCCTTAATCACATTCACAAAGTTCCTTTTTGCCATGGAAGGTAAAATATCCATAGGTTCTGGGTCATAGGTTGTGGACATCTTTAGGGGTCATTATTATCCTTATCATATTTGGTTTATTACTTGTCTGGTGAAATCTTGAAGCAGAGGCTATGCTTTATTTTCATGTTCCTAGCTCCAGCACAAGGAGCTTAGTAAGCTTTTGTAGGCTGAATAAAGTGATAAGTGACAGTTAAAAAAGAAAAAAAAAAGTAAGTGATATGGTTTTGCTGTGTCCCCACCCAAATCTCGTCTTGAATTGTAGCTTCCATAATTCCCACATGTTTTGGGAGTGACCCAGCAGATATAATTGAATCATGGGGGGAGTTTCCCCCACACTCTTCTTGTGGTAGTGAATAAGTCTCATAGATCTGATGGTTTTATAAGGGGAAACCCCTGTTGCTTGGCTCTCATTTTCTCTAGTCTGCCACAAGGTAAGATGTGCCTTTCACTGTCCACCATGATTGTGAGGCCTCCCTAGCCACATGGAACTGTGAGTCTATTAAACCTCTTTTTCTTTATAAATTACCCAGTCTCAGGTAGGTCTTTATCAGCAGTGTGAAAACAAACTAATACAGTAAAGTGGTAACAGGTAGTGGGGTGCTGTTGTAAGGATACCCAAAAATGTGAAAGCAACTTTGGAACTAGGTAACAGACAGAAGTTAAAACAGTTTGGAGGGCTCAGAAGAGAACAGGAAAATGTGGGAAAGTTTGGAACTTCCTAGAGACTTGTTGAATGGCTTCAACCAAAATGTTCATAATGATATGGACAATGAAATCCAGGCTACGGTGGTCTCAGATGGAGATGAGGAACTTATTGGGAACTGGAGTAAAGGTGACACTTGCTATGTTTTAGCAAAGAGATTGGTGGTATTTTGCCCCTGCCTTAGAGATTTGTGGAACTTTGAACTTGAGGGAGATCATTTAGGGTAGCTGGCAGAAGAAATTTCTAAGCAGCAAAGCATTCAAGAGGTGACTTGGGTGCTGTTAAAAGCATTCAGTTTTAAAAGGGAAACAGAGCATAAAAGTTCAGAAAATTTGCAGCCTGAAGATGTGATAAAAAAATAAGAAAAAACAATTTTCTGAGGAGAAATTTAAGCCAGCTGCATAAATTTGCATAAGTAATGAGGAGCCAAATGTTAATCATCAAGAAAATGAGGAAAATGTCTCCAGGGCATGTCAGAGAACTTTCTGGCAGCCCCTCCCATCACAGGCCTGGAGGCTTGGGAGGAAAAACTTGTTTCCTGGGCCAGGCCCAGGCCCAGGCCCCTCCTTCTGTGTGCAGCCTAGGAACTTGGTGTCCTGCATCGCAGCCACTGTAGCCATGGCTAAAAGGGACCAAGGTGCAGCTTGGGCTGTGGTTTCAGAGGGTGCAAGCCCCAAGCCTTGGGAGCTTCCACATGGTGTTGAGCATGTGGGTAGATGGAAGTCTACAATTGAAGTTTGGGAACCTACGCCTAGATTTCAGAGGATGTATGAAAACACTTGGATGCTCAGGCAGAAGTTTGCTGCAGGGGCAGAGTTCTCATGGAGAACCTCTGCTAGGGTAGTGCAGAAGGGAAATTTTGGGTCAGAGCCTCTACACAGAGTCCCTACTGAGGCACCAACTAGTGGAACTGTGAGAAGAGGGCCTCCAGATCCTAGAGTCGCCACCTACTGGAGCTGTGAGAACTGTCCTCCAGACCCCAGAACTGTATATCCACCTACAGCTTGCACCATGTGCCTGGAAAAGCCATAGACACTCAATGCCAGCCCATAAAAGCAGCAGACAGGGAGGTTGTATCCTACACAGCCACAGAGGTGGAGCTGCCCAAGGCCTTGGGAGCCTACCTCTTGCATCAGTGTGACCTGGATATGAGACATGGAGTCGAAGGAGATTATTTTGGAGCTTTAAGATTTGTCTGCCTCACTGGATTTCAAACTCGCCTGGGGGCTGTAGCCCCTTTGTTTTGGCCAATTTCTCCCATTTGGAATGGCTGTATTTACCCAATGCCTGTACCTCATTGTATCTAGGAAGTAACTAACTTGCTTTTAATTTTATAGGCTCATAGGCAGAAGGGACTTGCCTTGTCTCAGATGCGACTTTGGACTATGGACTTTTGAGCTAATGTTGAAATGAGTTAAGACTTTGGGGGACTCTTGGGAAGGCATAATTGGTTTTGAAATGTGAGGACATGTGGTTTGGGAGGGGCCAGGGTGGAATGATATGGTTTGACTGTGCCCCTACCCAAATCTCATCCTGAATTGTAGCTCCCATAATTCCCATGTCTTGTGGGAGGAACCTGGTGGGAGATAATTGAATTGTGGGGACAGTTTCTCCCATGGTGTTCTCATGGTTGTGAACAAATCATGGTTGTGAACAAATCTCATGAGATCTGATGGTTTTATAAGGGGAAATCCCTTTTGCTTGTCTCTCATTTTCTCTTGCCTGCTGCCATGTAAAACATGCCTTTTCACTGTCTACCGTGATTGAGAGGCCTTCTCAGCCATGTGGAACTGAAAGTCCATTAAACTTCCTTTTCTTTATAAATTGCCTTTATAATTTTCTTTATAAATGTCTTTATCAGTAGTATGAAAATGGACTAATACTGTACGATTATTATCCAAGGAGTTATCTTGTAAATTAAGTATTAAAAGGCAGTATCTATTAAGTCATTTCCAATGGTATAAAGGTGTGTATAAACATGCTAGTAAAAAAGAAAAAAGGGAAGTTTTTTCAAAATGTTGAATCTTACGATGGTCTGTAGAAGGGTAGGAATCATCTCGAATACTCTAGTCAATGGGATCTAAAATGGCAGTCAGAGAACTGAGACACAGATGTGATTGCAGAGATCTAAAACTTTGTAAAAATGTAACTGAATATTAAAATAAAGAGAATAAGAGAAGAGCTACCAAGAAAAAATTTAGTGAAATAGACAGGGACAGTTCATAGACGTATTTTAAAACCTTAATAATAACATATAGCATTTTTTGTAACTGATGTTCTAAAATCTTTAATAAATATTCTAAGTCCATTGGGGTGGAATCTTTACAACTGCTTAGTGCACACAGCTTTTGGGTCCAGTGTGTGTATATATGGAAGTAAGGTTTTTACTTATATTGCTGCAATTTATATCTTTGCTGGTTTTATTTTTTGCTGTTGTTGTTTCACTGTTTTAATAGTTGTACAGGTAAATTTAAACATTCATTGTGGATATAATTCATCAATTTAAACATAACATTGTTTAATTTTCTCAGATAACTGGATAATATATCATTAGATTCATATAAATTTTTAAATTGTATATTTCTGGTGAATTTAAACTCATCACTATAAAGTGAAACTTTTTGTTTATTATAGTGTTTTATTCTATAAATAGTAATCTGACATTAATAGCCAATGTTGACATCATATTGTTTAGCATATCCTGTATTAATTTTTTAACTTTATTTTATTTTAAAACATACATATGTAAATTTATACATTTATGTGTAAAATTTTACATATGTTTTATTTTCATCTTTTAAAAAGAGCATATAGTTGGTTTTTCTTTGGAATAATCCTTGTAGCTTAACCAGAGAATGTATTCTATTTAGAGTTAATATAATTTCCATATATGTTTGATAACTAGTATCATACTTTGTGCTTTGTGCTTTTTATGTGTCTTGCATATTCTATATTTCTTTTTCTCTTCTTTTTTCCTTTATTTGGGTTTACTGAACATTTTCGAATTCATTTACTCCCCATCCACAGTATAGAATGTATTTACTCTATTGTTATCACTTTAGTTATCTGATAAATTACAATACACAAATCCCCTTACCAAAATGTAAATTTAATCAATCATGTCATTCTCCTCCTAAACTAGCGAAGACTCTCCGAATACTGCTATATAATTCACTTTCCTGGTTTACATGTAACTGTTGTCATGTAATTTAATTCTTATTTTACTGTGGGCCACACAACAATTTAAATGCTGTTTATTTTATACAGTTAATATTTACTTAAATTTTCCCATATAGTTTCTACATTTTAAAAATTTTTCTTTAATCTCAAATCTACCATTTGAGATTTATTTCATTATTCCTGAGATACATTGTTTTACATTTCTTTTAGTGTGATCTGCTGGTGGAAAACTTTCTGATTTTTTCATTTTTTAATATGAAAATAGTTGTATTTTGCTTTATTTCTTGAAACATATATTTAATGGGTTTAGATTCTGCATATAGAGTTAGTTTTTTAAAGGTGTCACTCCACTGGCATAGCCCTTCAATTTTTGCTGTTGTAAAATCATTCAAACTATATTATTTTCCAGTAATCTGTAAAATCTCCTTCCCTCCATCTCTCATCCCTAACTTTACTTTTTTTTTTTTTTTTTGGTTTTGAGTTTATGTTTATGCAGTGTTACTATAATACAGCTGGATGGGGATTATGAATTTTTTATTTAGTTGCTTAAATTACTGTGGACTTGATGGCTCCATGGATTAGTACCTTTTATGAGTTATGTAAAATTGTAAGTCACTGTCTTTTCAAATAATAATTTTTGGTCTGATTTTCTCTCTCTCTCTTTCTTCTTCCAGAATTCCACATAGGCATATATATTTAGCAATCTCAAACTGTCCCACATATATTCCAACTTCTAATTTTCCATCTTTCATCTATTTATGTCAGAATTCTAAAATTTTTCTTGTAGTGAATGAGAGACAACACACAACATAAATGATCTATCCTAGTGGAAGCCATCCTAGACAAGCTGTCTAGATGACTTGTTAGCTGACTGCAGTCCCATTAGAAAGCCCAGCTGAGGCTCAAAGAACCAATCTAGTCCAGCCCAAACTGCTAATCCACAGATTTATGAGCTAAAAAGATGATTGCTAAGACATTATGTTTAGAGTGATTTACTGTACAGCAATAAGCAATTGCTACAAACTTCCCCAATCTCAATGACTTGAAACAATGTACAATTATTATTTCTCACATTATTATGGGTCTGCTTGAATGATATACTGGTGTGGCTCAGACTCAATTGATCATAGCTTTTTAGTTAGCTAGCAGGTTGGCAGAGAACTGACTGACCTAAGATGGCTTCATGCACATATATGGTAGCAATCTAGTTCTTAGAGCCATCAGTGACTAGGGCATGTGTATCTTGTCATCCAACAAGCTACTCTGGGAAAGACCACTGGGAAGGATTCCAATAGAGACATGTGTGCAAAGTCTGCTGAATCGTAAAACTGGAACAATGTCACTTCTGCTGCATTCTATAACCCAAAGCAAATCACAAGGATAGCCTATATTCAAACAATGAGGATACAAACTCCACTGTTGTTACTAGAATTATGAATACACAGTGGACACATAAGCTCAGAGTATTAAATAACTGGAGCCATTTTGTAATCTAATGTGGTTTGCAATATTGCCAAAGTGAGAAATACAACTCAGGCTTTCTGGAAATTATTTTAAACATCTTTCCATTATAAAATTCTGCTTAATTCTGGTATTAATCTTTACATTCATACTTGAGGAGTAAAAGTTTGTTCATTAAAACTGTATGCTCTTCCATATTCCCATCAATATCTGAATTGCTATTGAATGGTGTTGACTGACTATTCAGTATGCTGGTGTATGTAGAACACTGCGACAAAAGTAGAGAGAGGCTGAACGTGTGCTGAGTTAATTAGCTCATGATTTGAAGAGTCAATACATTAATAATTTTGGCCTTTATTACACACACAATTTCAGAAGTTGCAAATATAACTTTAAAAAGATATAAAAGATGGTTTGTTGAGAGCAGTAAAGAGCTAATATTTTATGATGTTTTGGAAGAAAATTATATCACATATGTGGCAATTAGAGAAAATCTCACAGTGAGCCCTAGCAATTTTGAAAATGAAAACAGGAAGAGAACTACAGGCTGCATGGGTACTGAATCTTATTCAAAAGCCAATCAGTCATGGTATTTCTACTGCCCTTGACCAAACACTGCATTAATGAGAATGATCATTGAAATCCATGACATTTGCAGAGCTCTTTCACATACTTCTTCTTGCTTTATCCTGAGAACCATCTTTTGAGGAAGACACCATAGCATATTATAGATGATGAAACAGCCATTTTGAAACAAGTCTATAGCCAAATGAATACTTAAACTCAGGACTTCGCTCTTCTCCTTCAGTGCCTTTTTACTACGTCAAGCTGCCTAAAAACTATGTCATTAAGATATTCAGGTAAGAAGAAAACATTGGGGTGGTAAGGCTCATTGTTTTGGAGTTGTTTAGAAAAATATCAGTGGTTTAGATTAAGAATCTCTTGTTCTGTATAACTTAACATATGCTCAGCCAAGCACTGAGAGTTTTAAGACCCCAATGAGATATTTGGTGAAATGGAAAAGATATATCTAAAGCACTAAAAGGTATTTAACTTCCATCTTTATGAGTAAATCTATCCTGAATTCTTAGTATAACACAATTCAAGGAAAACATAAACATTTTAATGTTTCTTAGCTAGTGAAATATTGACAAGTTGCCTAGATTTTCTGTTGTCTGAACATTTTACATAGACTTATGTGTATGAATGGATTCATTATATGTATAATTTTTGCATTTGTGTGTGTATATGACTTGCATGCTAACAAGGATTTGTTTAGTGGTGGTGTGTGATATATTTGTTGTTCAACTGTAGGTTATTTTAACTGTAAAAAGAACCGTGGTCTAGGCGTGGTGGCTCACACCTGTAATTCCAGGACTTTGGGAGGGTAAGGGGGACAGATCACTTGAAGACAGGAGTTCCAGACCAGCCTGGTCAACATGCTGAAACCCTGTCTCTACTAAAAATATTTTTAAAAATCAACTGGATATGGTGGTCCCCGCCTGTATTCCCAGCTACTCCAGAAACTGAAGCATGAGAATGTCCTGAACCCGGGAAGGGGAGGAGGCAGTAAGCGAGATCATGCCACTGCACTCCAGCGTGGGTGACAGAGCGAAACTCTATCTTGAAAACAAAGACAAACAAAAAAGAACAGTGATCAGTCAACTCTTAGGATGTGTTATTTCAACTTCTTACACCTAGCATTTTGTATAGCTGAACAAAGTGAACTAAAAAAGAAGAAAAATAAAATAGCAAGAATTTTATATCATAGCAATCTAAACATAATATTTCAGACTCTTGATAATGTCTTTATGTCATTTGATTAAGCATTCTCTGCCCCAAATAAATCTATAGATCATAGAAATTGATTTATTAATGCCCAATTTAACGTAAGAGGATTTAAAACACAGACTTGACATATCTTTTTAAAATTCCCAGAAATGTTAAAGGTAAAAATGTATATGTGTCATGTAGTAATCTGGATATTTTATTTAGTATAATGTATTACAGGTTTGCATTTTGCAAAACCTTTTTTTTCTAGTGTATTCTATGACGGTACAGGCATTACAAGTTAAGTATTCAAAGGTAATTTGAATTTTTAATGGCCGAGTTAACTTAGTTATATCTGCTTAAACACTTTCCCACAATAAAATATTGATAATCATCACTTACATGAAACTTCATCCATTTTTTCTGTGTATAACAGGCCTTATCTGAAGTAGCAAATAGAGGGGAGTACAATCCTTGATTCCGCTCTTACTAGTTGTGAATCACCTTGGGCAAGTTGCTTTACCTAATTGTGTCTATTTGTTTTCCATCTCTGAATTTAGTATAATAGGATTTTTTGAGGATTAAATGAGATATATATGTAAATCATTCAATACAGCACTTAGCAATATAGATCACAATTGTGTTATTATTGTTATATTTATGATCGTCCTCAGCCCTTCAATAAAGTTTAAATAGCCTTTGTACAGTTCTTCACTAGGCAGTATTTCAAATCTTAGGGTATGATGTCAGTCATAATCTGAAATTGAGGTTTTTATTGCAGTTATGGCTCTATCTTTAGATGGAAACACTAGTAGTCGATCTTACAATAATCTTCAAGAAAAAGAACATTTAAACAATAATTTCCATAGCGTCTAGAGTTTAGTTCAGTAAATCATATTACATATAGTTGCCCAAAGAGGGAAGGCTCCTAATTTACTATTTTAGATCAAGTTTTATTGAATTTTCAAAGGAATACCCAATCCAAAAAAAAAAAAAAAATGACTATTCTAGGTAACAAAGATACGCTGTCCCAAACTTTCTGTAATAATGGAAAGGTTCTTTATCTGTGATCAGCACAATTGTCATTAGCATTTTAAGTGTGCCTAGTGAGACTGAGAAACAGAATTTTTAATTTTACTTAACTTTAATTATTTTAAATCTGAATTTAAATAGCCACACATGTGGCCGGGGGATACTGTATCAGATGGCACAGGTTGACAGTCTATTCCTGAATCAAGCCAAAGCATCAATGCAGCAACTCTTAGGTGCATTACATAGAATACTTTATTCTATGTTGCCAACTCTTGACACCATATTCTATTACCAATTAAATAATTACATTGAATGATTTATGCTTTTTACATGATTTTAAAATTTATTAATATAGCTAAGTAAAAAAGGGTTCCCGGAGAATCTCCAAACAGCCTGAGCACTGAGAGGATGGATTAGGGCCTGAGGAAGCTCCCACCATTTGCAGAGGGTAGGAGCCTGGCCTCTCCTGTTCTTGGGTGGGACTTGAGATTCAATCTGTGAGGTGGGAGCCTGTTAACAGGAGCCCTGCTTGCTTGGCTGTGAGTCATTTTCCTTTTAGCCCAATAAATTCCGTAACCCCTCACCCTTCAAAGTGTCTGCGTGCCTAATCTTTCCTGGTCTTGTGACAAGAATCTGTTTTTTTCCTACAAAACTCTCTTGAGAAATACCAAGAAAACCAGCCTTCACTGCAGATTCTACTTATGAGGATGCTCACTTTTTTATGCATTCTCCTCTCTTCTCAGTAACAGACCTCAAATGACATTTATCTCTTCCACACATCAGGAATAAATGTGCTTTTCCTGAGCAACTGCTTTATTTTAACTTATGAACTCTGTGATGAATTAAATTTTGTTGCTCTCTTTCTAATGCCTGATGCCTGTCCCAAATATAAGACACTCTTAGTGACAAAAATCAGAAAATGAAAATAATTTTCACACGAACTGACCCCAAACAGTATTGATACTTTCAAGTATTGTTATTTTTAAAATTAAAAATGTTTAACGTTAACATTTGATCATAAAATTGAAGAATTATAAGCATAGGAGGCATTATTTGATGCAAACAAATGAAACCCCAGGAAATCTATAATTAGGCTTCTTACCTCTCATGCTTTACCAAATTAACATGCTATAAAAGAAGTAACATTACATCTGTCGCAAATGACTATTTCAATTTAAGACTACAGAAGAATCTCCATTGCCTGTTTACTAGATAATTACTGGGTCATATGTTAACTATATATTTAACCTCTAAAGAAATATCCATGGCCAGGCATGGTGGCTCACGCCTGTAATCCCAGCACTTTGGGAGGCCGAGGCAGGTGGATTACGAGGTCAGGAGTTCGAGACCAATCTGGCCAACATAGTGAAACCCCGTCTCTACTAAAAATACAAAAAATTAGCCGGGTATGGTGGTATGCACCTGTAATCTCAGCTACTCAGGAGGCTGAGGCAGGAGAATCACGTGAACCCGGGATGTGGAGGAGTAGGGAGCCGAGACCGCGCCATTGCACTCCAGCATGGGCAACAGTATGAAACTCCATCTCAAAAAAAAACCACAAAAAACAAAAAGTCTACACTATTTTCCAAGGGATCTGCATCATTTATCATTTCCACCAAGAGTATATATGGAATCCAGTTTTTTATATTCTCACTAAAATATGTTTTCATCTGTTTTTGATCAAAACTATCTCATTGAGTGTTAAGTGATATCTGATTGTGGTCTTCATTTGCATTTCCATGATTGCTAATAATATTGAGCATATTTTCATGTGCTTATTAATCATTTGTATATCTTATTTGGGGACTTGCTTGCTCAGATCTTTTGCCCATTTTGAGTGTTTTTCTGAAGGAAGAAAACAAGGGTTAGAAACATTAAGTCAACTGCCCAAGTTTATGCAGGTAATGAATCAAGTATAATATAACTTCTCTGAAACTCATTGTGCTCTTAGGATCTGAGGTCTGAAGGACTACGTTTATTCTATTAATCAACTACTTCCCAATTATTAACATACTTGAACAGAAGACATTCATATTTCTGGAAATGTTTTCTACATTAAAGAACAGTTTTTGTGTTTAATAGCAGCAAATACTGCACTATTTTTCATTATGAAAATAAGTCCACCAACTCAAAGTCTCCAAATGATAAACTAAAAATTAATACACTTTTTTCAGATTTCTCAGAAGAAGAAAGCAGTGATGATCTGTTTGTGTTAGGGCAAATAAAAAGGGCAAGTAAGTGTGTGCAGTTAGAAAGGAGGTTTCACTTGATTCCCTTCAAATTCTTATTTCCCCTAGGCAATGAGGACTTAGAGAAAACACAGTTAGGTAAACATGAATACTCAAAATGGGACACCTTTCTCTTCAGTACAAACTCCTATCAAAATCTTTTCCCATCTTTGGGAATTGTAATGATCTTTAATCTTTCTGAAAATCAGCTTGTTGAGCTGAAAGCTTTCAGGATAAGAACAAATGCCCTCCCAAGAAATGTCAGCATAGCCCAAGTGTCAGAAAGAGAGCAGGGTGCAAAGCAGAATGTGTAAAGGTGATTAGATAATAGAGACAGGTCCTGGAAGCCACACTCATGAAGGACGGAAAAAAAAAAAAAAAAAAAAAAATTTCTATTCCAAAACTGGGTTGTTAATGTTTTGCCACAGAACACAGAGCGTTGCATTTCTCATCCACTCACTGGCAGCAAATTTTGCTTTACGTCATTCTGGACTGTTAAAAAAAATGTGATCCCTTCCGTGATAAATCTAAGCATGTCAATCATATTTTATTAAACTTAGCAGCAGCAATATCTTCTAGCATGCTATCAGTCCATCTCTATTTAAGATTATTGTTTTTCTTTTTTTTTTTTTTTTTTTTTTGCCATGGGTTTTGAGTTATCAGAAAGCATTAGAGCTCTATATTTGTGTGACACTTCTGGAACCTCATATTTCCAAAATGTATTATGCCGTATGATGTGAAGCAAAGTTAAATAGGAAATGAATTTATTCATAAGGGAAAAGAGGTTAGGGTAACTTGCATAGATCATGCAATCTAGAGTTAAATAAAGATAGAAAGGATGCAAATCCATGGTAAATGCTTATTAATGTTTTTGTGATCAGGTTATAAAGAATATTAGTTTTGCCTGTCAGCATGAAAGATAATCATGTGAATTATGGGAAACTCCTCTTGAGTTTTTAACTCTTTATCTTCCAGATTTTGTGTATAATTTATCTACGATATTTTCTGTTGTACACTAATCCTTCCTTCCTTAGCCTTTTTCAATGATAGCTAACTATAACCATAATGTAAAAATAGTATTTTAATAAATACTGCATAATTTATGAGGCCGAGGCGGGTGGATCAGCTGAGGTCAGAAGTTTAAGACCAGCCTAGCCAACATGGTGAAACCCCATTTCTACTAAAAAATACAAAAATTAGCCGGACGTGGTGGCAAGTGCATGTAATCCCAGCTACTCAGGAGGCTGAGGCAGGAGAATCACTTGAACCGGGGAGGCAGAGGTTGTGATGAGCTGAGATCACGCCACTGCATGCCAGCCTGGGTGACAGAGAGAGATTCCATTTCAATAAAATAAAAATAAATAAAATGTGTCAGGCAATTTGCTGATCTGTTGCAATGTAGTGCTTTACTTAATATTCCCAGCAGCTCAATGATGTAGATAATGATGTTACTCAGTTAATGAGATAACCCAAGTTTAGAGCAGATAGCAACTTACCTCCATGGTAAATAAGACCACTACTAGATTGGATTCATTTTAACTAGTAATAGTTCCTAATCACATTCTGGCCATGTATATAAAGATTCCTCTAGAAGTTTTCACCTTACAGTGGAAAGGATCTGATATTAACTATACTGCAGTTATCAAGAACCACTACAAATAGACTCTATTATAATTGTCTAATTGTTTGACTCTCTTCCCTCAAAAGATACCACATTTGGGTGGGCCAGAATGGCATGTTGTTCTCAATTGTATCTTGAAATTGAACACAGTAATGATGACTATTAAGCATTCATTGACAAAACAATTTTAAAACAAGCACTGATGAAGGGCATGAGCAACTTCATGTCAACTCTATCACACCCTGTCCTTCCCCCAACATGTTGTTCCTATTTGACAAGACTTCTGTGTGTCATAAAATCAGTTTCTTCCTTTTAATGCTTGATTTTCTACTGAGATCTGTATTTCTGCCAATACCCTGGAAACTAGGGTAAAACAGTAAAATTCTATGAAATGCATTTTAGGTCGTAGCCCCTTTAGTTAAAACCATTGTTTAAGATCCTACCCAAAGGAAATTACTTGGAATTACAACGAGCACCTTTCAAAGTTGGAAGTATTACTGCTTATTTTGAATCCTCTGTAGTCATTTATCTTCTACCAGTTTAACCAAGACAAAGTTCACTTGCCACCATATTATGGTGGCCAATTATATTTCCAGTTCAATTTCTGAGCTTTGATCTTATTCAGTCTCATTTCCACTTCCATGAAACTTTACAAATGTGATCTTAGTACTCATACAGAGGATCTGAGTGACATAAATTTTCAAGTACATTAATATTTTTGCTGAAAATGGATCAGTATATATTGAAAGGATCTGTTCTTTTTTTTGAGATGGAGTCTCGCTCTGTTGCCCAGGCTGGAGTGCAGTGGCGCCATCTCGGCTCGCTGCAAGCTCCACCTCCCGGGTTCAGGCCATTCTCCTGCCTCAGCCTCGCGAGTAGCTGGGACTACAGGCACCCGCCACCAAGCCCGGCTAATTTTTTGTGTTTTTAGTGGAGACGGGGTTTCACCATGATAGCCAGGATGGTCTTGATTTCCTGACCTCGTGATCCGCCTGTCTCGGCCTCCCAAAGCGCTGGGATTACAGGCGTGAGTCACCGCGCCCGGCCTGAAAGGATTTATTCTAACTAGAGTCAAGCTTTAGAAACAGTGGATTTTACACTTTCCTTTTAAAATATTTTAATTGAATCTAAAAGGAGTGAATTCAAAGATAGGAATTAATTTTAAAAAGCATTTAATGAGTAAATAAATTCCATTACTAAATTTAAAATGATAACATAATGATTTGCTACTCAGTTCACCATTTTTTTTTTTTTTTTTGGACTCAATCTTTTGGTTTAATTAGCTTCTTTTTTTTAAATTCCTAAATTTAATTTTATGTTATACTTGTACAAGTCCAGCCTGCAGATATAATGAATGCAATAATGGATCTATTTGTAGACAAGAATTACTCTGTGTATGCTTTTAAGGTTTATTCAGGATAGTTAGAAATAATTACTGAGAAAGAAAAAGGAAAAATTACAAAAACTATTAGAAAAGTGAACTTATATAGTGAGTACGTGTGTGCATGTGTTCATGTATGTGGACGTGTGTTATTGTATATGAAGAGGTTCTTGTGATTCAGTTGTGGAATTTAAAGGTAATATAGCATTTTAGATATATTTGGCTGCTTGTTTTTTTCAACTAGTAGTTTGGGAAATTTTTCAATTTATTCAGATTAAAAAATTGGGCTTAAAGTGACTTAGAATCTTCCTATTATAATGTGTAATTCATTTGAGAATTTATTGTTTAAAGTGGTGACACACTGTTTATTATATTAATTATCATGGAAACTAATTTTACTATCACAATATAGAAACCAGCCAAAAATTACTGATTTAAGGATAAGTAAAATATTTAGTTTCATTACTGAGACTCTAAGCCTTTTACTACCGAGCTCAAATCTTAGCTATTAAGACACAGAAAATAGATGATATAGAATTTTCCCTTCTAACATTATATAGACTAGAATGTTGACTCCACAAAATTGATTTGTCATCAACTTAATTAATTTTACATTAGTCACCCAACATATTTTAATAAATTTTTAAATTTTACTGTGTAAATACTTACACTTTTATAGCATTAGCATCAACTAATTTTTAATTTTTAAATTTTATACTCTAAGCAATATTTTTGCGGCATTCATGTAGAAATTCTACAATGTGTGCAATTCTAATACAGTTATTCTAATAGTTAACTCACACAACTTCTATTTATAAAAAGTTGAAATAGATTAATGTAAAATGAAAAATAAACTTATAAAAAAGATTAAAATTAATAATCATGTAATAAATTAAATATTTATGGGAGAAGATAATTATTATATTCTAAGATATAGACTGAAACAAATAACCAAAATTGAGTACATAGCAAAATTTGGGTTTTCCAGTAACCAAGTAAAAGTGGAAAATCCTAGTTACTTAATTTTTGTAGTCCCATTTATGTGACACACGGTAATTCATTAGAAAGACATTGTACCATTTTTGTAACGTGAGAACATTGATCTTTTGGCCCATTGTATAAGCATAGCAAATATTCCTATACTCGGTGACTTATTGTTTTAAATGATTTACATTTATTTAACTCATGAATCTGGAAGTTTCCTAGGGATAGTTTGATCTAAGCTAGGTGCAGTGGAGTAGCTCTGCTGACCTTAGCTTGATTTGGCTGACTAGCTTCGGGAATGTTCTTTTCTGATGGCAGAGGTGCAACCTGAACTTTTAAGTGCTTTTTAAAGCTGTATTTGTACTATGTCTGCTACGAGCACATTAGCCATAGCAAGATACATGATCTAGCCCTAGTTAAGGAATGGGAAACCCCCTCACACAACCCCACAGTGGGAGATCACTACAAAAATACATGGAGAAAGGTATGCATGTCTAATCATGTTACTGGAAGAGGATGCAGAATTACAATAGCAATCTTATATACCACAACCATATCCTGTCATCCACTTAACATTTATTGCGAAATTAATATGTTGCAAAAACTATACATGTGCAGAGGATACAACTAGGAGTCAAATGCAAATTTCTCTGGCCTCACGGAGCTAAACTTTTATGGGAGGGAAAGAGAAAATAAAATATACAAGTAAAACACATACTTACTAGATAATGACCAATACTGCAGAAAACACTATAAAGCAGGAATGAGAAATAGGGAGTATTGAGAGGTAATATTTTAAATAGAATTATGAGTGAAAGACACATTGAGGAGGGAATATTTCACTAAAGACCCAAAGGAGGTGAGGGCACTACTAATATAGATAACTGAGATTTCAGGAAATAATCTAAATGGAGAGAGAATTAAATGAAAAGTACGCCCAAACTGATGCCAGTCCACTTATGCAAAGATGGGGAGTAAGTAGGAGATGTGAAAAGTAAGAGTGAAAGGGAAAATAATGTATCTATATACAGTGACTTTATAAACCACCATAAAGACTTTGATGTTTACTCTGAATGAGAGCAAAGGCAATAAAGGTTTTTGTGGCATGATCAGATATAAGTTTTAACAGGCTTATTCTGCTGGTTCTATCGAGCATAGAGCATGGGCAGGCAAAGGAGTGGCAGGGTATCAAAAATTATTGCAATAATGTAGATGAGGTAGGATGATGGCTTGGAGCCTTGGCCCAGGGCCATAATGTGATGGTGGTGAGAAATTGTCCAAGTTTGAATTTCTTTTAAGGAAGCATTGACAGGAGTGGCTAATGGATTGATTGTAGCTAAGAGAAATAAAAAACCTGCCTTCAAATTTTTGATCTGAGCAACTATAAGGTCTAAGTGACCATTACTAGAAATGGAAAAAGTGTGGAAAGTATTGGGTATTAAATGATGACCAGGAGCTTGGCTGTGGACATTTATTAAAGTGGAGATGCCAAGTAAGCAGTCCTATATGCTAGCCTAAATGTTCCTGAGGAGGTGTGATATAACAATGCAAATAGTTGAGTTATCACCATGACATCTAAGGATGCTTAAAACAATGAGTATGCAGGGCATGGTTCTCAAATACAATTTTACCAGTACAATATATTAATCCATTACATTTAAATAAACAAATATGTACTGTTCACCCACTCTATTTAAGACTATGCCAAGCTCAAAGTACCTATAATATCTAGCATACTACCTTACAGTTCTTAGGTGTCTTGTAAGGGATCCATAATTTTGTTTAAGCCTTAACTAAGTGGCTTGGAGTTAAGAAAGGATTTCTGTTGCAACATTGGAAATATAAGTAGGATAAAGCTATAGAAACCAAACTGAATGAGGTAAGAAAATATAAGGATGATCTGATGAAAGGATCTCACTAAGCATGCAGATTCTGAAGGCCCACCCCAACTCAAATGATTCCCAACTGGAGCCTGAGGTGTGCGGATTGCTTAAGCTCAGGAGTTCGAGACCAGCTTGGGCGACATGGCAAAATCCCGCCTGTACAAAAAATTCAAAAATTACCAGGGCATATTGGTGCACACCAGTAGTCCCAGAGCCTGGGAGGTAGAGGCTGCAGGGAGTCAAGATCATGCCACTGTACTCCAGTCTGGGTGACAGAGAGAGACACTGTTGAAAGAAAGAAAGCGGGGGGGGGAGAGAGAGAGAGAGAGAAAGA
>NW_012101343.1:3307959-3309686 GCF_000951045.1 Mandrillus leucophaeus
AGAAAGAAAGAAAGAGAAAGAAAGAGAGAGAGAAAAGAAAGAAGGGAGGGAGGGAGGGGGGGAGGGAAGAGAAGAGAAGAGAAGAGAAAGAAAATGGTCACAGGTTTATATTCCATGGCCAAGAGTCTATATAACTCTAAGTGGTCTGGGAGTCATCAAACTTGATCCTAGAGTTTGTATACCACAGTATTTTAGCAGAGCTGTACTGAGAATACCCAAATCTGACAGCAAGGTCAAGCAAGGCACAGGGATGAACAAGGATTATTAATTGGTATAGGTTTCCAGAAGGCACCATGCAAGTCACTTGAGAGACATCTTAAATGCAGTCTCGAGAAAACTAGCCCATTCAAATCTCTTACTTAAAGTTCAGTCTCTGAAACACTTGGGATTTCCCTCTGATTGTCCTTTCTCCAATTACAGAGTGCTATGATATTTCACTTCTATTTAAAAAGCTGTAACGCCCTCTTGCTCCTACTTCAACACACAAGTCAGGACAGCAGGGGTGATTAACTTGGTGTGTGCTTTACAGATAAGTACGGATTTTGAACTAATCTGTACATAGGGATATTTGGTCAGGCCTGAAGATTTAATTGAACTTGGCATTCATACAGTTAGTTTGGTTTGTTTACTTTCTTATATCATTAGCAAACTTATTAAAAAGGAGATACAAATAAACTTTGCGCCAATTACATAAGAAAATAATTGGATTTTATTAACCCAGGAACTCAGGCAATCAATTAAGGCAGGGGTACTCTGGCCTCAGTCACCTCATTATTCTTTATATGCTAATTAATCACAAATACTAATGGATTGTTTAGAAATGAAACACTTTATTCCATTAAACAACATATAAAAGCTCTTAAAGTGGCAATGTTAGTTTCCTTGAAAAAAAAAGAAAACATATTTTTGCTGAATGAGGTGTTTGCTTTAAAGTAGAAAACCTCTTTCTGAGCTATGATAATGGGTTCTTTATAAATTCTTGCCAAATAAATAACTTTTACAAATGACCCTTTCAAGTTTCAAATGTGACAATTTTAATTGGATTATAAACTAAAAAGAGAAAAAGAGATCAAATATAGGTTCAAAGTCCATCTATTAAAGTTACTACCTAAATGGTAATACACAAGACTGCCTTTGCCACTTCTCTGTGCCTCAGCTTCTTCACTGTAAACTGGGGGTGCTCATATTAGCATTGGCCGTGAAAAATTCTGGTGAGGGGAAAATACGACAATGTATGTAAAATTACTGGCACATATTAGGTGCTCCATAAATGTTGCTTTTTTTCTTTTCTCCCTGTCTCTTTTTCCCAAGTTAGGATGCACCCCCTCCGTGTTGTAGTTGACAAGAGACACTTTTGAGATTTTCATTCTTAAAACAACGGTGTTGGGGTTCTTCGGTATGATCAAGTCAATTAACCATGAACCAACCATACAAATATAAAGATTATCTAGAACCTGTGGCTATTTTACTTTACTCTTCTATCAAATATTTCTTTGTTACCGACCAAGTACCAATATTGCATGGAAAACCTGATTCTGAAGGCTGATAAATACTGGCATATTTCTGCCCTATTTCAGCTTATACCTGAGTTAATAAGTTAGATGATTTTAAAAGAACTTATAATAAATGTTTTGATATAGGAAAGTGTATCAGGGTCTTTTTGAAATCCTGTCTCCTGTGCCGTTACCTGGAAACTCATTCTAGGCAGTAAGATGAAACAATTGCAA
>NW_012101343.1:3309736-3324340 GCF_000951045.1 Mandrillus leucophaeus
ACACTTTATTCCATTAAACAACATATAAAAGCTCTTAAAGTGGCAATGTTAGTTTCCTTGAAAAAAAAAGAAAACATATTTTTGCTGAATGAGGTGTTTGCTTTAAAGTAGAAAACCTCTTTCTGAGCTATGATAATGGGTTCTTTATAAATTCTTGCCAAATAAATAACTTTTACAAATGACCCTTTCAAGTTTCAAATGTGACAATTTTAATTGGATTATAAACTAAAAAGAGAAAAAGAGATCAAATATAGGTTCAAAGTCCATCTATTAAAGTTACTACCTAAATGGTAATACACAAGACTGCCTTTGCCACTTCTCTGTGCCTCAGCTTCTTCACTGTAAACTGGGGGTGCTCATATTAGCATTGGCCGTGAAAAATTCTGGTGAGGGGAAAATACGACAATGTATGTAAAATTACTGGCACATATTAGGTGCTCCATAAATGTTGCTTTTTTTCTTTTCTCCCTGTCTCTTTTTCCCAAGTTAGGATGCACCCCCTCCGTGTTGTAGTTGGCAAGAGACACTTTTGAGATTTTCATTCTTAAAACAACGGTGTTGGGGTTCTTCGGTATGATCAAGTCAATTAACCATGAACCAACCATACAAATATAAAGATTATCTAGAACCTGTGGCTATTTTACTTTACTCTTCTATCAAATATTTCTTTGTTACCGACCAAGTACCAATATTGCATGGAAAACCTGATTCTGAAGGTTGATAAATACTGGCATATTTCTGCCCTATTTCAGCTTATACCTGAGTTAATAAGTTAGATGATTTTAAAAGAACTTATAATAAATGTTTTGATATAGGAAAGTGTATCAGGGTCTTTTTGAAATCCTGTCTCCTGTGCCGTTACCTGGAAACTCATTCTAGGCAGTAAGATGAAACAATTGCAAAGCTGATTTTAAATGTTATCCTTATCCCCAGAATCACAGAAATTTACTGCCTGTCATCTAATGTCTGAAACCACTTGTTCTATATGTTTTATTTTATTTGCTACATGATTACAGTGCGAGGAAAATTGCTATAGAAATCACTGCTTTATGGGTAAAAATGGACATGATTTATTTAATATTCAATTAGACACTAGGGAGGGGCTTCAAGATGTTTGACTAGAAGCATTTCACCTTGCATCCTCCACTTAACCAAAATGCTGGATGGGACAATCACACTTCGAATACATTATCCAAGAGAAGACGCTGGAATTCAACAGAAAAGGGACAGGAAACCCCTAAAGCAAGGAAGGAGAAGGAAGAAAAGCAGCCCACTTGGCTGGGATCAGCTCAGAGCTAAAAATGATTTCTCAACATGAGGAAAAGGTAAGTTAAAGATCTCCAGTGGCCCATATCCCCCTGGGGGATTTGTGCAATCCTGGCCATGGGAGAACCCCTGGACCCTCCTAAGCCCTGAAAACAACATATGGAGCAGGCAGGAGTCTGTTGGACAGAACTGCTCCAGGGAGGCAGCTCACGCTGGATCCCACATCCTTTCTGAGACCTAAGTGGCTACAGTGAGGTACCGTTTTGCATTCTAGCTTTTAAGAGAATGCACACTGTGCTAGGACCCGGTGGTGCCAGGACTGAGACACTAGGGAAACTCATGCTGTTACTGTTGGGATGAGGGCACAAGCGGGGAATGAGCTCTCAAAGCTGGGGTTGAGAAGTGAGCAATCACCCTGGGGACTTAGACAGGGATGCCAGGGGCCACAGGTTGTTTCTGGATCTTAGTTGGGAGCTGGCCAGGGACTCCTGCAGCTGGGATTGAGGTGCAAACTAGGTGTGGGCTACTGCCTGCCACCAGGGCTGGAGCATGAGAGGGACAGGCATTCCCTACCCTCCAGCCCAGGCTGTGGCCACTGAGGCAGGCCCTACCCTTTCCAGTGGTAGTTCATTCACACATTCAGGGCCTGAGGATGGCCCAGTCCTGATCACCATGGCTGGTACCTACTGTCACCACTGGAGGGCCTGAACATTAGTCTGCCTACCCTGGTTTTGGTTTTTACCATCCCCTACTCTGCTTCAAGATAGAGCACATAGCTGGGGTCCTGGGAGACTTGTCCAAACCAATCCACCATTTGGGTCACCTGGACACTTTTCTCCATGCCTGAGGTTGGGCCTAAACTTCTCACTGCTACCATCTCAGCTACACCAACCTGTAAGAACCACTTGTGGGCCTGAAGACTGGCCCACCCAGCCCATGGCAGCCACCACCAACTCAACACACAAGGTTCAAGACTCACAGAATCATCTGGCCACTGCTACTGCCATCTCTCAAGCCACAACAGCTTCCCAGGGTCCCAAAACCTGCTGACACACCGGATTCACTCTGACCACTACTGACATCTGAGCAGCCCAGTAATCACCAACACCAGTGACAGCATACACTGCCCTAGGGCACAAGGACAGGTATGCTCAGCCCCCTACTGACACCATGAAAGCCTGAAGACTGGCCTACATGACAACCCAATCTGCTGTGTAACTTCACCACAGCCTCCTCTAATAACTGCACCCTAACCCACCAGAGAAATCACAGATACCACTAATTCGGTTTATAACCAAAGAAATAATTCAAAGATTACACTACTACACACAACCAGAATAAAAGCCAAAGTGCCCTACTTAACCAATACCAAAGGTACATCTTCAGGAAAGTCCTCCTCTATGATAGTACTTTTAAAAATATGAAGAAGTGACTTTATACCACATGTCCTGATACCAACAGAAGGACACATGAAAAAGCAAGGAAATATGACATCTTCAAAGCAACACCATAGTTATCCAGCAATAGGCAAATATTGCTATACTTAAGGAAGTTCTTCAGGTAGAAATGAAAGGACCCTGATTGCTAACATGAGAACATCTGAAACTATGAAACTCACTGGTAAAGATAAATATATAATCAAATTCAGATACCCCAGTATTGTAATGATTAAGTGTAAATTATTTATACCTCTAGTATGCATGTTAACAGTCAAAATAGTAAAATCAACTACAGCTACAATTATTTTGTTGAGAAATACACAACATAAAAGGATGTAAAGTGTTTCATCGAAAATATAAATTTTGTGGGGAGGTAAAAGTACAAAGTTTTTGTATGGGATTAAAATTAAATTAATTGGCTTAAAATGATCCAGTACAACTATAAGATGTTTTTATGTAAGTTTCATGGTAGTCACAAGGCTAGAAATGTATTTTTAGCATATACACAAATGATAAAGGGAATGGATTCACAGATTAGCCTTATAGAAAATCAATACCAATTCTTGAATAGTTAGAAATTTAACACACTGTTTACATATGAAGCTTACTCCAAACTACAATAAATTATGGTTTCTTGAGGTATAATGATAGGCTATTTATTTGGGATCTATTTTTCTCTTTTAGTGTGGGCATTTATTGCTATACACTTGCCACTTATAACTGCATTGGCTGCTTCCCATAGGTTTTGGTATTCTGTGTTCCCATTGGCATTTGTCTGAAGTTATTTTTTAATTTCCCTTTTGAGTTTTTCTTTGACTCATTGATTTTTCAGGAGACTGTTATTTAATTTCTACATATTTATGAATTTTTCAAAATTTCTCCTCTTGTTGATATCTGCTTTCATAATATTGTACCTGAAAATCATAGTGATATCATTTTAATATTCTCAAATTTTAATATTCTTAAATCTTTCATATTCTTAAAGTTGTTAAGAATTATTTGATGTCCTACTGTGGTCTGTCCTGGAGAATGCTTCATGTACACTAGATAAGAATAAATATTCTGCCGCTATTGGATGAAAAGTTCTTTATACGTCTGTGGGATAAATTTTGTCTAAATTGTAGTTCAAGTCTAGTATTTGTTAGTTTTGCATCTGGTTGATCTGTTCATGATTGAAAGTGGAGTATCCAAGTTCTTTATTATTATTGTATTGTTATCCATTTCTCCTTTCTTGTCCATTAATATTTGCCTTATCTATTTAGGTGCTGTTATTTTGGATGCATATATATTTATGATTGTTATAACTTCTTGATGATTTGACCTGTCTCATTAACTAGTAAATGTTTATTTCTCTTGTGATAGTTTTTGCCTTAAAATCTATTTTATCCGATATACATATTGCCACCCCTGCTCTCTTTTGGTAGTTGTTTGCATGGAATGCTTTCTTCCATTTACATTTAGCTTATGTGTATTCTAAAAGTTAAAGTCGGCCTCTTGTAGGCAGCATATAGTTAGAATTTTTTTTTTATTCATTCAGCCACTCCATATCCTTTGGAGAATGTAAGCCATTTACATTAAAAGCTGTTATTGATATATAAGGAATTACTACGGCCATTTTGTAACTTGTTTTCTAGTTGTTTTGTAGAATCTCTGTTTCCTTCTTCTGTGGTCTGCCTTTGTGATTTGCTGATTTTCTGTACTGCTAAGCTTTTAATTCTGTTCCCTTTATCATTTATGTATACGCTATGTTGTTTTGTTTTGTGGCTACCATGAAACTTTTGTAAAACATCTTATAAGCTGATAAAAATTTAATTTTGGTCACATACAAAATCTCTGGACTTTTACTGTCCTCCCAAAATTTGTATTTTTGATGTTACAATTTATATCCCATTCTCTCCTGGCTTGCAAGTTTTTTTGCTTTGTTTTGTTTTGTTTTTTTGCTGAGGAGTCTACTGATAGTCTAATAAAAATTCCTTTGTATATGACATGTTGTCTTCTTTTGATGCTTTAATAATTCTCTGATGATAATACGCCTCAGTGATGACCTCTTTTAGTTGAACTTGTTTGCTGACTTTAAGGCTTTATAGATCTGGAGGTTTGTATCTCTCCCAAGACTTGAGAATTTTTCAGCAATTATTTCATTAAATAAACTTTCTGTACTTTTTTTGTCTCTGTCCTCTGGAACTTCCATAATGCAAAAATTTATGTTTTCACTTAATGGGGTCCCATAAGTCCAATAGGCTTCCTTTATGCTTTCTCATTATTTTTCAAATTTTTCTCTCTAGGTAATTTTAAAAGAGTGGTCTTAAAATTTACTGACTGTTCTTTCTACTTAATCTAGTCTGCTGTTGAAGCTCTTGGTTGTCCTTTTTATTTATTTCTATTGAATTACTCAAGGTTGACCCCAGTGGCTCACATCTGTAGTCTCACCGCTTTGGGAGGCCGAAGCAGGAAGATCACTTGAGCCCAGGAGTTTGAGACAAGTCTCGGCAATACAGTGAGACTCATCTCTACAAAAATATAATTAAAAAAAAAAAAAAGAATTCTTCACGTCCAAGGTTTCTTTTAGGTTCTTTTTGATTATGTATGTTTCTTTGTTGAATTTCACATTCAGATTATGAATTGTTTTTCCTGATTTCCTTGAATTGTCTATGTGTATTTTTTTGTATCTTGCTGAGTTTCTTCAAGATCATTATTTTGAATTTCTTTTCTGACAATTGTACATTCTCTTGTCTTTGAAACCAGTTACTGGAGAATTATTTTATTCCTTTGGTGGAAAGCAGAGTGCTACAGGTTTCAATTCAGTTGGGAAAGCGGCCTAGTTCAACCAAGGCTGTATTTCACTGCAGTGTGGGTTGTGGAATCAGCTCAGCCCTGGTAGGAAACCTGTTCATTTAGCACAAGGCTTCTACTCTCCAGGACGCAGAGCACCATGTCAGCTCAGGCACCAGAGTGTGACTGCTCTTCTTGTCCAAGGCACCAGTTTCCTGGGAGGGCGGGGTACTACCTCCACTCATGCACTAGGGGCTGTAGGTTCTCTAGATGGACAAGACACCCATTCAAGAAGGGAGGTGCCACTTTCACTCAAGTGCTAGAAGGTGTGACTACTTTTCTTGACCGATGTATATATTCCCTGGGAGGTGGGGCATCACGTCGGCTCAGGCAGAGAAGCGCAGGGGCCAGCAAAAATTGGAATGGAGAAGATTGAGTGACTTTATGGCAGCTTGTCCTCAGGGGGCAGGGTGTAGCAGCAGCTCAACTTAAGGATGGTGGGTCACTGGGCAGGTGGGTGCAGAGTTGACAAAGTCTTTGGAATGGAAGAGTAAAGTGGCTACTCTCTTCCAAGGCAGGACACACTCACTGTGGCTCTGCTTCTAAGGTGGCACAACACAATAGCAGCTGGGGCTGTGGTGGAACAGGCACAGCATTGGCTCCTTTTTTGTTCGGAGCATAGCCAGGTGGACTTTGGGGAACATCTCACTTGGGCTCAGTGTACGTGAGGAATGCAGGCGTCTTTAAAGACTGTTGGTATCTACAATGGTGATGAAATCTGCTGAGTTCCTGTTTAGCTTTTCTCCTCAGGGAGTAGTCCCTCCTGGTTCCAAGCTGATCCTGACTTTGGGTTTCGTGAAAGTAGTAAAATGTTTTATTCCCTTCCCTATGAAGCCATCCAGTTTTTCTTTGCTCCTCAGAATTTCTGCTACTTCTTTGCTGTATGCTGGCACTGTACTTTACTTTCACCAAATGTAGTTGTTTATTCATAGCTTTGTTTGTTTTTATTGGGGAAGATGAGTGGTAGGAACTTCTAGTTGGACATCTTGTTGAACTTATTCCACATTTTCTTTATCCCTTCATCCCTTGATGGGCACTTAATTTGTTTCCATATCTTTACGATTGCAAATAATAGTGCAATGAATATTGGAGTGCCGATATCTCTTTGGGATCGTGATATTATTTTCTTTTAATATATACCTAGAATTGAGATTGCTTGATCATGTGGTATTTCTATTTTAAAATTCTTGAGGATCACACATAACGTTTTCCATGGTGAATTTACCAATTTACATGCCCACCAACGATTCCTTTTCTCCACATGCTCAACCACACTTGATGTCTTTTCACTTTTTTTATAATAGCCATTGTAAGAGGTATAACGTAATATCTCATTGTGGTTTTCATTTGCATTTACCCAATGAATAGTAACATTTAACACCTTTTGATAAAACTGTTGGCCATTTTTTAATGCCTTTTTTTGTAAAAAAAAAAAAAAAAAATCTATTTTAGTTCTTATCCGTGTTATAAACAGGTTTTTTTTCATTTAAGTTGTGTAAGTTCCATATATATTTTATATCTTAATGACTTATCTCATATATTTCCTCCCAGTTCATAGGTTGCCTTTCATTTTCATCTTCTATTTTGTCAATTGTTTCCTTTATTATGCAGAAACTTTTTAGTTTGATGTAGCCCCACTTACGTTTTTGCTTTTGTGGCCTATACTTTTGTTGTCATATTCAAAAAGCGATATCAACAATTTAAAGAAGCTTTTCTACTATTTTTTTCTAGGAGACTTATGGTTTCAAGTTTCACTTTGGTCTTTAATTCAGCTTGATTTAATTTTTGTGAGTGTTATAACAGAGGTATCCAATTATTTCTTTTGACTGTGGATATCCAGTTTTTCCACATTATTTATTAAAGAGACTGCTCTTCCCATTCACTATGCATAGTGCCTTTTTGAAGATTCATTGACTGTACAAGCAAGGGTTTATTCTTGAGCTGTGCATTTCATTCCGTTGGTCTGTATGTCTACTTTTATGCCAGTACAATACCATTTCGATTACTGTAGTTTTGTAATATAATCAGAAAATTGGTAATTATGAAGTATGATGCCTGTGACTTTGTTCCTGTTCAATATAGCTTCAGCTATTCAAAGTCTATTGTGGTTCCACATAAGGTTTAAAATATTTTTTGTTCTATTTCTGTGAAAAATGCCTTTGGAATTTTTATATGGATTGCATTTAATATGTATATTCCTCTGGGTAATATGAAGATGTTAATACTAATTCTTCCAACCCATGGACACAGAAGAGTTTTTCATTTATCTGTGCTTCATTTATTAATGTGTATTTTATTTATCAATTTATTTTATCACTGTTTTATAGATGTCCCTGTATTGATATTTCCCCTCCTTAGTTAAATTTATTAAGTATTTTACTATTTTTGATACTATTATAAATGTGATTTTCCTAATTTTTCAAATAGTTCATTGCTAATGCACAGAATTACAGCTGACATTTTATGTTGATTTTGTATCTTGTAAGTTTACTGAATTTATTCATTATTTCTAATGGTTTTTTAATAGTTTTTAAGCCACTTTTTTTTAAAGCAGTGTTTCATAAACTAGTTTTATTTTCCGAACTGTTTTTCTAAATTTTTTTCTAAATAGTTGCTCTTTTGTTACAAGTAAATTACACTTTTATTCCCCCTCACCTTTTACATTTTTGATGTCATAATTTACACTTTTTTTTTTTTTAAGACAGCGACTCGTCTGTTGCCCAGTCTGGAGTGCAGTGGCATGATTTCGGAACACTGCAAACTCCACCTCCTGGGTTCAACCCATTCTTCTGCCTCAGGCTCCCAAATAGCGGGGATTACGGGTGCACGTTGTGTATTCATTAGCAAGTTGTGGTAGCGATAGTTATTTTTAGTACTTTTTCCTTTTAATTTTTATATTAGAATTAAACATGATTTTTACTATACCATTACTGTATTTAATCATTCTAAATTTGAGAATGTAGTTATTTTTATCAGGGAGTTCTATACTTTTAGATGTCTTAATGTTAGTAATTCATGTTCTTTTTTCAGTTTAAAGTGCTTCTCTAGCATTTTTTGTAAGACAGGTTGAGTGGTGTTGAACTCCTTCATCACCAGCTTTTATTTCTCTGGAAAAGTATTAATCTCTTTAATTCCTGAAGGACTGCTTCAGTATTCTTGGTTTGAAGGTTGTTTTGTTTTGTTTTTCAGCACTTTAAAAATATTATCTCATTTTCTCCTTGCCTGCAAGTTTTGTGCTAAGAATACATTGATAGTCCCCTGGTGGTTTTCTTGTATGTAAAGTATTCTCTTTTTACATTTAAAATTCTTTCTTTGTCTTGGATTGTTGAGAGCCTGATTGTAATAGTTTGATTGTAGTGTGTCTCAGTGAATTTCTCTTTAGGTTTCAACTGTTTAGGAATCTTTAAGCTTCTTGTCCCTATCTATACCTCTCCCCGGTTATGGGAACTTTGCAGTCATTGTTTCTTAAGTAAGAATTTGTCCTCTTTCTCTCTCTCTTCTCCTCCTGAGAGTTCCATTACCTGTAAATCAGTTCTCTTGATGATGTTTTAGAAATCTCTTTGGGTTTTTAAAATTCTCTTTTGTTCTCTCTACTTTTTCCTCTTTGACTGATAATTTAAAATGGCCTGTCTTCAAGTATACAGGTTCTTTATTCTGCTTGATCAAGTCTGTTGATTATGCAGTTGCTTTTTTTAAATTTTATTCATTGTATTCATCAGCTCTGGAATTTGTTTTATTTTAAAATGATTTATACTTGTTGAACTTCTAATTCTGTCTCTGTATTACTTTTCTGAATCATTTAGTTGTCTGTGTTCTCATGTAACTCTTTGAGCTTCCTCAAAACAGTTATATTTTTTGTCAAGCAATTTGTAGAACTTCATTTGAGGGAGGAGATAGATTTCAGGAAACTATTGTGTTCCTTTGCTGGTTTCATGTTTCCTTGATTTTTTTATGTTACTTGAATTATTGTGGATGTCTTTGCATTTGAAAAAGCAGTCATCTCCTCGAGTCTTCGCTGACTGACCACAGAAGAGACCGCTTTCATCATAAGCCTGGCTAGGGATTTTGAGGCTATCTAGGATCTCTTCTATGGATATGCCTGCTCCCCACCTCATGTTTCCTCTTGGAGGAGAATTTAGAAGTTCATATGCCTCCTCTCAGTCCTGTAAAGGCAAGCCGGGTCCTGAGAGCTTCCATTTGTTTTCCTTAGGGTGGTCCCCTGATGTTCTTAAGTTTGTGTTTCTTCTCCCAGTCTCACATCTTCAGCCTAGTGGTCACCACATGTATACAAGCTATCTACAAGACACTCACACTTTCTATCCATGGTGGTGTGCGTGGGAAGCTGGCCACAGATATGAAGGAGGCACACAGAGCATTGAGGGGGTGCCCATGCACCAGTTGGGCCATTCCATGAGTGAGGCATCTCAAGCAGCTTATAGGCAGGCTTCCTGAAAACGTCTCTGAAGCAGTCAGTAGGATCCATTTGGATCCTGTTTGGTTCTGCGCCCTGATTTCTGTTAGTTCCCACCTCTCTTCCCTGCTCCCAGACTCTCCCAACCACTCAGCCCTGTTAATCACCTCAGTGTTCTGGGTGAGGCATGGAAAGAATGGGCCTCTTGGGCAGCATCCAGCCTGACTGTGCATACTGATGCCCCCTCACTATGCTTGTACTGATTGCCATAGGATAAATTGTGGGCAAAAGGGGGTCTCTTTTGGTTCCGAGCTGTACCACCTTAGTCGGAGGTATGAGGCAGGTGAGGACTAAGCTCTGATTTTTTTTTATCTTGCTCAAATTCCTGTCTAAGGGACCTGGGGAGTCACGCCCTACAAACCAGAAATTCTCATCAGATGAGGTTTATTTTAACCCTTTATATCGCGACTTACTTTGCAATCTGACTCTGGCATAACAAGCAAGAAAATCGAAATATTTTACCCTAAAACGTCTTTCTCTGCCATATCTTGAAATGATCCTGCAAGACCATCCCTTGTGGGAAAAACATCCACATTCTATAGAAAATCCCCTTTCTGCTTTGTTTTCCTTTCTGCCTTTCCAGATCCAAGAGATAATCAACTAAGAGCCAGGCACCTTTTTAGGTCCAATAGGAAACATTTTGCAACCTGCTGTCTCTGAAGTCTGCTATCTGGGAGATTCGTTTGCACAGTAAAATTTGGTCTCTGCAATCCTTTATCTTAACCTAAACATTTCTCTTCTGTTAATCCCAGGTCTTCAGATAAACTCAACCAATTGTCAACCAGAAAATATTTAAATTTATCTATAGCCTGGAAGCCCCCGCTTTGAGTTGTCCCACCTTTCTGAACCAAACCAATGTATTTCTTAAATGTATCTTATTGATATCTCATACCTCCCTAAAATATATAAAACCAAGCTGTAACACGACCTCCTTGGGCACATGTTCGTAGAACCTCCTGAAGGCTGTGTCGTGGGCCATGGTCACTCATATTTGGCTCAGAATAAATCTCTTAAAATATTTTACAGACTTTGACTCTTTTCATCGATACAGGTAAAGTGAAACTCTTCTTCTTAACCTCTTCAGTGCATCTGTTCTCAAAAAGTTTGTTCCAATGGTGTACTGGAACTTCTCTGCTGGACCCCCCAGGCTCTCATAAAGGCATGCTGTTTCACTGATGTTTGTCAAAATTGATGCTTCTGTTGGGAGTTATGGTAGAAAACTTATTTTCCACCATTTCCTGATGTAATTTCTTAGACATGTTTTAATATATTTACCCATATGTACACTATTTACAGACAAATAATATTGTTTAACATGGTTAATATCTACATATATGGTGTTACAATTTTGCTCTTTGTATCATATTTATATATGTTATTAAATATAGATTTTTGCAGTCCCTGTTCTGCCTTTCCATAACAATAGTTTCAGAACATTCCTTTCCTCTCTGTTTCTTAAAATAGATTAAATAACTTCAAAATTATTTGTTCATTGAAAAATTTGTGAGCATTCACTTATAAAACCTATTGTGTTACTTTTATTTTGACAAAGGAGGTAATTGAAAGTTGAAATTGTGAATAAAGATAATGGGAAATATTAAAGTTATATTTCATAATTGTTCCTATAGTAATTGCTTGTATAGATTTTTCTGCTATTGTTGGTCAATGTTAGTATTTTATGTATTTTGATACATTCATTTTTAATGTTTGAAAATCTATTAATATAAATTGAGAAAATATTATATTAATTCCTGTGTTTTACATGCTTTCTGATGCATTTTTAAAAATTTCATTCATTGCATTCATCAGCTCTGGAATTTGTTTCAGCAATATCTTTTTAATGTAAAATTTTGCTTTCTTTTATTTTGAAATTAAATATGTGTGTTTTTATTCAGTGAAAAATAGCAAAAGATTGTGAAGAGCTTCAATAGTCACAAATGACAATGCAAGTAAATTGGATACTTCTGTACATTGGAATAGGCACCCACTCCTACACCACCGCCAAATAAAGAATGCTATAGGTTAGTGAAAAAAAAAAATTGTGAAATAATCAATGTAACATTCTATCATAGGCATAAAAAAGAGTTAATGCATTGTATATGTGAATAGAAAATATATAAGTAAATATATGTGTGTATTATGTATATATAAAATATATGTATGTTCATCCACACACATATACATACGTAAACCTCCATTGAAACTTACAAGTTCATGATGGCATCAGTTGCCTTCTAAGAGAAGAGCTGAAAACTAGCCAGGTGATAATAGTGTAAAGGACAATTTTCACTATTCATCCTTTATATCTTTTAAATTTTGAATTATGTTTATTATGTGTATGTATTACTTACCCCAAAAGAAGAAAATAATATGTTCTTCCCAACTTCAGTTTTCTAATACTTGCTAGCAATTTAAACTTCTATCAGCAATTCATGAGACTACCTGTTTTACTGCACACTTATTAGTACTCAGTGTTATTAGTCTTGATAATTGTTGTCATTTTATAGGGTAAAAAGAATTATATTATTGCTGTAATTTTCATTATCTGATCTACTAGTAAGTTTGGACGTCTTTTCATATGTTTATTAGCCATTTGCATTTCCTTCTTTATAAATTGCCTTTTATATATTTGAATTGTTCTTATTTTTAGCAATTTGCAGAGTTCTTTATATATTAAAGTTATTAGCATTATACCTTCCCCATTTCCTACAATGAGTGTATATAGTTTTTATAATAAGATAAATGTAATTTAAAATTCTATTACCTAATCATTTAACAAATTTCACAGATAGTGCTTAGTAGCAATAAAATATGAGATACATTCTTACACTTTCAGCATTTTATAGTTTATAGAGCTTTATCATGACATTCTATTTGGAAAAAAAGGCTTACTTAATTTTTGAAGGTGACTCATTCATAATTCGAAATTTAAAGGATACAAAAGTATATGTGAAATCATTTTCCTTGACCTTAAATGGCTGGGTCCCCTTTGCTAGTTAGTCAGTAATACTAGAAGTTTTTGATATTCTTTCAGAGTATTTATGCATATAAAATTAAATGTGTATAATTTTCCTCTTTTGGAAACATACTAGGGACAATATGCTTCTTGCATTTTTATTTAATTATGTGTCTTAGAAAACATTCCAGATTAATATATACAGGCCCATAATGGTACTCTATTTTATGGATGCATTACAATTTATTTAGCCAGTATCTATTTAACAAATACTTAGACTCTCTATGACTGTTTGTATCTTCCCTAAGTTCATATGTTGAAACGTAATTTCAGTGCAATAGAATTAAGACTTAGGATCTTTAGGAGGTGAAAGGTCATGAAGGTGGAGCCTTCATGAATGGGCTCTTAAAAAAGAGATCCAAGAGAGTTAGGGAGCTCTTTCCATCATGTGAGGACACAGCTAGAAGGCTATGCTATGAGAAATGGGCTCTCATTAGACACTGAATCTGCCATTGACTTGATTTCTTGAACCTTCCAGCCTCCAGACTGGGAGAAATAAATTGGTGTTTTTATAAAGTACCCAATTTATGATTATTTTCTTATAGCAGCCCAAATGGACTGAAAGCCATACAGAACTTAAATATTACAAACAGTTGTGTAGAGAAAAATATTTTACATTTATCTTTGCACATTGTGAAGCTATAAGATCTAAGAAAGAAAAGCACTGGTCAAAACTTATATACGTTTTTCATTTTAATAGATATCACTATATTGACCTTTCTTTAATAATGGCTATTTTCACATGCTTGCCAGTTCAATGAAATATCAGACTTTTTATTTTTCATAAATCTGATAGGGGAAAGATAACATATTGGATTTACCCTGTTATAATGTTTAATTAGATATATTTCAATATAGTATATTATACTATAATCATATAACATATTATTTTATATACATAGAAAACTGCTTATATAAGATACAATACCATTTGTAATTCCTTTTCTTTGAAATGCATATTTATGTCTTCCAGGATCTAGGTCACTTTCCAATTTGTTACAAAACACACAATTTAAATTTTGTTCTATTTAAAGCATATTCTCCTTTATTTATTGCTATATTTATGACTATTCACTTCTTTCATAATCATTTATGGGATAATCCAACTTTTCTTATTGAACGGGAGACTAAATTTTATACTATATTTTCTATGTTCTGGGATCCTTCTCTAAGATTTGTATTCTGTTTTATTGATCTATATGTTGAATCAGGTTTAATCATTGCAGTTTTATCATATTTGCATATATCCTTGTAGTGTAAGTCTCTCCTTGTTGTTTTATATTTCTATGAAAAATATTGCCGATTTATGTTTATGTATGCATTTTGACATTAGTTTTCTAAATACTGCTCTCCACTCATAACAGATTTTGATATTTATGAGCAGAAAAATGGATAAATATATTATTGTAGTCACACAATGGAATACTACACAACGGTAAACACAGTGAAACACTGCTAACACAGCAAAGCTAATTGTTAATGACACAGGTTAGAATAATAGTTTCTGGCCGGGCGCGGTGGCTCAAGCCTGTAATCCCAGCACTTTGGGAGGCCGATACGGGCGGCTCACAAGGTCAGGA
>NW_012101343.1:3326720-3328955 GCF_000951045.1 Mandrillus leucophaeus
TAATACTCATTGTCACAGTCTTAAAATTTTTAATATATTTAAATTGGTATTTTTAAGTGAATTCCAGTGACACAGTAGACCATGGTGGGGTTGGGAGGCAGAGGAAACTCAGTGTCAGTTTACATACAGTTTTGGCTCCCAAACACCTCAGCCCTGGCCACTACTTCTGTTTCCCTCCATCTGGGAAAGCAGCTGATTCTATCAGGCATTGGGGGTCAGGGGACTGGGGATGGGGAACAGGGGATTCTGTTCTGCCAGTGGGGGCATTCTGCCATTGCCCTGTGCCCTCAGTGGGGACCTGAGTATAATCCAGAAGACCTGGGTCAGAGTTGGGTGCATGTACTCCGGGGCGTCTCAGGGTAAGTTTGGTGGTGGTACCCCTCCCCTCTGCCAAGGGCTGCCCAGTGCCCTGGTACATCCAGTAAGGCAGCTAGAGGCCATGTCTTAAAATTGGATGGGGTAAGCCCTTCTACCACAGTTTGGAGCAGCAAACTATTGAAAGCTGGGGATGCCTGGCTCAAATTCCCCAGAGCCTGCTGCCAGCCCAGTGTGGTGCATTAGTTTGACAACTCATGGAAGGGGGAAACTGGATCTTCTTAGGTCCTAGCAAGTGCCTGCTAGATGCCTGCAATCCTGGGCTGGGCATCCAGGAGGCTGTAAGGGTCCTCATTCCCCAGTATTCTCATACCCAAGGTAGCACCCCTTCAAGGTGACTCTATGCCTGGCCTCAACTCTCTTTTCCTCCCTGAAACCCTGTTTAGTATGAGTTGCATTTTAGTCTCTGGCTCGCTAGAAGCATCCTCAAGAAATGAGAGATGAAATATAAACTGCTGTTGTGGTTATTCCAGATGAGTTAAATGCTCTTATATTTGCATTTTAAACAAACATTGCGGACTATAAATCTGAATGAAAAAAAATCATGCTAACATTTTTCTTTCTTTACTTAGAATGATGTTAAATAACAAAAACACCATGATAAATTAAAAGAGAGACCACTGAAGAAAGGAAAAAGCTTTATTTCAGGATCTTGGCCTGAATCTTACTCTCTGTCATATTTGGCTGATAGATTGTACAGATGTATGTGGTTGGCTGATATGTGTAACACTGGGTAGGAGTGGAGATCTGGCAAGAGTTTCAATAAGAAGTCAACTGAAAAATATAGACTGGATTACTTTGGGTTGTTATAAATTTCCTTTATACTGTTATAAACAGTAGTGAGGACAAAAATATTGTGCAGGAAGTATGGATTACAGACTTCGTATTGTCCTTTTCATCTCTAAATTTTATCATTTTAGAACAGAAAGGCTGTTGTTGGCATAAGAAAAATTATCTCTGATGTGTTCTTCACTATTATGAACTATCACTGAAACTTGCCTTCAAAATCTATGAAGATTATAATAGTTCATTCATTTTAGTTGAAGAAACTTGATAGAGCTCCTTACACTTTTTTTCTGACACAATTTGCTGGTAGCTTAGAGAGAATGGAGTGTTATACAACATGAACAGATGAAGGAAATGAAGAAAAAAATTAAAAAGAATTCCCTGATTTGAGCCAATCACTCATCATACCAGTATTTTTAGTGTTAATACTTAGTGTCCATATTGAGAGTAGCTTGTGAGCTTTGGTAATTCATTTAATAACTCTGAACCTGTTTCATTACCTTTAATATGGTGATAATAATGCTTCAATTTGTGATAAAATGCAATTGCATATAGAAAATCCCCAGAACTGCATACCAAATAAAATTTAATTCCCTTTCTGTTTAAAATACCTTAGTTTAATAACAACTTCATAATGCACTACCCACATGACAAAAGCAATGAACCTCTTGCAAAAACAAATTATTATAAAACCAATTTCAAGAGAGTAATATATATGAAAAGTAAGGAACTAATTAATTGATTAATTAATGTAATTCCCTTTTGCATTTTCCTTGAGGTCTTGAATCAGCCTAATGGGTATAAGGGCTAAGTTTTCAATTATCCACCAAGAAGGGCTTAGGCAAATGATTCTAATTATTTAGCTCAATATTTATTTAGATATATTATAGATAGGACCTGACATTACTTGATGATATACTGTTCATACTTATATTGCCACAGTCATCTAGGTGGGTTCCCTTTACCTTCTCTAATTGTTCTTGCCTCTAAGTAAAACAAAACAAGACAGATAAAAAAACCCTTACCTTACTTTTTTTTTTTTTTTTTTTTTTTTTTTTTTTTTTTTTTTTTTTT
>NW_012101343.1:3329463-3334000 GCF_000951045.1 Mandrillus leucophaeus
GGTGATACCGAATTAGAAATGTTACAAGGGAATCCATTAGGGTGATGGGACAGTTATATATCTTGACCTAGTGACAGTTACTTCATTGTATACCCAAACACCTCATCTGTTTATCATATACAAGTGAAATGACAAAGTGGTTGTCTATACATGTAATCTTGCTTAGTAAAGTATTCAGCATTGTTTGCACATTTAAAAAATAGTTTGAATTTAAGTTATAAAGGATTTCCTACAACCATCCATACTTTAGCTCTATGACAACATAGGAAGTTTGGCAACTTGGACCCACATTCCTACAAAGCAATAATCTGTTGAAGCTATGTATAAATTGTTCCACCTGCAATGGAAAGATGATCTCTAATTCTGCATAGTTTTCTGCAATAACTATTGTCCATTTCATTCATTCCTTTTCTTGAATTTCAGCTTTTTAATATCGTTTATTTTGCTGAATTTTGTGTGCTTGTTCATCCTTGAATTAGCATTTGCATTTTTATTATTGCTCATTTGTTATGAAGTAAACCTCATTTGTAATGCCCATTAAATTCTATTTTTTAAAAATTTCGATTTATAACCTTGTCCTTGAATGCTTCTTTAATCAACCCAATTCTCTAAAATCTATTTGAATACCATTATAAGTATATTTAATCTGATTATCAATTAGTATGTAAAATATCTATTGTTTATTGATTTTAATTCAAATACATGTTCTATATCCTGATTGGATTATAGCACTATTAAAAATGAATCCAGTTTTAGATCATTCTTTTTCCTTAGCATTTACAGAAAGTTATGTCTAGTTAGTAATACTGTAAATTGTTTGAGCCTTAGACACTTTAGAATGAGTATTTGAAAACCTAAATATTTATCAGAAAGTTGGCAATGGAAAAATTGTTACTACATTCTACTATTGAGTGCCCTCTTCAAGGTAGAAAAAAATGTAATGTGTAGTCAGATATGTTTTGTTATAATGATTTATAAGAACTATGGCTTAGATCTAAATGTAGTAAAATTCAGATATTAATGGTTTTAAAACCAGGATACAGATTTAGAGAAGAATAAAGAAAGTGCTTTGGTTCTGAAAGTCTGCCAGATAGGGGAGGATGATGCAAACCTAATTTTTACAAAATGAAAATCGATACATTTTGTGGATTAAAAAATAAAATAGCTGGATGCAGTGGCTCATGACTGTAATCCCAACATTCTGGGAGGCTGAGGCAGGAGGATCACTTGAGCCTGGAAGGTAGATTCTGCAGTCAGCTGTGATCACACCATCGCATTCCACCCTGGGTGTCAGAGTGAGGCCCTGTGTCCAATAAATAAATAAATAAATAAATAAATAAATAAATAAAAGGCAAATTGATGTCACCCTTGCTTTCTACTACAGAATCATAGAGGAAAAGACTGTGTAACGTTCACAGTGGTTTGTTCCATATGAAATCACTTCCCACAGAGGATTAGTCCTCATTTGGATTTTTTTTTTTTTTACTTTATTGTGTATTTCTGTAAGATCTGTCATTACTAGGTAAGCACTTTTCAATATTTTATATTTCCTTTTATTGATATGATGCTAAAAATAGTCATTTATATTTTCCAGTTCGGATGGCACCAGAAAATTATAAGTCCTTGCTTTCAACTCTCTAATTAAGTGATTGCAGAACTACAGCTTGTTGTGGCACTGATTCTGAGAACAATCTTCTCTGTCTAAGGCATTCATGACAGACACAGTCACAGACAGCATGTACCCCATGGGACTAAGAAATTAAAAGATAACGTGAGCGATATTGTAGCAGAAAAACCATTACAGTGATAAACAGAAAAAGACAATTTAGCCTAAGTCTTTGAGAAATCTCAAATAATGCTCAATACACTGAAAGGTTTAACTTGCCTGTGGGAAAGTCATTGAAGTCATCCCTAGATAAAAATCAGCCCTCGGATGGAAAAGAGGCATGTAGTGAGGTTGTTTGAGTGTGACAATGAGCTTTGGTGTCCAACTAGGTAGGTTAATTTCCTTAAAGTGTCATTTATGCCCAGACATGATCAAAGCCATCTCCCATCTGTATCTGGAGATTAAAAATAGGTTATTGCATTGCAGTTTATTCTCTTCTCTTAAATGTGTATTCATCCTTTTTTGTTTTTCCAATGCAGAGTTTTGACAGCCTCTCATTTTTAAAAATATTTTGAAGTGGCTAAGGGAATATACTATCAATCTCAGCAGAAAATAATTAACTTTATGTATGAAAATGCAATTCAGATTTTAATATGACTTTTTGATCTCAAAGACCTCTGTTTATTAGCTTCATGTGACATTTGATAATTCACCTTGTTAGGAATAAATCATTAATTTTGAGACATTTTTATTTTATAAATTTATATACAAGGTAAGCCACATAATTGCAATAAATACTCCAGTGTTGCCTTGGTTTTCATACATTTTCTAAATTATAGATGTAAAATATGTATTAAAAAATAAATGTGGCCAATTGGAGACGTTACTCTGAAAATGTAATGAAAAACAATTTTAATTGACACATCGTACTATTTTAGTGGTTAAATATTCCTTTATTAACTTAAAAAAATCTATTTAGTTAATAAACTGTTCTGATACATAGCTACTAGCTAAAAAGGCAGAGCTGTGATTAGTTTCACTATAACTGGGACTGTTATTTCAGGTTCAAATTGAAGGGGACTGTCAGATACCCAGAGATTTAGTCAATGCCAGGAGAAAGGAGTGGGTGGAGAAGGGAAGAAACTGGTAATATCCACAAGGTATGGCTAAGTCCCCTAAGGCAACATGCTGAAGACATTTCAACTCTCATTCCAACTGTGATGCACAAGTTGCTTATTATCTTTCTACAGTGTCTTTTCCGCCTTCAATTTGTATTCATTGTTGATTGAAAATTAATGTCACATGGAACCAAATGTATTCAACTGAGTCACATTATTCCCTGTGATTTTCCCAAATCTTTTATCCACTTCTGAAAAATCAATACTAGGAAAACTTTTAAGTGTATACCATTATAAATGTTATATATTATGAAAGAATGGCATTCAAATAGATCAGATTTCTCTACCAATGCCTATTTCTGACATTTTTTAAAGATATTTTTACAAAACACATAAATATTTTTTAGTTTCTATCAAATATAGGCAGAAACTAAATACAGTAAATTTCTACAGAATGATAACTATTTTTTTTGTCTTTCTATTTCCCCATAGTGCCTTGTCCAGCCAAGTGCACCTAACAATTATTTGTTGACCTAATTAAAATTGATACAATTATTTGGTTTTTGATAAGCTGTTACTGTAATGAGCTTTAATGATCATCAAAACATCAACTAATGTATCTACCTAAATATTTCCAATGGTGCTTCTCATCTTCATTTCAATATGCTCTAGAACACGAGCTCTAATAAGACAGTGATACAAACATAGTGGGAAAACATAGTTAATTTGGGTCTGTGTTCATCTGAACTCCTGAAAGTTCTTGGATTATGGATCATGTAGAGAAACCTTAAGCATACTTACAGTTTAATAGTTTGTCTAGACTCCTAACTTCACAGTATTTAAACTACAAAACATGATGACATTTATAAACATCATGGATCCAGACCTGACAACAGTTCTTTGGTACCAAAACCTGTAGTAAACTAACAGAAGTATAAATATGATCGATGATTTGGCTGAGGTATTTATGAGCCACTTAGTGAGAGAGGGATAGATCTTTCAATAGAGCCATATCTTCTGGTGTCCGATCTCTCAGCGTTCGGTTTCTGAGGCTTGCCATCAGCTCTACTTGATGACTCGTTAATATGCATGTGTACATCAATCACCATCTGTCATATAGCCAAGGCCGTCCTCATGGGCATGCAACCTCTGCAGTCCCACAGGGCCCCAAGCTCAAAAGGGCACAGTGCTTGGTTTAATACTCATTGTCACAGTCTTAAAATTTTTAATATATTTAAATTGGTATTTTTAAGTGAATTCCAGTGACACAGTAGACCATGGTGGGGTTGGGAGGCAGAGGAAACTCAGTGTCAGTTTACATACAGTTTTGGCTCCCAAACACCTCAGCCCTGGCCACTACTTCTGTTTCCCTCCATCTGGGAAAGCAGCTGATTCTATCAGGCATTGGGGGTCAGGGGACTGGGGATGGGGAACAGGGGATTCTGTTCTGCCAGTGGGGGCATTCTGCCATTGCCCTGTGCCCTCAGTGGGGACCTGAGTATAATCCAGAAGACCTGGGTCAGAGTTGGGTGCATGTACTCCGGGGTGTCTCAGGGTAAGTTTGGTGGTGGTACCCCTCCCCTCTGCCAAGGGCTGCCCAGTGCCCTGGTACATCCAGTAAGGCAGCTAGAGGCCATGTCTTAAAATTGGATGGGGTAAGCCCTTCTACCACAGTTTGGAGCAGCAAACTATTGAAAGCTGTGGATGCCTGGCTCAAATTCCCCAGAGCCTGCTGCCAGCCCAGTGTGGTGCATTAGTTTGACAACTCATGGAAGGGGGAAACTGGATCTTCTTAGGTCCTAGCAAGTGCCTG
>NW_012101343.1:3335745-3338386 GCF_000951045.1 Mandrillus leucophaeus
TGTCAATGACTTGATTCAGAAAACTATATTCAGGCTGAAATTGGTGAAGGCTATTGGGTATGTTCATAAATTATAAAACCGTATGGTTTAATTCAATGCAGCTGGTTCTTCCCCTTTCCAGTGTGACTGCTTGAATAAATGCTTGTTGATTCAATTTATTGAGGTGTTTCTTTACTTTTAAATTCTTTCTACCCTCACAACCACTTACCTTGTGCAGTAACCTACCATATGGTCTCACTCTAATTTATTTGTGATTCAAACTACATTTTTTCTACTCTCTTGCTAGAGTCAACTACCTAAGATAAGGAATTGAAATCACTGGACATTTGAAGGGAAATAGAAAGCATTTTTCCAGAGTTTGGAGTCAACCAAAATTTAAGATAGTACAGAGGCTAGGGAAAGCACAAAAGCCAACTTTAATACTCATACAATTTATTCTAAAATATAGTGTTAGATATGCAGCCAAGTGTGTTTATTAATACCCACTACCCAAGTCTATCCCCTAGGTTAGCTCACTTAAATAATATTTTGGAATTATAGCTGCTAATACTTAAGGAAAATTGGGGATTTAAGGGGTTGGTGAATAGAGAATATCTCCAGAGTTAATAGACTAGCTGTATTAATACACTCAGGTCAAACCTAGGAAATCAAATCTTTTTTCCCTTGCAGCAATATGTCAGCTTTCTCTACACCATTAAAAATTCCTAGTAAAAAGATACCTCTGTGAAGCAGTTTATATCACTTCTGTCTAGAATTTTCCCATGATTGCTTAAAACATCATTTCAAACTCTTTCCAGCCCTCAAATTCTTTCCACAGCATAGCATTTCATGAAGTGGTTCAACTTCACCTATTTCTCTTGACCTTAGTTGTTATACTTCAATTAAAATCACATTCTTCCACATAAAACTCCTTTAACATATGCATATGTATCCATATCTGTTCCCCTCCCATGGCCTGAATCTGCAAAGCCATTTCCTTGGAATATTTTGCTTATCAAATTGTATTCTTTCTTCTCAATTTAGATGAGATATTGACTCACTGTTTGATTTTTACAATCAAAATTCTGAGTTATCTACCAATTAGGTGATAAAAATATATATCAGGCTTCACATATCACAATTAAAAATCAAGTTTGAAGCTGTATCATATAGATTTTTGGTTTCAGGAAAGGGGTTAACTCAATTAGAAAGAGCCGAAGGAAGTATTTTGTTTTTGGAGAATATTGGTTTAGACTTTTCTGGAAAAAAACCCACTGATATTCTGAGAACCAATAATGAGTGTTAGGGTATTTTAGACATTATGGTTCTCATAAAATTATGATACATGCCACAATTTTCATGATATATAATACAATTTGTCTTTAAAAAGGCAAAAAAAAAAATCTGACAAAGCTGACTTCAAGGAAGAGAAAACCATAGGCAAGAAAAAATAAAAATGATCATTATTTTGGAGTCTTGAAGTATTATTTACTGATTTTAGAAAATGAACTTGATATTGCAAGGTTGAATGAAATAAAGTATGATACATGATGGGCAAGAGCAGCTGGCCAACAGAATGGGTTCCTCTCTGGTCACCAATGTCTTGATGGATATATCATGATTTAGAGTCTAATCCTAAGGTCTGAAAAGCTCAAAAGAAGATGAGGTCCACACATTCAGTTTTCCATTTTTTACACCAACCAAAGACACTGAGGCTGATGGAGAATATACAGAAATAAAAAGCATAATCTTGTATGCTTTGTATATGTTCTTTTGAAATTTTCTGGGGGAAGGAGGCTTACCTACTCAAAATCACACCAAACACAATAGAATGGAGTGTATTAGGAATTTCCAACTGCTTCAATCAAATTTAAGCCGTCTCTTGTTTTGGTGATGAAATATACTAATTCTGTCGTTGTGTTTGAATTTACTTGTTTCATTTTTCAAAAGAATACTTCTCCCATCTCCATATGATGCACTGGATATGGGCAAGATGTGTGTGTGTGTGTGTGTGTGTGTGTGTAATTTAACTTCTTGCTATAATTCTGATTGTAGCACTAGGCACTACCAAGGAAAGACCATCTATGTGTATGTATCCTCCCAATATATACCTACTGTACCTATAAATTATGACTAGAATATTTTTTAATGGAAATTAGGGTTTATGCTCAAACATGAACCTTTAGAGACAAAGCACTATTAAAAATTTGGATTTAAATCTGAAAAAGCTTGGAATGAAAAATTTTTATGGTATAATTTCTCCAGAAAATCAATTCCTCAGAACCTAATTTGTAAGAACATTATTTTTCTAGAATATGACATAACTGATATCCTCTAATTATTTAGAAATTTTTTTCATGCATTTGTATATAGAAATGTTAAATAAACATGGAAAAAGAGCAAATACCATTGGTCTTCACATCCACTATCCCTGTGTTTTTTTTGTTTGCTTGGTTTGGTTTGGTTTTTGAAACAGGATCTCACTTTGTTGCCCAAGCTAGAGTTCAGTGGCACGATCACAGTTTACTGCAGCCTCAACCTCGCAGACTCAAGGGATCCTTGCACCCCAGCCTCCTGAGTAGCTGAGACTACAGGTGTTGCCATCATGCCCAGTTAATTTTTTAATGTTTTTTGTTTTTGTTTTTGTTCGTTTGTTTGTTTT
>NW_012101343.1:3340142-3342445 GCF_000951045.1 Mandrillus leucophaeus
TTTCTGGCCACTATTCATTAAATTCAAGTTCTCTCAGGGATTTACAGTTTAGTGGTAGAAAACCATAAACTGAGGTCAACTGTCCATCAAGTGATAGCTGAATCTGAGGCCTTCAACTTTACCTTCTGAAGTATGCGGGGATTTCTGCGGCATTTCCACATGATAGTATAAAATGTCAGCTCCTGAACTTTCTAGTGATGGATGAAAATTATTTGATGGCAGCAACTTGGCATTAAATATCTAGCTTATATTCAGAATGGCCACCATCTGTATTTTTACACTTCTGATGAACTATTTTCCCTCTACTATACTGTAAGAATATTCTTTTGCACCTGCTCGAGGCTGTTTCTTGCAAAATTAGGCACTTGCCCATGAAAATGTATAATTGAGCATGAAATTAGTTACTTATTTTCTATGTAGACAGGTGACTACATAATTAAATGTTGGCACTTTGCTGATAAAAAAGTTATGCTTAAAGAAAAAGTTATCAGTGTAGACTCTGAAGGGGTATTTGGTTGAAAAGTAGCATTCTAACCTTTTGGAATTACTTTTTTTCTCAGTATATTTTTTTCTGTAGTATTAAAACCAGAATCATGCACCAGGCTGAATACTTTCACCGTGAATACTTCTTAATCATTAATGTGCCATTGTTACAACAGCTTCCACCACTCTGGCTTTTTTTCCACTCTACTTTCTATTCCATGGTTACCATGACTTTTTCTAATTACTTCATGATACTTGGAACCGTATTTTTGGCTATAATAAAGCAGGGGGTTAGTGCTATAAAACTGTTGAGATAAAACCTTTGGCTGGTTCCACTGGACCCCCTTCCATAGGTGGGTTTGACATTATGCTTGAGCAGGAAAAGAGGCTCTAATGCACTCCACCTGACTCATTTCAGACAAGCCTTGGTTTGTGTCATTTGGGGCACGTGACCTTGTGTGTAAAGGGTGTTCCCTATCTCCAGGTTTCCTCCCCTTTCAAGTCATAAACAGCAGATCTTGCCAACCACACTTACAAGTCTACATTTATTGCAAATTCTTCAAATGGATGGCATGCTTCTTGAGAGCAGGAATACATTCTGTGCTGTTTATATTAAACGTGCCATTTATAGTATTAAATGTATAATATTAAACATATAATATTAAATGAAGATGAACAATATTATAGGATAGTTATTAAGAATAAAATGAATAGGAACACAGTTTTTTCCATTTTCCTTGGCTCAGCCATTTATTATCTTCTAAATTTTAGCCAAAGCTGAATGCATCTCAAAATGAAATAATAATGTGTGCACATATCAAAAATAATGTTGTGATATTTGAAAACACACATAAAGCCCTGAGAAAAATCCTGGGGAAAAAAACCTTATAAGAACTGAATATATTTAGGTATTACTAGGCATTATGACTGGTGGTAAACACAGTAAAACTTTTGAACTAACTAAATTGACTCAAAATATATTTTCTTCATTTGACTGCTAATATCCAGTATTATACAAAGATAGTCACTATAGTGTTTAAGGAATACATGTTAGCAATTTTGAAGTTATACTTTTGTTTTTAAAAGTGAAGCAATTTGGGATAGTTTCTTAAACTTTTCTTAATTCAAATGCCCACAACTAGCCCTAACTTTGTCAATGACTTGAGAAAATTATTTTCTATATATACTCAAATCAATTATTTGAAGGAAATGTACCAACCTACACAGAAGCAACAGATGAAAATTATTCCTAATTATTGGGTTTTTAAGTAAAATGCCTAGCTGTACTAGGGCCAGACTTTTAAATAGCCAAGTACCTAAGCATTCTAAATCTAATTATTTTTACTGTCCTTAAAACCTAATTACACCAAATGATTTAAGGCTATTTACCTTAAATATTTATCTGCTATGGCTTATTTCATTTTATAACAATATTCTCTAAATATCTTCTAAGTGTTAGAAAAATCTATGTCTTAAAACACAAAATGGTAACATCATTTTTATTATTGCCTGATTTTAAAATTGTAGATTTCAGCCATTTTAATTTAACTATACAACTATTACTGACTTTCTTGCTATCTAATGCCAAGTGTAAATTGGAATTGGAAATGTGTGTATAATTAAGCAAGCACAAATGTGCCTTTCAAATAAAATAGGAAAAGTCCATGCAGTTGCTGCCTAGTATTTTCAAAAAGTATGAAAAAAAATTACAAGGATAAAATTTACAACTGCAACTAATTTTATACCACTGTTGTTGAAATAATTGATTTGTAAACATTGTGATTCTACTGTTGCCGTGTCTTCACTCTCGGGTGAGTGAC
>NW_012101343.1:3343695-3374330 GCF_000951045.1 Mandrillus leucophaeus
GAAGGTTATAGCGACATTTTCTTTACTTTTTCTCAGCAATAAATTTTTCTGTATTAACTCCGTTTGTGGGTAAGCAAAACAGTTTAGCATGAAAGAATAAAACTTCCAGCTAATATCACCAGTTTTGTCTGAAAGCATACTATGTACACACATCTTTTTAAAAAATATATTAATATTATTTCTGATGAGCAAATCATAATTATCTACCTTTATGGAGAACAGTGTGATGTTTTGATATCTATATACAGTAAAGAGAGATTAAATCAGGCAAAATAACATATTCATCACCTCCTTACCTAGAATCTTTTTATGGTGAGACATTTGAAATGTATTCTCTTATTTTGAAGTAGACATCGTTATTGACTATGTCACCCTGCTGTGCATAGTGGATGTACTACTAATTTACATTCCCACTAACAATGTACAAGAGCTGTGTTTTCTTCGTATCCTCTCTATATTTGTTATCATTAATTGTTTTGATAGTGGCCCCTCTAACAGGTGCGAAATTACAGCAAATTGTGAGTTTGATTTTCATTTCCCTAATGATTAATGATGCTGAGCATTTTTTCATGTACCTATTGACCATTGTATGTCTTTTTTTGAGAAACGTCTATTCCAGTCCTTTGCCCATTTATGCATGTATTCATTTTTTAGGACAGAAATGTGGGATTTTGTCTTAGTCAGACAGACCTAGGGTCCTGTTCGTACCCTCAAAGCTAAAAGCACAGTGAGTACAACACAAAATATGTGTACAGTGGAAAAGGACAAACAGGTTGACTAAAGAAAAATTTAGACTGTTTTAATCCAAAAGAAAAAGTCTTGAGTGGCCAAAATACAACGTGTGTCCTCACATTTCATTTCTTAACTCATAAATATTTACATAAGTCCATCATCCCATATATTTATTCTTCAAAAAGGTGGCCATTTACACCATTTGATTATCTCACACAAAAAATAAAAATAAAATATTTCACTTTTTACCCAACGAGGTATCCAAATTCTCAACCTAGATACCAGGGTGACGGATACACTTTTCTGTCATGACTGACTTCTCACGATTGGCCAACTCGGGGCTAAATAAGTAATTAAACAAAAAGTAATCCAATATGTTTCATATGCTACTTTTATACTAAATGTAGTAACATAAAACACACTGAATGTTTAGTCAAGAGGAATGTGTTCATGTCCTAGCATTGCTGCAGGATTACTACCACAAACTGGGTGGTTTAAAACATTCCCAGTTCTGGAAAATTAAAAAAAAAAAATGGACAAGGTCACGCTCTCTATTCTAGTTTCAGGTTGTCAAGAGCAATCCTAGACTTGCAGTGGCACAACTCCACTATCTGCCTTCATCCCACATGAGTGACTTACCTCTGTGTATCTGTGTCTTCACATAGCAATCTCTCTGTGTTATCTGTTTCTCTGTGTTCCTTCTCTTCTTACAAGAAATCTAGTTATATTGAATTAAGGGTCAACTCCACTCTCGAATGACTGTATTAACTAGATTATACATGAAAAGATCCTGTTTTCAGATAAGGGGATATGCACAAGCATTTCATATATCTTTCAGGGGAACAGAATTCAATTCACTACAGGAAGAAAGTTAATTCATTCACCACCCCCATCATTAGTGTATAATGATCTATGATGATAAAAGGGAAGCAACTTGTAAATATTTGAAAACAGTAGATATTACATTCAAATGAAGGTTTTCAATTTTACACAGAAATTGAAAAGGCCAAGTTAAAAAAAATAAAAACTTATTATGAGACTTTAGAACCTGTTTTTTTTAGAGGCTTTTGAACTAGAATGTATTTGGTCTTTGGAGAGAGTTATTCCAGTGTAAATTCATAATTAACAACTATATGCCGTCCTAATCCTTCCTGCTCAACTGAAGTTTTATGGCGTGGTTTTTCAAGGTGATTACTCAAAGCTCTGTGAAACGTATTCAATTGATACATAATTATCAGAGAAATCAAAGGACAAGTGATTGGCTGGCTATTGTTGGAGCAAAGGGGAAGTTGTTGCTTCACTGCAACTTGTCAACCCTTTTCCCATTTGCTCAGAAAATTCTCACCAGCAGTGCTTGTGGCTGCAGTGTTTACCCCCAGATAACTTTGCCACAAAATGTCATGCTTTTATTACTTTCACATGACTCTAGTATATCGACTTTAGAAACAAACGATATTCTATTTATAACATTCTGTTTTTAGCAGTGGTATTTCTATTTACAAAACATAATAATTCTCAATCGCTAAAAATGTGGAATCCTGGAAAACATAGCATTCCTATGTGTGATGTAAACATCCTTCTCAACGGATGATCAGTTGTTAGCTGAAGGTTCATTTGATGAATCTGATTTTTTCCAAAATAGATGATTCTGATGATTCAGATGATTCTGTTGTTAGTTATGTTTAGAAATAACCCCAAGAAGAGTTTTTATATTTTATTTTCACATTGCAAATAAGTCAGATTTACTTCAGCCTCAAAGTGGGGGGTGTGTGTGTGTGTGTTGCTCTGTCACCCAGGCTGGAGTGCAGTGGTGCTATCTCAACTCACTGCAATCTCCACACCCTAGGTTCAAGTGATTCTCCCACCTCAACCTCCCAAGTAGCTGGGATTACAGGCCACACCACAACTCCCAACTAATTTTTGTATGTTTAGTAGAGTGAGGGTTTTACCACATTGGCCAGCATGGTCTCAAACTCCTGACCTCAAATAATCCGCCTTCCTTGGCCTCCCAAAGTGCTGGAGTTACAGGTGTGAACCACTGTGCCAAAGTGTGTATTTATGTAAAATTAAGTGAACGTTTGGAGGGAGCTACACTTTTTCTGTCTTAAACAGGGGAAGAGAATGCAATAGTGTTTTCATGGATAAAAGATGTGCTCTCAGAAGAGACAGAATTGATATAGACCTGTAATAGTTTTCTCCAAGAACGACCCTGAAATGAAAAATGAAGCTAAACAGGTATCAACGGAATCCTTGCAGTGGAAGAAGAGTTTGGGATGACCTGAAATACAGATTAATTAAGGATTAATTTAGAGACTAATTCCTTAGAAGGTTAAAGATCAAGAACCATGAGGGAGTTCCCAAAGAAACCATGAAAGTGTTCTCAAGGGAAAAATAATCATTAAATATCCAGAGAGCAATGGTAAAACCAACTTTGCACAAGAATGATGACGTCGATAATTTCTTACCCACCTCTACCCTTACCTCCAACTCCCAGATGCATCCTAAACTGCAGTAAGCAAGGCAGGCTTACCATTTATATTTAGCCTGAGCTAAGGGAGCCTAAAAAGAAAAGTTGAAAGGGAGCCTAAAAAGAAAAGTTAAAAATTTTGATTTCTACATCAAACTGGGTTTTGTTGGATTTTGAGATATTATACAAACAGCCAGAAAATGGAGTGGGCTTTTCTGAGTTCACATCTAGGTTCAAAAGAAGAGATGGTCTCACTAGGGAAAATAAAAATAAAGGTACGTAGGTCCTCAGGAATTTTACTTGCTTAATAGAATGGTTTTTATGACATATATTAAATTCTATAGAACCAAGATAGCCCAAATTCCCTGTTCTAGTTTTGTGGATAATCATCTGGGGTAATATCCATGGCCATTAAGTAGCTTTCGAAAATTCAGCTCTTTTGCAAGCTACTTCATACTGTCTAGTGTGAAACTAAAGATCACCTTACTGTGGTCAGACTTAAAGAGTCTCTTGGCTTTGTAATGATGTTAAACTTTAGAAGTCTTTGTATCTTATTTTCTCAAATTGATTAATCCATGTGTGGTACCTATTCCATTGAACTGAGAATATAAAATATTAAATAAAACACATTGTAAGTAGGATAGTTAATTTGCACATCACCAATAAAATAAATTGTTTACACACAAAGGCAAATACTTTTGAATCAATTTATTAACTATCTCTTTGAAAATGAAACATCCCCCCAAAAAACCCATCTCTTACTTGAGATGTGGCTCTGATTTAACTTGAATAGAGGTAACATCTCAAACACTCAATAAGGCTTATCACAACTTTATTAAATTCTACTGAAAGGATTCTGACACATACTTAGGCAGGAAACATGAACAGTCAGAGCCTTTATTAAAAATTTAAATGTACATTAAAAAATTTTAAAGGAAAACTTGTCCTTCAAGACTCATTAATTCTCTTTGTATTAAGAGACCATAATTTAAGTTTAAACTATATAAATCATTTATTTATGGTGGCATTATAATACCACAGCATAATCATATCAAAATTAATGAAGAAATTCACATGAGTTTACATATGTGAGGCAGTGAAGATAGGTAGCTATGAATTCATATGCCTTTCTATTTCAGAGCCCTAAAAGAAGACTGATTTTTTCCTATTAACTTTTTAATTAATCAGATTCAATCTGACCACATATATATATATATATAAATGATATTTTATATATATGTGAATGATATAAATTTGTTTCTTCTGGTGAAAAAGTATTTTAGCTAAGAAGAGTATGGCCATATGAAAGAATAGACATAGAGTATCTATCTTTGTCAACAGTGAGATGAAACATTCACTTTGCTGAAATGATTGACGTTCCATTCTGCATGGTTGGGAAAAGCCCAGGGCCACAATAGGGGTAATTTGATTCTCCTGCTAGCAAGGACAGTGAATAAACTGCAATGTACTACTGCTTCTGCTGTTGTGGCAGACATTTTCATCCACCTAACTTCTAAAATTTCAACAAAATTCACATTTCAAAAGACCTACAGAAAAATGGAGTGCATCTTCAGGACTCTTTGATCCTTATCTTTACTTTTTCTCATTTGCCTTCTGACTTTGGAGGTTAGACGTCTGTGGTTTTGAGTGGTCAGTGACATCCATGGAGATCAGGGCAGAGTTCAAATTACCTTACTGATTGATTGTGGTATTGTAATACTCTATGATTGTAATGTAAAAAGATTTCTCATGGGAAATTAATACCTTTTTTAAACAGAGAGACACTTTGGAAAATGAATTTGTAAATCATGTAATTGTTCCCACTTTATCTTTTGAATAGGATAGAAATGTCCATTTACAAGTAAGTAAAGAAATCTAAAATTTATTTTAGCAGATATTAAACTTTCAATAAGGTAATAAAAGATATCTTTTTGTGCCATTGACTTTCTATGGGTTTGAAAATATTAAAAAGTCCCTATACACCATAAAGTGTGTTATTAGACTGTGTGTTGTTCAGAGACAGAACAAAATAACTATTGTACATTACAAAATGCTTACAATAGGTATGTATTTACTTATTCTTAGATTATCCCATATTTATATGCAGTTGAAAAATACATAATATGGGGATATAAATATACTACATTCAACAAGAGGTGTATCAGTTCAAAGAAATAAAACAAGACCTGTGTTTTAGGCTTAAGCTAATTCAAAAAATGTATTTTGGTGCTTATGTGAGCCCAGAAGTAATTAGTTTAAGTTCCTCTGACATCTAACATATTCAAGGCAAATGAAATACTGGAAAAATGCCTCTGAATTATTATGCAGTGTGGTAAACTGGGTAGTGCTGATAACAAACATGTATTTTTCCAAATAAATATAAAATTCAAAGATAGGTAGAAATTTGGTCTATTAGTGTTTCAATGAAAAAATTCTGAATTATCTGGCTGAATCCTAGATATAATCATAGAATTATGTATTACTATAACACATACATGTATACAATAAGTCCTCACTTAATACCTTTGATAGGTTATCAGATACTGAAACTTTAAATGAAATGGCATATAACAAAACCAATCTTTTCTTTCTCATCAGCATGGTAACAAAAGGACATTGAATAAAACAATGTTATGTGAGGACCTGCTATATGTCATTTTTCTTAAAGTTACAATTTTCAAGTACCTATTTGTGACATTTAGTGAGAACTTACTGCAGTATATAGATAAATACACATGTAGATAAAAAGTACAGACATCAGAAACAAAGAAAAATATGATAAAATAATTTTAAAAATTCATCTCCCAGAAACAGCTATACTAAATATTTCTGTTATATGTCCTTTCACTTCAGAGGAAGAAAATACAACTGAAACAGCAAAGACTGTGTTCTCTTTATGTGGTACAAAACTGGAAGTGATATACAGTCACAGATTGATAATATCTCCATATTAGATGGGACAATGATTAAACATTAATTTGTATAAAATTAAGATTATGAAAATTCAAGGAAAGTTCAGTTCAATTTTCCATTCTTTAATGAACTCATCTTCAAAATCTTTGAAGACATTCATATTATCTTTAAATATTTATGGTGCAGAGCAACTCACAACTTTGAGGTAAGGCATGCTATTTCTGTGAACACAATTCATTAATGTGTTTCATCATTAAACTCCTTTTCAGTCATTTTACCGTTTATTCTACTCTGGTTTCTGGTGTGTCACAAATAAATTCCACTTTCACACCAGAATTAAGATATATATAGCTCAAAGCCTTATAGGTGCTTTTTCTTGTCTTCAAATTGTATAAACCAAAGGCATAAAATTATTTTTTACCAGACTCATTTAAATAGGTATGGCTCATTTGAAAGAAAGATTGAGCAAATTCCCAGTGGCTCAGTTTAAAAATTGAAGAACTAAGATTTTAAATCAAGGCAACCTGGTTCTTAGTTCCATTCTTTTTAAAGCCAAATGACCAGTGGAAATCTATTTAATCTCTGTGACTTAATCTTCATATGCAGCATAAGGATAATAATACTATATAACATATAGGGTTATTATAAAAATTACATCACTTGTAACATGTAGTATGTAGCACAGTATTTTGGTATAATGAATATTCACAAATTCTATCCATTGTTTTCATTATTATTATTTTTTTTTTTTTGCAAATACAAATAAGAGAAGAAATAGTCAACTTCAGTCTGTCAGTAAACTTCCAAGAAATTAATTGAAAACATATTTTTAAGAAACCTGATGAGCAAATAATTTCAATTTCATGAGAAAATGAAGTGGGTTAGATTTAGAATAAAAAGTTTTCACCTTTTGTTTGGGGAGGTGGAGAAGCTTTGTTCCACAGCATCATCCAGGACCCCGATTTTTCTTCCCTAATATTCCTCCTCCTCTAAAATACTGTGCTTATCTAGATAGTCAGAACTGGCTCTCCTGATTCATTTTCCAGCCTGCATGAAGGAAAAAGAGATAATGCCCTGGGCAAGCAATTTCATTTTGATTAAGTAAGTTGAACATTCCCCATACATGTTCTGCTCATTTTTCATTGGCAAGATTTTCATAAGGCCACACCCACCTGCCAGAGTAGCTGAGAAGTATGGTGCCCATTGGCGACAGGAGATGAAAAAAATCAATTTGAGGAGGGGAGAGAACTACCACTGGGCCAAATTTCCTCATCTGAAAAACAGACTAAAATAATAGCCATCCTTTATTGCATGTCTACTCTCCTGCCCCTATTATGGTTCCAGTTGCTTTGTGTGTGCTATCTCTAATCCTCACAACAACGTGGCAAGAGAGACATCCTTCCATTACTGATAAAAATTTGAAATTCAGTAAGTTAATTTGCCAGTGCTCACAGATTTAGTGGCAAATGACACTGACAGTCTCAGTGTTAAGTAAGAGTAATGTTAAACGAAACAAGCCCAAGGCATTTGGTTACCCTGAATGTCAATCATACATCCATCAAGAGGAGGTTGGAGCTGAGTGCCTTAAATATATCACATTTATCCAATATATATTTATTAACTGATATAAACAATGATGAATGCTGTCAACTGTGATGAATATATATAGACTCTGCACTCAGTTGGCTAACATTAGGGTGTTTAACAAATAGGTTATTTGTATATTTGATTCACTTACATTTTATATTATTTGCTCTCATAGCTTAGAACACTAACTTATATCCAGCTTTAACTCCCTGGCCTTTCCAGGCTAAGCTTTGAAATCAATACCAAATTTTGGATCCAATATTTGGGCTGAAGAAAATATTCATTCCCAAATACCAATTATCACTGATTTTGTATGTCAATCTGTACTAAATCGCAAAGTCTTTGGAGATTTCTTCCAGGTGATAGCCATCTCTTATTAAGACTGCTTCATTTATTAGTCATTGAGCACAGGCCTCGGCCTAATTGCTTTTCACAGATGCAGAAAAATTTTTGAATGTGTAAAAAAAAAAAAAAAAAAAAAAGCATTGGTTCATAGCATAAAAATGTTGCAAAATTAAACTATATGAATATATAATTGTATATTTACCAAAAAATTTATATTTATCAGACTATTGAACCACAAACCAAATCTTATGTCGTTACACATAAATATCGTTTCATGTGGAATATGAGTGAATTTCTATATGTTTAATATGATATGAGGTGGAGAGCTGCAAAAATTAGTAAATAAGACCTAGGAAAATCTTAATTATACTCTTACCACCTCCTGCTACTGGCAAAAGAAGAATCTTCTTTAAGTTCGTAAGACAGTGATGGACACAATCAATTAAGTTCCTGATGCTCAGGAAATTCTAGTCAGTTCTATGTTACTGCTGTGCTTAAAGGAGAATAATATGTGACATCTAAATTATCCTGAGCCATCAATAAAAATAATTATTATTATTTTAGGACCAAGTAGCCTTGAATGACTCTTCTATTACTGAGGCATTGTAAGAATTATTTCATTAAGTCATTTCTCATCCATAAAAGGAAAGTCAATATAATAGTATGGTTGGAAAGGCAATGAACTGACCCTTCAAGTAACTTAAGGTCTCAGTTTGCTCCTCTGTGAAATAAGAAAATTAAATTATATCAAGATATCTTACCTTGGTGTCTAAAACCTATAAATGAGCTCCAAGAAATTCATGAATATCATGAAATTTTATGTTTGTGTGCACTCTACTTTTTATAGAAAGTATCCTTAGTTTGTGAAACATTATTAATAGAGATGCAAAGAATGCAAGAAGTAGATAAGTGGCTTTGTAAATGTGTCATTGTGTATGAGTCATTATACATAAGATTCATTCAATAGTATATATTTAGTGATGATCATGTTCAAGGCAAAATGCCCATCTGTTTTGTATCTATGAATAAAGATATCGAGGAAGGGCCAGTGCAATATAACATCTTAATGTTTGTTTTTTTAGCGTTCCCTTTCTGAGTTATCTAATCCCTTCTATTTTCAGCAACAGAGTCATAGCTGAACCTAAAAAGGCATCCTGCAGGCCTGCATATGTGACTGTGCCACTGAGCATGTATTCACATTGATTGCTGTGCATGATCCAAGGAGGCTGTGATTACATGGTTTGTGTGGTTTGTGTACTGACACCTGGGGATACTTGCGAAGAAGGAGATGTAAAGTATACACTCCAGTTCTCATCAGCCTTCAGTATTGTTATGTGCACTTTTTGCATACGTGCGTATTTTCACAGTATGAGAGGATTGCAGAAAGAGTTGACAAAGATAACCTCGCAATGTAATTATGAAGAAATAGATAGTGAAGCCCTTGTGCTGAGCCTTAACCAGTTCTAAGTACAGGAGATGTTGTAACATACATGTTTCCTGCTATCTAGGTAGGAACTTGACAACTAGCATTATTCAGAAGGAACACAAATACAGTTTCCGTCGTTACTCTAAATGTCAAGTGATCTATACCTATCAACTGCTAAGATATGAGGAATCCATGGTTATACATTTTGTAGTCTTTTCCCTGCCCTATATTGCCTCCTCCAAGATCTTTCCAATTCAGTGACAACTAAACTTGGTATCTGTGAATCTGATAAAAGTAGCTGATGAATCCTCAAGATAATAATTTGTTTTACCTTTCCATTTTTTTTCCATTTGGTAGATGAAACTTTTCTATCTTCAAGCTTTTCAACAAGATGCTGTAGTAACTAAGTCCAAATAGATAAGCCCAGAAGTATACTTTCTTATAAAGAAAGCAGTTTCAAGTAATTTAAGCTTGATGCTCAGAGATTAATTTCAGAAAGAAGACTTTCAGCCTTAAGGCATGTGTTTGATAAGGAAAATTCAAAAGGAGAGGTCACAGTCAATTCTGGACACATTTGAGTCTATTCCTTGCTAGGTGACAGGGATTTAAACATGAATAAGATGTACTTTTTACCTTCACAGAGCTAAATCTAACCATGAGAAAGAAAATATATATATATATATATATATATATATATATATGTATATAACTAGACATAACTAGTACCTTTACCAAGCCCTGTCTTCACCAGGCAATGTCCAAATAACTAAAATAATTCTTGTGTTCCATTTCATATCCAAATTCTCATTTTCTCATGTCCTATTTTCAGCTTAACAGTATAAAAGGAGGCCAACTGAATTTACATCATAATGTTTTCTTTTCTCTTTCTTATTTTCAAATAAAATAAATACACTTCTTCTCTGTGTCCCATTAATACTTCATATGTCCCTGTCCTGTGGTAATTACATTAATTTAGGTATCACCTCCTATTGTTCCTGCATAGGATCAGTTAGTTTTATTATGTATTTAGAGCACTGCCATTGTAGACTTCCCACAAATGTCTGATGACCGATTTAATTCTTATTGAAAATCAGGGCTGACTGACAGTTATTAAATAGGCTGTTCCTCTAGTAGCCATTTGCTGCAGAAGAGCTCTCCAATAGCAATAAAAATGGTACAGAACAAAGATACCAGGGTATCTGTATGAGTCAGCTGTAGTACGCTATGGAGGGAGGGATACGCCTAGTTTTCATGAATAAAAATACAATATGAAATGAGAAAGAATTTATTAATGTAGCTTGATTTTTTTTTCTTTTATAACTAATTTTGAAGATCTTTTAAGTACCCCTTGTAGTCAGAGCCATAGTTAGTTAGCCTTGTATCCCTAGGCCAGGTGTTTGAACCATCAAACCCCTAAAGTCTTTTAGTGAAACTTAATGCCCACTATCAACGAAAACAACGTTTAAAAAAACAAACAAACAAAAAAAACATTTATTTTATTATTATCCCATCTAGCATCTTAGATAATTCAAGTAAAAAAAATATTATACATAGTTCTCAGCACTGTTGCATATTCAACAGATCTTTCAAGCTTACTGCTGGGCTGGTTCTTGGAATGAGTCATAAGCCCTACACCAGGTAAATTTATCTATGGCAGGCAATATCACTATTGTTCTGAATCTTAGGGTTATCATCAAAAAGTATCAGAATCCATTCTGGCTTAGTATGATCAAAGTACTTTATGATGCCATTCTATAGATTTATGTTCTGTCTGCTGGTAACAGAACAAAAGTTCTAATAACAAATTGCTTGCCAGAAATTCAAGTTACACAAAGAGGAAACTGATATTGCTTCTCCATTCTCCAACAAATCTGACAGTTACCCTCTTCCTCTCTCATTCAAACTCTTAATATTTATGTGCAGGAAAGATTTTAAAAACTTATCACAATGTATTTTCTTCTCATCTTTCTCAAATCCCTCTTAAATAAAAAGAAGATATATGAAGCAATCACATAAATATATGTTAAATGGGCATAACTGCTGAGTTAGCAAATAAAGTTTTCCTTAACCTTTTATGTACAATAGGGGCTTTTAGACTTAATTTTAGTTTTTGATTTTTTTAAAATTTGACATTTGCGGTATTTTATTATTTATTTCTGTGTGTCATTTCAAAGAATAAAAAAACTAATTTTTATTTAATAAATTTAATTATATCTCTCTATGATAAAGATAGAAAGCATGGTTACCAAAGATTCTTACCATATGAATCCATTGTACGTTTTAAGATCATAAAACTCATTATGAAGTTACAGTGACTTTTTTTTTCTACACGTTGAAACATTTTTCTATTTTATCTTTTGGGAGTTATTTCATTATTATTTATCAATTATTCCCAATTAAACAAAAAATACTAAAAATAAATGAAGGGTAGAATCATAAAATTTTCTGGAATAATGATGAAATACTAAAATAAATCATCATTATTATATTGTCCTTCAATTTTCTTTCATTTTTTAACTTTTATCAGGGGTACATGTCCAGTTTGTTATAGATAGGTTGAGTGTTGCAGGGGTTTAGTGTACAGATTATTTAATTACCCAGGTAATAAGCATAGTATCTAATAAATAGTTTTACAATCCTCACCCTCCTCTCAATCTCCACCCTGAAATAGGCACTGGTGTCTACTGTTCCGTGCTCCATGTTTGTGTCTGTTTAGCTTCCACTTGCAAGTGACAACAGGTGGTATTTGGTTTTCCGTTCCTAAGTTAGTTCACTTAGGATAATGGCCTCCAGCTCCATCCATGTTGCTGCAAAGAACATGTTCTTGCTCTTTTTTATGGCTGTATTTCCATAGTACATATGTACCACATTTTTTTAATCCAGTCTAATGTCGATGGTGATTTAGGTTGATTCCATGTCTTTGCTATTGTGAATAATGCATCAGTGAACATATGCATGTATGTGTCTTTATGGTAGAATGGTTTATATTCCTTTGGGTATGTATCTAATAATCAGATTGCTGGGTAGAATGGTAGTCCTGTTTTAAGTTCTTTGAGAAATCACCCAATTTCTTTCCACAGTGGCTGAACTAATTTGCATTCTCATCAAAAGTGTGTAAGCATTCCCTTTTCTCTACAACTTTGCCAACATCTGTTATTATTTGAATGTTTAATAATAGCCATTGTAACCTAATGTGAGGTAGTATCTCTTTGTGGTTATGATTTGCATTTCTTTAAGTATTAGTGATGTTGAGCATTTTTTTATATGCTTGTTGGCGGTGTGTTTACCTTTTTTGAAAAATGTCTTTCACATCTTTTGTCCACTTTTTAATAGGGTTGTTTGTTTATTGCTTGTGGTTTAAGTTCCTTACAGATTTTGAATATATTAGATCTTTTGTTGGATGCAGAGTCTGCAAATATTTTCACCCATTCTGTAAGTTGTCTGTTTGCTCTTTTGAAAGTTTCTTTTGCTGTACAGAAGATCTTTAGTTTAATTAGGTCTCATTGGTCAATTTTTGGTTTTGTTGCAATTATTTTTGACATCTTCATCATGAAATCTTTGCCAGGGCCTATGTCCAGAGTAGGTTTTCCTAGGTTATCTTCCAGGGTTTTTATAGTTTCACATTTTACATTTAAGTCTTTAATCCATCTTGAGTTATTTTGTTTATGATATAAGGAAAGGGTCCAGCTTAAATCTTCTGTAAATGGCTACCCAGTTATCCCAGCACCATAAATTGAATAAGGAGTTCTTTCCCCATTGCTTGTTTTTGTCAACTTTGTTGAAAATCAGATTGTATGAGTAGGTGCATAGCGTTATTTCTGGGCTCTCTATTCTGTTCCATTGGTGTTTGTGTCTGTTTTTGTACCAGTGCCATGCTGTTTTGGTTACAGTAGCCTTGCAGTACAGTTTGAAGTCCGGTAATGTGATAACTTCAATTTTGTTCTTTTTGCTTAGGGTTGCTTTCTCTATTTGGGCTTTTTTTGGTTCCATATGAATTTTAGGATAGTATTTTCTAATTCTGTGAAAAAACATCATGGGTAGTTTGGTAGGAATAGCATTGAATCTGTAATTGTTTTGGGCAGTATGGCCATTTTAACTATGTTGATTCTTCCTATCCGTGAGAATGGATTTTTTTTTTTTCATTTGTGTCATCTCTGATTTCTTTTAGCAGCATTTTATAATTCTCACTGAGAACTTTTACCTCCCTGCTTAGCTGTATCCCTGGGTATTTTGTATGTGTGTATGTTTGACTATTGTGGAAGAGATTACACTTTTTATTTGGATCTCAGTTTGGGTGTTATTGGTATGTAGAAGTGCTACTGGCTTTTGTACATTGATTTTGTATCCTGAAAATTGCTGAAGTTCTTTATCAGATATAGGAGCTTTTGGGCAGAGACTATGGGGTTTAATAGGTATGAAAACATCTTATCTGCAAACAGAGATAGTTTGACTTCCTGTCTTCCTATTGGATGCTTTTTTATTTCTTTCTCTTGCATGATTGCTGTGGCTAGTACATCTAGTACTATGTTGAACAGGAGTGGTGAGAGTGGGTCTCCTGGTTTTGTTTCCCAAAGGGAATGTTTCCAGCTTTTGCTCGTTCAGTATAATGTTGGATATGGGTTTGTCATAGATTGCTCTTATCATTTTGATGTATATTCCTTTGATGCTTAGTCAGTCAAAGGTTTATAACATAAAGGGATGGTAAATTATATTGAAAGCCTTTTCCACGTCTATTGAGATGATCATATGGGTTTTTATTATTATTATTATTATACTTTAAGTTCTGGGATACATGTACAGAACATGTAAGTTTGTTTCATAGGTATACATGTGCCATAGGGATTTGCTGTACCCGTCAACCTGTCATCTAGGTTTTAAGCCCCACACACATTAGATATTTGCCCTAATGGTATCCCTCCCTTTGCCCCCAACTCCCTGTGGCCCTGGTGTGTGATGTTCCTCTCCCTGTGTCCATGTGTTCTCACTGTTCAACTCCCACTTATGAGTGAGAACATGCGGTGTTTGGTTTTCTGTTCCAGTGTTAGTTTGTTGAGAATGACGGTTTCCAGCTTTATCCATGTCCCTGCGAAGGACGTGAACTCATTCTTTTTTATGGCTGCATAGTATTCCATGGTGTGTATGTGCCACATTTTATTTATCCAGGCCATCATTGATGGGCATCTGGGTTTGTTCCGAGTCCTTGCTATTGTAAATAGTGCTGCAATAAACATACATGTGCATGTGTCTTCATAGTAGAATTTTTTATTTCTGTTTATGTGATAAATCACATTTATGGATTTGCATATGTCGAACCAACCTTGCATTTCAGGGATTAAAGCCTTCATGATCATGATGGATTTGCTTTTTTATGTGCTACTGGATTCAATTTGCTAATATTTTATTCAGGATTTTTGCATCTATGTCTGTCAAGAATATTGCAGCATTATTCATAATAGCCAAGATTTGGAAGAAACCTATGCATCCATCAACAGATGAATGGATAAAGAAGATGTTGAACATATACACAATGGAGTACTATTCAGCCATAAAAAAGGACTGAGATCCTGTCATTTGCAAAACGTGGATGGAACCGGAGATCATTATGTTAAATGAAATAAGCCAGGCAGAGAAGGACAAACATTGCATCTTCTCACTTATCTGTGGGACCTAAAAATCAAAACAATTGAATTCATGGACATAGAGAGTAGAAGGATGGTTACCAGAGGCTGAGAAGGGTAGTCAGGGACTGGGGAAAACATGGGGATTGTTAATGGGTACAAAAAAGTAAAAAATGAATAAGACCTACTATTTGATAGAACAATAGGATGACTATAGTCAATAATAATTTAATTGTACATTTTAAAATAACTTAAAAATGGTATTTGTATTATTTGTATCACAAAGGATAAATGCTTCAGGGGATGGATACCCTATTCTCCATGATGTGATTATTTCACACTGCATGCCTGTGTCAAAATATCTCAGGTACATAGTAATTATATACACCTACTATGTGCCAACAATTTTTTTAAAGATAAGATATGTTTGGGACCATGAAAATGATAACTTTATGGGGAGACATCTCAGCAGGAGAGATAGGCACTGAAATATGAATGCCTGAAAAAAAAAAAAAACAACCCTGAAAAAATGTCATAGGTGTGTATAAGGCTTTCATTTGCCTGAGAAAGTTTCAAAGGAAACTAAATTCTTTACTAACATTTACAAGTTGACTTTAATAATAAAGCTATACTTTAGTGAATTAAGTCACAGGTGTTTTCTAAGTATGTGTCAGCAGTAAATCTTTGTTAATTTAAGGAAGCTCTACAAATTAGTAGAGTTGTGGAGTTGCTTGAGTAAATAAAAAAAAAAGAAATGTGGTGAGTTATTTGTGAAGGGAAAAGTTGAATATTTACATGAGATTAGTAATATCATACAGCCATAGGAAGACTTGAAGTTTTATTGGAAAGAATTATTTGTTGAAAAGGAGAACAGAGCAAATATGTTGTCTTGTAAAAAAAAAAAAAAACCTGTTTTATACAATGAGTATGAATGAGATCCTGGCATGCTCAGTCTATGGTGAGAAATTGTAACTGAAGCTACACTCGTTCTATTTTATTATCATCTCTACTGTGCTATTACGTTTCTATTAGCAGTAGTTTTACTTTGACTTAATATTATCAGTAGCAATCTGCATAAGGAAAGAGCTTTATATTTAGATTGTAATTCCATTTATTGACATTTTAATATAATAGCACTTATTCAAACTCTTTGTCTTACTTTTAATTTTGTTTATATTAAGATTATGTCTTTCATCAGATGCAAAGAATCATTATCTTACCTAAACAACAGATTGTGATTAGGAAAAAAGGTAGACAATTCAATTTACTATCACTGTCTGCAATTGGTTCTCAGTTTCCAACAACAATTGCATTATACAATTAAATAATATAATACAATATGGGTAGGATAGAAAGAATACTTTACTAATGTTTAACCTTGGTTGCTAGTGAATCCAGAAAATATCCAAATAAATTTTGTAAAACTCAATTTGGTTAATGTTAGTAATTCATTTTATATAAAATTAAACTTCAATCTAGTCAGAAAACAAAATATTCAATTAAAGAAATCACCTATTGTATTGCAGACATCTTCTGCCTTGTGTTTTACTGAGTTCAAAACAGCTGACTTTGAAAAAGAAGAATATATCAAGTAATGCTCATTAAGGCCGGCCTTCCTGGCTTCTGGAGTTGGCAGAAAATTGAGAGGGAAGTTCTGAAAGTATTTTCTATACTATGCTTCTTCTTCTTTCTTTATTTTATGTTATTTTATTTTTTGAGACAGAGTCTTGCTGTGTCGCCCAGGATGGAGAGCAGTGCCGCAGTCTTGACTCACTGCAACCCCAGCCTCCTGGGTTCAAGCGATTCTCCTGCCTCAGCCTCCTGAGTAGCTGGGATTACAGGTTTCACGCCACCATGTCCGTCTAATTTTTGTATTTTTAGTAGAGACAGGGTTTTGCCATGTTGGCCAGGCTGGTCTTGAACTCCTGACATCAGGTGATCCACCCACCTGGGCTTCCCAAAGTGCTGGGATTACAGATGTGAGCCACCGCCCCAGTCCTCTATTTTTTATGCTTCTGAGCTAGATTATGAAGCAGCCCCACACTAATGTTAGAATTATCTGGGTTCATGGAAGGAACTTAGCAGCACTTGAATATGCCTTGGGTTTTCCTGATATTTTCTTTTGTACAAAAGTAAAATTCCTTCACACAGCCTGAATGACACCTGGTTGTAAAGGTTTTGGTAGGGCTGCAACTAATTACAAAATATATAAGTAGAGTATAGGTAAAATTAAAAGAATATTAGTATTTTAGATGTCTAGCACCACATTGGTTGGTATAAGGATTAAAAATTTATTTTTTTAGGCCGGGTGCGGTGGCTCACGCCTGTAATCCCAGCACTTTGGGAGGCCGAGGCAGGCAGATCACGAGGTCAGGAGATCAAGACCATCCTGACTAACACGGTGAAACTCCGTCTCTACTAAAAAACAAAACCAAACAAAACAAAACCAAACAAAACAAACAAAAATAATTAGCCGGGCATGGTGGCAGGTGCCTGTAGTCCCAGCTACTCGGGAGGCTGAGGCAGGAGAATGGCGTGAACCCAGAAGGCGGAGCTTGCTGTGAGCGGAGATCACGCCACTGCACTGCAGCCTGGGCAACAGAGCAAGACTCCGTCTCAAAAAAAAAAAATATATATATACTATTTTAATGTTTAAGCCAGAGTCTTTTTTGCCATAATACTTTTTCAGTTTTATCCTCTATGCCATAGTTAAACCACTTTTTCTGTTGTAGGGACTAAATAAAATCTATCTTCTTAGAATCAATTAGCATTTCATTTCTTTTTCTTTTTTTTTTTTTTTGTCATGAATTCTCTTCATGTTCTTGTACTTTTTATAATTTCACTCTGGTATCAGACTATACTGCTTTCAGATATCTGTTCTTCACATCTTAGGTTGGTACCCTATAAAAATTACTTCATCAATCTAAGCCTCAAATATTTATTTTAGCATATTATAAAATACAAGATAAATATACTGCACTATAATATATAACATATTATATATTATATAATGTATAATACAATAGATACAATAAGTATTAATTATTGTGTAATTAATAATTAACATAAAATATTAATATGTTGATATAAATATTAATCATAGGGACAATCTCAGAAGATTTGCACTTAGGTTTAAACTATGTAAAAATCTTAGCACATTCTCTGGAAAATTAGTACTCAAAACATTTTAATGACTCTCCTCTTTCTTCTTATTTACTAACACTCCTCCCGACCCCATCTCACACATATTCCCATGGCCCTCCAATGTAACATTTTTAAATAAACACTCTGGGATTCCTGGAACTTAGATTATCTAGAATAGATGGTAAAATGAGGGCAGATGACTGTCAGAAATTATGATAGCCAACATTCATGAGGAGATACAAGGAATGGACCATGAAGTATTGTGACCTTAATAGGCTTGAGAAGAGACAGAATAGAGGCTGTTAGGATATGAGCTGCCTGGATATTACTACCATACAAAGCATATTCTTGAATATTTTTCTCAGTATAGGTCATCTTGGCACCTGAGGGCACTTATTGAAGACCCCTACCCAGACATACAGGCTTAAAATGTTAAAGATCCTCTCTAGGAGATATTTTTTGGGCATTAGTCTCTGAGAACCTCTTGTCCAGTCATATCTGTCACTTAAAATGCTGCTGTCTCTGGAATAGGAGAAAGGAGTAGATAGCTGTTCCTCAGGAGACTTAACATGGCTCTAGGTTTAACTACTCAATGACAGACCCCTTCTTCATGGTATTGGCTCTTTTAATTAATCTTTGCAAAACTGCTGTTATTGTTTAACACTTAAGGATACTTTGTTCCAAGAGAAGTAACCAAGCCTCCTTGGAGAAACTGCTAAATTTTCTGTTTAGGGTGTAAATGTATACAATGAATCAATAATACATTGTTCAGTTTCTAACTGGCTAAAATACCTAAAAACAGTAACTGCAACTGATTGTACCACATTGAATATGTAGAAGTCCATGTGTTCCTAATGATATTACAAAAGAGAGGGCGGGGGGGAGAGAGAGAGAGAGATAGAGAGCCAGAAATTTCATGGATATATCTATTTGAGTGCTTGTATCAGCCAGAAGATCTAGGGAGAAAATTGAAAAGGCAAGTTTTAACATGAACATCTCTTAATTTGATTGTGTTTCTAGTTTAATTTGTGTTGACTAATAGAATATCTCACTTCTAGTTAATGGATTTTTCAGTGTTGTTCTTTTTGTTTTTAATCTTTCCCAATATGAACTAGTTGAATCCTCTTGTTTTCAGTAATTTCTACTTCACTTTTAATTTTCTTTTCAAATTGCTGCAAATATCACTCTAAGGCAAGCTGTGCTTTTTGGCTACATATTCTGACATCCTCCGAGCTGTATGATCTTACAGGTACCATTGTAACAGGAACAGAACATTCTACCACCAGAGAGCATTTTATTGCTCTGTGATATCACATTCTCTGACATTCCTACTGTGTCTCTATCATGTTCCATCTTAATTAGTACAAATACAGACTTCATTGTTTTCAGTCATTTTCAAATTTACTGTAAAGACAACCCTAACACTACAAAATAGTTTTTGTCTTGAATTTACTTAACTATCATGTAAGAATGCCACTGACTTATGCATTAATTTACCATTCCTTTATTTGTTTGTACCTAAAAGCGGGTCACACACTCTTTCTGTCAAAGATAGATCATTCAGTAAAACAGAAGCCAATGTCAGCTCATTATAAAAAGAGAAATATGCTAAGAGTTTTTAAAAGTAATGTGTATTGTAAACATTACTCATTATAATCTTGAAATTATATTTCATAATGACAATTAGGAAAATGACAATGATATTAATTCTAGGTGTTGTTTATTTTCCATATGCCCTTAACAGTGTAAAATGCTTTACATACAATATCTCAGTTACACTGAGAGCAATATTATAATAAAGCATATAATCAACTTCATTTCATTTAAAAGAATTGCTGGTTAGAAAAGTAACTTCACATATAGACTATTACACGGCTGGTAAATGATAGGGCTGGGTGTTCCAAGCTGGCCTAAAACTTTTCTAATTATCAGAAATTACTAGTCATTGTTCTAGTGTACAAGAATAAGCTATCCATGTATGCATAAAATAGGAAAGGTAAATGAATATCTAGATTATCAGAAACCCAAATTCACTTTTTATATTAAAAAACAAAGATTGCTAGAGGCTCAACTTTTTTATGGATTGAGGCAAAACCTATAAATATTAAATCATTTCTTTCATAACTTTTACTCACAAATTTATTAAAACTTAGTGATTGTCATAAGCACCGATTGCTTCCAAAAAAAAATTAGCTAATTCTTTCGTTGTCAAATATGCCATCAGAAAATGTTTTATATTTACATTTATGGATATATAATAGTTGCACATATTTATGGCATACATGTAATATTTTGATACAAAAGTTAAAATAAAAATAATAAATATTTTAAAAAAGATATTTTAGAGAAATGAGGAAAAAGAGAATGATAATAAAATTGGCTCTTAAAATAAATCTATTAGTCATTATTTGTTTCAGTATATATAATGAAAGATTAATAACTACAAGTTTAAACCCTTGTTTCTCAAAATGTAGTTCTCCACTGAGTAGATTTCAGATTTTATATTTCTGGTCTCCCGTCCTAGTAAATCAAAATTAAATTTGGAGGCCTATAAGTATAGATTATGAACAAGCACCACAGGTGATCCCAGTGTATTTGTTTGAGAATCAATGCTTTAAACTTCTAAGGTAAAATTAACATTTAGCCAGATTAAATTATCATAAAAATGCAGCAACTGGCAAATGTTTAATAGGCACCTTATTAAAAGAAGCTTTTCCTTTCACACAATGAGGACTCACAATCCATTAACCCCCATCTGTGTCTGCTCAATTCACATCTAGACTTAAAAATAAAAACAACACTTACATAGAAGAGCTTCAGGCCAGAAACAAAGCTCACAGGAGTTTAATAGTATCTTAAGGCTCAAAATACATGACATTGAATTAAAAAGCAAAAACATAAATAGGTTTGGGAGATGGAGGAGAAAAAAGAATTTCCTCTTTTCCCTTTATCACAGAGACAGCAATAAAAATAAAAGAGCCTTGCTATTCATTTTGAACCTTTGAATGTGGTAACTTCCAGTAAATCTGTATATTTTGATGTCCTCCCCCCAAATTAGCCATTTAATTGCTTTGACTTTTGCCTCCTAGAGAGAATGAATTCTTTAATAATAACTTTTAAAAAGCTATCATTTTATTCTTGATCTTTGAATGTTTCCCACTAAGCCTATTTCATGCTGATGCAGGGCCAGCAGCCCTCCCTCCTATTATCATTAATGAGGCTAAGATTCTCAGTAATGGGAGAATGACCTTGTCTAAACAGTAGTTATTCGTCCAATTGATTCTGATGAAAACCTGTGGAATCATTAATGGAATAAATGATTGCACAGCAGATACCAATAGTGAAATAATGTTTATAAAGAAGGATGATAAAACCCTTGCATCCTTTCTCTTTAGAGTATCCAACCTAGAGTGGATAAATAGTCATTTAATTTACGCTTATATAAAGCAGCTACTTGGCGTTTCAGCCAAAGGGTTATGTCAGAAAACAGTTAATGGCTATTTGTAGTTTTAAAGCGCTCAGTATATTTGCTGCATGACCAGGCATCATACACATGGTTGAGTTGACTATACTATCTGTAATAAGATTTACTGTGGTCTATAGCTCCTGATGTTCATACACAAACCCAAGTTTATGATACATGAAGATAATCTAAATTATTCTTGCTGTGGTCTTTTTGCTGCTTTTATACTTCAGTGTTTTAGGGGGCTTTCTTTCTTTAAATATTTGAAATATGGTTCAATAATTTGGGGACAGATAAACATTTCAGTATTAGACATTTCAGTGTAATGGATTTAGTTTTTAGAATGTTTATGATATTTAATTTTTAATAAAAATATTTAATAGATTTTTATTTGAAATCATACAAACATAAAACAAAATAGCCCTTAATTTTGAGTAGCTATTTCTTCAACAACACAACTATTTTCTTTTTCTTTTTTTTTTTTTTTTGAGACAGAGTCTCACTCTTTCACCCAGACTGGAGTGCAGTGGCACACTCTCGACTCACTGCAACCTCCACCTCCTGGGTTCAAGCAGTTCTTGTGCTTCAGCCTCCCGAGTAGCTGGGATTACAGGCACGCACCACCACCCCTGGTTAATTTTTGTATTTTTTTTAGTGGAAACAGGGTTTTGCCATGTTGGCCAGCCTGGTCTCAGACTCCTGACCATAGGTGATCCTCCCACCTCAGCCTCCCTAAGTGCCTTGGCCTTCCTAAGTCCTGGGATTACAGGTCACTGTGAGTGACTGTAATGAGTCACTGTGCCTGGCCAACACAACTGTTTTCTAAACAGTCTCTTTATAGGCATGAAGAGTAATTGCTATAAATATTAAGATGGAATCAAGTTTTTAAACTACCTGTGTATATGTTTCAGATTTCTTATAAATATGTGTTAAATTGAATTTAATATTTCAATGACATTTTATCTTCTAGATGCTTTTTTATCTTCTAGATGCTTTTTTAACCCAATGATTACAAATTAATTTTCTATCAGTCAAAATGTTTGTGCCCTCATAATCCATCTTTTTTCTAAAAGAAACACAAAATTAGGTTTACATATTACAGGTAGTTTAGTTTCAATTTTGGATATTATCAAAATGTCAGATTCACCAATTTATCTTAAAAATGTTCCCATCTTTCCAGGACAAAGGCACAGAAGCTGTCTTTCCTGAGTTAACTTAAACACAAAAGGTTATGTTTCTTAATTTTTGTGGATACTTGAAGAAATTCAACAAAATCAAGAACATGGTTTCACATATATTTCAGTTTAGCATCCCCTTCTTCAGCTTTCCTGAAACAGAATATAATATTGAAATGTACATTCAATTATTTCTATGCAGAAATCATTAATATTTTTAGTTTCTGATTTTTTTCTATTCTGTTTTTTAATGCTTTTTTCAAAACATTTGTTAGATTTTCTTGCTTCTCCATATTTATTAGATTTTTTAGTATCTTTTACTGTTTGTATTCTTCATTCTGATTCCCTGTGACTAATTATTTTTATTTGATAGCAATTTGAATTTTGTCATGTATATTCTGTTCTATTTGACTTTCAGAATTATTAGTTTCTTTCTTTTTTTTTTTTTCTTTTTTTCTTTCTTTTTTTTTTTTTTCTGAGGAGTCTCACTCTCTCTCCCAGTCTGGAGTGCAGTGGTGCCATCTGGGCTCACTGCAAGCTCCGCCTCCCGGGTTCACGCCATTCTTCTGCCTTGGTCTCCTGAGTAGCTAGGACTACTGGCTAAGTTTTTGTATTTTTAGTAGAGACGGGGTTTCACCGTGTTAGCCAGGATGGTCTCAATCTCCTGACCTCGTGATTCGCCTGCCTCGGCCTCCCAAAGTGCTGGGATTACAGGCGTGAGCCACTGCGCCTGGCCAGAATTATTAGTTTCTAATGAAAACAGAGACACAACATACCAGAATCTTTGAGACTTAGCTAAAGCATAGTTAAGAGGAAAGTTAGTAGCACAAAACACCTACATCAAGAAGTTAGAAAGGTCTCAAATTAGCAACCTAACACTCATCTATAGGAATTAAAGAAATAAAAGGAAACCAACACCAGAGCTAGCAGAAGAAAAGAAATAACTAAAATTAGGGCAAGACCGAATGAAATTGAGATACAAAAATCTATAGAAAAGATTAAAGAAATCCAAAGTTGGTTCAAAAGAATAAACATGATAGATAGATCACTAGCTAGAGTAACAAAGGAAAAAGAGAGGATGCAAATAAGCACAATAAAAAAAATCACAAAAGTGATGTAAAAACTGACCCAGGAGCAATACAAAAAATCCTCAGAGAATGTTACAAGCACCTCCTTGAACACAAACTGGAAAACCTAGAAGAAATGGAAAAATTCCAGGAGCACAGCTTTCTGATATTGAATCAGGAAGAAGTGCAAACCATAAATAGGCCAATAAAGAGTTAGAAAACTGAATCTGTAATAAGAAACCTACCACCAACAACAGAAAAGCCCTTGGCCACATAGATTCACAGCCAAATTTTAGAAAACATACAAAGAAGAACTGGTACCAATCCAAATGAAATTTTTCCAAGAAATCAGAAAAGTGGGATTCATCCCTAACTCATTTTACAAAACCAGCATGATTCTGATATCAGCTCCTGGCAGATATCACACACACTAAAAGAAAACTTCAGTCAATATCCCTGATGAATATAGACCCAAAAATCCTCCACAAAAATATTAGCAACCAAATCCAGCAGCACATCAAAAAGTTAATACACCGTGATCAAGTAGACTGTATTCTTGGAATGCAAGGTTGCTTCAACAGATACAAATCACTAAATGTGATTCACCACTTAAACAAAATTAAAAACAAAATCAGGTGATCATCTCAATAAATGATGATAGGGCTTTCAATAAAATTCCACATCCATGTGTTTTAAAGACCCTAAACAAATAATTAGATGTTGAAAGAACACACCCCAAAATAACAAGAGCCACCTATGTCAAACCTATAGCCGACATCATGCTGAATGGGAAAATGTAGAAGCACTTCCATCAGTAACTTGAACAAGGCAAAGGTGTCTCTTCTCACCACTCCTATTCAACATAGTATTAGAAGTCCTAGCCACAGCAGTCAGGCAAGAGGAAAAAAGAAAAACCATCAAAATAGAAAGAGAGGAAGTCCAGTTATCTCTCTCTATGGATGATACTATTCTAAACTTAGAAAACCCTAGAGACTGTGCCAAAAGGCTCCTGGAGTCTAATAAACTTCAGTAAATTTCAAGATATGAAATCTTTGTGCAAAAATTAGTAGCATTTTACACACCAGTAATGTTCAAGCTCAAAGTCAAATTAAGAACCCAATACCATTTGCAATAGCCACAAAAATAATAAAATTCCTAAAAATACAGATAACCAAGGAGGTGAAAGATATCTACATTGAGAACTATGAAACATGCTTGAAAGAAATCAGAGATGACAAAAACTCATGGAAAAATATTATGTGCTCATGGATAGAAATAATCAATACTGTTAAAATGGCCATACTGCCCAAAGCAATTTACAAATTCAGTGATATTTCTATCAAACTACCAATGATGTTTTTTTGCAGATTAAAAAAAAAAAAAAAAAAAAAATCTGAACTGATATGGAACCAAAAAGGAACTGAAACCACCATAGCAATCCAAGCAAAAAGAATAAAACTGAAGTCATCACATTACCTGACTTCAAACCATACTATGAAGCTATAGTAACCAAAACAGCATGGTACTGGTACAAGAGTAGACACATAAACCAATGGAACAGGATAGAGAACCCAGAAATAAAGCTGCACACCTACAACCATATGACCTTCAACAAAGTCAACAAAAACAAGCAACGAGTAGAGAACTTCCTATTCAATAAATGGTGCTGTAATAACAGGCCAGTCATATATAGAAGAATAATACCAGACCCCTGTCTTTTACCCTACAAAAAAATTAACTCAAGATGACATAAAGGCTAAATATTAAGCCTAAAACTATAAAAATTCTAGAAGAAAATCTAATAAATACCATTCTGGACATCAGCCTTGGCAAAGAATTTAAGACTAAGACCCCAAATGCAATTGCAACAAACGTAAAAATTGACATGTTAGACTTAACCAAACTAAAAAACTTCTGCATAGCAAAAGAAACTATCAACAAAGTAGTCAGACAACCTATGAAATGGGGGGAGATATTAGCAAACAATGCATCTGACAAAGGTCTAATATTCAGAATCCATAAGAAACTTTAAAAATTTAGTAAGCAAAAATCAGATAAATCTATTACAAAATTGGCAAAGGACATGGACACTTCTCCTTAAAAGACATCCATGTGGCCCTAGAAGACATCCATGTGGCCAAAAAATATATGAAAAAATGCTCAATATCACTAATGATCAGAGAAATGCAAATCAAAACCAAAATGAAATATCATCTCATACAGATCAGAAAGTCTATTATTAAAATGTCAAAAAAGTAATACACATTGGCAAAGTTGTAGAAATAAGGGAACACTTATACAATGGTGAGAACGCAAATTAGTTCAGTACCTGGGGAAAGCAGTTTGGAGACCTCTCAAAGAACTTAAAACAGAATTGCCATTTGATCCTGCAATGCCATTACTGTGTATATGCTCAGAGGTAAATTAATTGTTCTACCAATGACACACATATACTCATATGTTAATCACAGCACTATTTACAATGGTGAAGATATGGAATCAACTTAAATGCCCATCAGTGGTGGATTGGATAAAGAACATGTGGTACATATACACCATGGAATACTACACAGTCATGGAAAAGAACAAAGCTGTGTCCTTTCCAGCAACATGGTTGGAGCCAATTAATGCAGGATCAGAAAACCAAATACTGCATGTCTCACTTATAAGTGGGATCTAAACACTGAGTATTTAATAACATAAAGACGAGAATAAGAGGCACTGGGAGAAGGATAGGAGGGCAGGAGAGCTGAAAAACTATTTGGAGCTATGCTTACTATCTGGGTGATAGGATCATTCATACACCAAACCCCAGTGACACAAAATTTACCCATGTAACAAACCTGCATATGAACCCTCTGAACCTAAAAGTTGAAAAAAATAAAAAAGAATTATCAGTTTCATGACAATAGAATGTGAGTCCTATATGTACTTCATTCACTTTTTGTCTTTCTCATATTACTTTGCTGATTTATAATTTTATGTTTGAATTTTCTCCTCTGAATTTTGTTCTTAGTATATAATTATTTTGAATAACATGTTTTAGAAGATTAAAATAAAAACCAGTTAATTTGTACATAAATCTCCAAAATCTAATATGGGAATGTAATTATAATTTATTTTCTGGTTATTTAGGAAGAAGGTACCTCAAACTTCATTAACATTAATCTCTATTTATGTTTTTTTGTTTGTTTGTTTTGTTTTGAGACAGAGTCTCGCTCTGTCACCCAGGCTGGAGTGCAATGGCGCGATCTCAGCTCACTGCAATCTCCACCTCCCAGGTTCAAGTGGTTCTCCTGCCTCAGTCTCTCGAGTAGCTGGGATTACAGGTGTGTGTCACTGCTCCCGGCTAATTTTTTGTATTTTTAGTAGAGACGGGGTTTCACCATGTTGGTCAGGCTGATCTCGAACTCCTGACCTCAGGTGATCCACCCGCCTCGGCCTCCCAAAGTGCTGGGATTACAGGTGTCAGCCACTGCACCTGGCCCCCTATTTATGTTTTTAATATAAAATCTTATGAAGTGTGTGCCTTTGTAAGTACAACATGAATTACTTATTAATGACAAATACAACAACAATTCAACATAATATTAGTGGTACTTATTTTTGGTATTTCAAATCTCCAAATATGCAAATTTCTTTGGGTATATGTTTTATTAGTGTAAAGTTAATTATTTAAATATCATCTAATAATTTGCCCTGGCATTCTGTATTTTTTGTACCCTTTGTCTCTGGTCAATTAGTTGATTTTCCCCCTGTAAACTCATAGTTTCTCTCATATTGATTGTTTTATAAACTCTTAAGATTAATTTGCAAAATATTGATAATTTCTAGGAAAAAATAAGGTTACACATATTAATTTTTAGAGTTAATAGAATTGAAACAAATAATAATGAATATACTCTTTACCTGTAAGGAATTTTATTTAGTGTCATAATCAAGAGCTCAGATCCTTGATAAGACCTGGCCATAGCTTTATCTCTGTCGTACACTCTGAGAACCTGAACAATTTTTGAGGTATGAGTCTAATTTGACTCATTTATAAATGGGGCATGGCACTATTATGTAACATATGGGAAAATTCCTGCCATATGAGGTAATGTTACAGAGTGCCTAATGTATAAAGACCCAGAATTATTAAATCATATGTTTTTATCACTGTCACAAACTATCAAGTCTTAAAAGTCAATTCTGTTCTTTACAAAAGCTGTTTCTCATATTATTTCTGGTGCTGTTTCAATACAATATTTAATTTTTTATATATATATAATGAAACGTTCATTTTTATTAAATTTCAATGTATTTAGTTAAAAATAATTATATATGTATACCTTTATTTTATTGGAGAAAAGTAGTTCCCAATACCTCAGGCAATTTTAGTCTACTTATGACGCATTTGCCTTCATAAAGTTGAATGTAGGCTTTGATAAAAAACCAATAATACTTTCTTTTTGGATTCAAAGTTTTAGTTGTACTATGACTTTGTTGAGAGATATTTTAATGGTATTTAACACCTCTGCTATATATCACTCTAAAAGTGAGTTCAAATTTAGACACCTTCCTATTGACTCTGACAAAGAAAAGGATTAGACCTCAATCTGATGACGATAAGTGACTAAAGTTCAGCTTTCTTCAGTGGCTGTCTTTTCTTTTTTTTTGACATTTGCATGGAGCAAGGCTGCCTTGAGTCATAATCTCTTTGAGTTCAGTAACTAAGAGGGTTAGGCCAGGTCAGTGATTAACTTTAAAGCCATGAAAAAATGTCTAGGGTTTATGAGAAATGTTCAGGATGTATTACTGGTTGACATTTTTCTACTCTTGAGTTTGAGAAGCAGAGATGATATCAGCAGAATGAACTGATTTTTTTTTTTTTTTTGATAATTTGGTATGTTCAGGAATTTAACAAGTTATATCTGTATTTCGGAAATGCCTAAATGTCTCTAAAATTCACCTTATGGCTTGACTGTAAGATGTATTTCAATATAAGTAGGTTCCCTGGTTTGGCTTTTACACATTATTTCCAAATCACTCCATCTTCAAAAGAGGTATAGTAATATTAAACACCTTTAAGTAAAATCTCCTTTATTCTCTGAGTCTCAATTTATTTAACTATGAACAAATAACTAATAAATTCCAGCCACAGAGTTATAAAAATTGCAAAAATTTCAAGAAATATAATATGCAAAAGCTGCTTCAATCTTATTTATTAACTTGGTACATTAATTACTTGTACATTTGTTCAGTCTTGTTATTAATAATTCAACTTTCGTATTTTTAATTTTTTAGCATATATTTATAGCCTATAATACGTAAGTAACTATTTCGTGCACAATATCTTTAAATGGTTCACTGTGACTACTAATTACCTTAAAGAGTCATAATGAGTCAATGCAAACTTTCCTTAGTGCTCTACATACAAAACCACACAATTATCAGTAAACATGAAAACTAAAACCTACCTTGTCAATGAATGTTTGAGTAACAACTTAATTTAATTAATATTTGAGGCAGATTTTGTTTATTATCAGTTTAGTACAGTTATTTATTTTTTCTCATCTTTTTTCTATATTTGTAGTTAACTACCTACAGATGCAACTTGGACTACTCTTAGCTTCTAGTAGCCACTTAGTCCAGTTCAACTCACTGTTGATTCACAGAGAACAGGAGTCTCCTTAATAAGACTAGATAAAGGCCAGGCACAGTGGCTCACACCTCTAATCCAGCACTTTGGGAGGCCGAGGCGAGCAGATCATCTGAAGTCAGGAGTTTGAGACCAGCCTGACCAACATGGCAAAACCCCACCTCTACTAATAATAACAAATTAGCTGGGCATGGTGGCATGTGCCTATAATCTCAGCTACTCGGGAGCCTGAGGCAGAAGAATCACTTGAACTTGGGAGGTGGAGGTTGCGGTGAGTCGAGATGGGGCCACTGCACTCCAGTCTGGGCGACAAAGTGAGACTGTCTCAAAAAAGAAAAGAAAAAGAAAGAAAACAGATCAAAATGGATGTTCTGGATAACAAGCTTCCTGTCTTTCTTCACTATTCTGCTTTCTGAAATTATATGTAAAACATTTCAGGGATATGTGCATGCTGACAAAACAAAAGAGCAATTTTTGTTATTTTAACCTTATTCAAAATCTTTTGATATCTGAGGGGCCTACAAATTATCTTGAGAATGAAGCTGGGCCATACTATTACTTTCTGGTAATATGTGATTACTTGATTAAAAAATTATTACTGTGGCATTTAAGTTACAGTATTTCCCTTTATTTTACTAATATGATAGGGACTTACGCAAATTCTGATACTACTCATTTATTTTTATTCAAATGCATGCTTTCATGGTGATAGTTATGTTAATATTTAAAAATTTGGTTTAAATTCCCATTGAAATTAAATGTAACATTCTCAATATACAGAGTTAGGCAATCAATTACATGTGCCAATTTTTATCAGAATTTTATTTTCTATATTTTTGTTATGCTTAGAAAGCTTATTCATATACAAATACAACCTATAAAAATTATACTTTTCTAATTATCATTCGAAATATAATTTGACAGTAAAAGCAAAAAAAAAAAAAAAAAAAAAATCTGGGCAGTTTCATCAATGAAAAATCCAACCTTTTCAAATTAGTTTCTACACAAGCCCAACTTACCTTTTCTTTTTTTTGCTATGTACAAATATATTAAACAG
>NW_012101343.1:3376170-3377325 GCF_000951045.1 Mandrillus leucophaeus
TAGGAAGGAAGGAAGGAAGGAAGGAAGGAAGGAAGGAAGGAAGGAAAGGAGGGAGGGAGGGAGGGAGGGAGGGAGGGAAAAGCAAAGAAAAAAATATGACTCTGTATTCCAAAAATAGCAGCCAACAGAACCAACCTCCAAATATAGGAAACAACATTAGATTTTACAGAAAATGCATTTTAATTAACTATTAAAACGTGCTCAATGATATAAGAGAAAATAAGTTCATAATATGTGAATAGATGAGGAATTCTGCAGAGAAATAAAAAAAAGTCTAAAAGATAATACAATTTTTTAGAATTAAAAGATAAAATATCCAAAATAAACACTTTTCTGAATGACTTTAATAGGAGATTGAAGACGACAGACATAAGTGTTTGTCAACTTGAAGACAGATCAATGGGAAATATACAACCTGAAGAGCAGAGAGAAAAATTATTGAAAACTATTTAACAGAGCTTCAGTGACTTGTGGGATTAAGCAACATTAAGCAGTCTAAATTTCTAGAGATAGAGTGAAATGGGAAAAAGACAAACATTTTAAAATATTGATTGAAAACTGCGTAGTGTGTCATACAGACACAACATAATTTAAACACCCATTCTAATAATTATGAATATTTGGTTGGTATTCAATTTTATTTGCTTCTAATTATGCTGCAAGATTTCTCCAGTCTATGATATGCGTGTGGGAGCGTAAACTGACTGTTAGGTTGCAGGATATTTGCTGGTACAAATTAGTAGTTATTTGTCTCTTCCATGCAAGTAATCCTGGTGAGTCTAACTCTAGCTACATAACTGAAGAAAAACAATTACACTCTATCTCTCTGTACTAAAAGAAAAGTTGTTTAGGATGGAGTCAAAGTTTTAGTTGCTGAAGTCCCTTGCTTTCACAGTTCTATCATCAGAGTGAACAGGCAACCTATACAATGGGAACAAACTTTTGCAATCTGTCCATATGACAAAGAGCTAATATCCACAATCTACAAAGAACTTAAACAAATTTACAAGAAAAAATCAAACAACCCCATCAAAAAGTGGGCAAAGGATATGAACAGACACTTTTCAAAAGAAAACATTTATGCAGCCAACAAACATGAAAAAAAGCTCATCATCACTGGTCATTAGAGAAATGGAAATCAAAACCACAATGAGA
>NW_012101343.1:3378757-3379553 GCF_000951045.1 Mandrillus leucophaeus
TGACAGTAAAAGCAAAAAAAAAAAAAAAAAAAATATGGGCACTTTCATCAATGAAAAATCCAACCTTTTCAAATTAGTTTCTACACAAGCCCAACTTACCTTTTCTTTTTTTTGCTATGTACAAATATATTAAACAGAAAATGTGGATGCTCCCAAATCCAGAAGAGATAAGCTAACACGTTCATTAATTTTTAATCTTTTAATTTTTATGCCAAACCATAATTACTGTTTGAGCTAACATATATTTTGTCATTACTTTATATTAGAAAACTATCATATACCTGATATGTCCAAATAATTGAAATTTTTGACCTTGGTTTTTTTCCAATTTCAGTAATAGCAATAACAGAATGATAGTTACCAGAAAGAACATAAGAAAAATATGAGAAAGAAAGTAAAAAGAAAGTATGAGTTATTAGTTAACAAATGTGTATCATCTTAAATAGATGAAAACCAAGTTTGGGGTTAATGCATTCAGATACGTGCTTTCATTTTACAAATATAACATTTATGACAAATAATTAGCCAATTAACCATAAGCTAATTAGAACATATGTCTAAAATACTTCATTAGAAGTCTCTTTATTATACTTACTATCGTTTCTAAATATGTAAGTTTTTAAACTGAAAAGATTTAAAATGAAGGATTTTCTAAGTTTAAACTATTTATTATGACCACATATTCTACAGTATAGTGAAGAGAAAACTTTTACACCTTTAAGATATAGTATTTTTTTTTTTTTTTTTTTTTTTTTTTTGAGAAGGAATCTCGCTTTGTCACCCAGGCTGGAGTGCA